>NC_080094.1:27266363-27569393 GCF_950005125.1 Chionomys nivalis
AGAGAGGACAATTCCTCTTGGCCAGTTCCAGGGCAGTAAGACTACTGTGGACACGTGCTACAAAGACTAGAGGGCTGCAGTAAGGCTTATGATGGAGAAGCATGCGGCCAAGGAACCATAGAATAGGTTCTGCTGAAAACACAGGAGGCCTTGGAACAACTCACTTGCTTGGTTTGCCTGAAGATGGGTTCCCAGTGTGAGGGTGTTAAGAGGGGCTGTGCCTTTGAAGAAGTTCTAGCCAGAGGTCATTCCTAGCCTTTCCTCTCAACATGTGATATCTTTTTGCAGGCTTTAACAGTATAATATATTCTGCCGTGCTGTGATATAGCCAGAGCCCCCCTACATCTCCACTAGAGCTGATACCATTGTTCCCCAATTGTTTGGACTTGCTTCCCAGTTGTTTTGACTTATAGTTTACAAGCTTATAAAATTGTGACTTTTAATTTTCTCTTCTTTTTTAGTTACCTAGTATCAAGATTTGGTTATAGGAATAGATAATGAGTTCATACCCTTTTCTAAATGTTGCTGTTCTTTGATCCAGCCAAAGTCATCATAAATGATTTTTGAAAATAGACATTGTACTTACCATTCATTGTCTGAAGCAATTCTTATATTTTCATGGTGTTCTTGTTGGGCTCAGAAGGATTGGCTGAGGCTAGCTGGTGATTATCACACAGGTTTGCCATATATGTGTTTAATGACAACTCTTTCCCTCTAACAACATAGAACCCAGGATGTATCTGCAAAACTATAAAACCCTAAGAAATTGGTTTGACTCTGGGGTGGTTTGAATGACAGTGGCTCCCAACTGCTCCCATATTTAAATTTTTAGGCACCAGGGAGTAACTGAGAAAGATTAGAAGGATGAAGAGGTGTGACCTTATTGAAGTAGGTATGACATTGTTGTAGCAAACTGTGTCATTGGGGATGGGCTTCAAGATCTCAAAAGGCTACACCAGGCCAAGAGTCTCTTTCTGCCTGCTATCTGTGAATCGGGATGTTAAAGCTCTCAGTTACTTCTACAGCATCATGTGTCTGCTCCCTGCCTCTGAATCTGAATCAAGCCCCCAGTAAAATGCTTTCTTTTATAAGAATTGTCTTGGTCATGGTGTCTCTTCACAGCAATAGAACAATAATTAAGACATGCCCCACAAAGCAGAGTGGTAGCAAAGTAATCATGTAGTCCACATTGTCAGCGGGAAAGAGCATCAGCACCAGAAGACAGTCTGTAACCATGCATAGCATCTAATTTCATTTGTAAGCGATGTCTTACAGTTGATCTGTCTCTTCCTTCCCTCTCTTCTTTCCTGCTCTGAAGCTGTCAGGCTGAGGACCCAGCAAACAGGGTGAGGGAGGCCCCCTTACACTGGTAGGCCAAGTCCCCTCATCTTCTTGTTTCCTCTCCCCTGCCCCTTCATGCTCCCTCTCCTGTCTTTTTCCTTTCCAGATTTTCTGCATAAAATAGAAGACATCATTTTTAAAAATAGCTTCTTGAATAGTTATTTTATTACAAGATGAGGTAAAAAAATGGTGAAATAGTTTTTAATTTTTTTCCCTCCAGGAATGCACTTTAGGAGATTTGGTCTACCCAGCAGTTCCTGGGCTTTGATTAGTGATCTGTGACCTCAGACAAGGCATGGATACCCTAAACAGTATGGTCCCTTAGCCGCTTCTGGTACTGTATTTTTAACTCTGGGTTTTACTCCACTTCAGAGAAAGAGAAATACAGTGGGAAAGAATTGAGAGCAGGGCCCCCAGCATCCAGCCACACCCACAGGAGGACCCCCCGGGAGGGAGGAGCCTGATGCCAAGAGCTGTGCTCTAGCCACTGCACACTATGACAGATGTTTTAATTGCTCAAATGATATAGGAATAAAAACATGTGATGGAGGTGGGTCTTGTATTAATCTGTTGCTTTCATTGGTTAATTAATAAAGAAACTGCCTAGGCCCATTTGATAGGCCAACCCTTAGGTGGGTGGAGTAAACAGAACAGAATGCTGGGAGAAAGAAGTCGAGTCAGTGAGTAGCCATGATTCTCCCACTCCAGACTGACTCAGGTTAAGATCTTTCCTGGTAAGCCAGCTCGTGGTGCTACACAGAATATTAAAAATGGGTTAGATCAATATGTAAGAGCTAGCCAATAAGAGGCTGGAGCTAATGGGCCAAGCAGAGTTTAAATGAATACAGTTTCCATGTAATTATTTTGGGGCATAAGCTAGCCATGCGGGTGGCTGGGTGCCAGGGACGCAGCCCCGCCGCTCTTATTACTACAAACATGTTTAAATTGAAAGGACAGCATTTGATCTTCTATTTGTAGAGCATAGAACGAATGAGTGAATCAGCAGGCAGAGGCAGGAGACCTTGCATCATGGTGGGTTCAGGGGGACACACATTCACAATAGATTCAGAAACCATGCTTCCACGGTGGGTGCAGGGGATGTAGTCACAGTGGCCCCAGGAAACAGGTAATATTCTTTGATGCACCTGTCGAATACCTATGAGCAGGTGGATGGCTCAGAAAAAACAATGGGTTGTATTGATGAAAACTCAAAGATTACTTTACTCCCCATTAATATTTGACTATGGTATTTTAATTTTCAACCTCCATGAGAACGGATTTTATGAAATATCATTGTGTTATTTCGTTGAACTGTTCATTAGTTATTTAATGAATAGATATTAAGGGATTTTCTATGCGCCGAAACATGCTTTAGAGCTAAGGACACATTGTTATATAACACAAACACCGCTGTGGTCACGAAACATTTGTTTGGATTTAGAGAGATAAGGCGGCGACTGCAACAACAAAATAGGTTGTGAAGTGAGCCGAACGATGACAAGTGTTGTGAGAGGAAGTAAAAAGTGAAGCGGTGCAAGGGGAAGCAATTTTAACAGCAGAAAAGGCAGGAAAAACTGCAAATACAGTCAGTTAGTAGAGCAGTCTACATTTGGAAAGCGACATATAAAAGCCGTAGGGTGTGAAGGGATGAGACAGATACGTAAGGATAGAATTTTCTGGAAAGCAGGAGCAGCCTGTGAAAAGACATAGGACCTGTCTGCATGTTCCAAAAACTGTGAGGTGGAGGCCAGAGAGCTTGGAAAGCTGTGGGGGGAGGCTGATGTAAGCCCAGGTCCCGTGGAACCCAGAGTCTACCATTTCCATTTTCACTTGGAGGAAAAGAGGGGTCTTCTGTCATTCACAGCATGACACCTGAGGTGAGAGGGAGCAAAGGTGACAGAGGGACATCTGTGTGGTCATCCAGGCCATGGCTGGTCAAGGTGAGCAGTAAGCATGAGAAAGTGTGGCAATCTAGAAACAGGGCTCCTCCAGGGAAGTGTGTCCGAGGTGTTAAATTCCTATCTCTCTCTCCTGGTTTAGAAAACAGATGCAAGACCCTTGTGCAAAGAGAATACTGAGGAATGTGGGAAGATGGTGGCGCAGCAGGGTAGCTCTGAGCATCAGCTAAAGAAAGGACATCTAAAGAAGATAATAAAAGCACAAACTGTAAGAGAAAGGCTTGATGGATTTGACAACATTTAACTTGATAAAATTACTAGGCATACTCACCATATGGAGACAAACTGGAAGAAGATGCTTGCAAAACCCCAAACAAAGGAGGCAGCGTGGAGCTCTTATTTTTTAAGATAAAGTCATAAACTCTGCATTTCCTGTTTTGTTGATGAAAATTAAAAAAAGAAAAAGCAGCAAGCAGAAGCAGAATGGCAAACAAAAATACAAATTCCACTTTCTGCAAACTCAGAGCGACCTGCTCTTTCCCAGTTCCTAGTGCTTAGAAGGGCTACCCAGAGGCTGTAACACAGGAGCAGAGGAGACCGCTGCAGGAGATGGTTCTCTTCAGAACCAAAGAGAAATGTAAACTTCTTTTAAACTCAGTTTGAGATTCAGAACTCAATTCCCTGTGTTGTCCCGTTGTACTGCTAATTGCAGCAGTTCTCAGAGTTCAGTTTGATCCCAAGGAACCATGTAGGGTTTTCTGAATGAGTCTAGAGCTTTCCAGAAGTAGCTGGGCAGAGAGACTAGAGAGGATGCATTTGACACCCAAATGCCCCACAGTTTTCTGTGAGTAGCACATTCAACAAATGCATGCAATATCTTGGGTACAAGGACAACCAACTGCCGTTGGTCAGGGGAGGTTCTGTGATTTTCCATATCTAAACAATTTTCCAACAAATGGCCTGGAAAAAATTACCTGCCTCAGAAATGAGTCATCACAGGAAGACTGTGCAGCATTTGTAAAACAAAGGATGACGGGAGGGATGGGCAAAAACAAAACCCCAAATGATGAAAATGCACAGAAAAAGAGAGTCAAGGAAAAGACAGTTGAAACTAATGTATCTGTACGGAAACAAAACGCAGCAAATTAGAAAGAAACTTTGAGGAGGGCTTTATCCATATGCAGCAGGAACACAGCCAGGATCTAAATGCAGGAGGTGGCAGGGAAAATGCTCACAACAAGGAGAGAGAGACTCTGGGAAGAGGCGAGCGGCAGCTGGTAGAGAAGGGTGAAGCAGAGGAAAAAGCAGCTCTGAAAGAGAGATGACCTGGAAGTAGAGGCCATGAACCCAGGTTTAGAAGGCAGGGAGAAGAAACAAAACCATGAGAAGTGTTAAAGAAACAGTTCTAAATAGACACAGTGTAAGATGCAGAGATGAATGCCAACAGCAGAAGCGGAGTCGAAGAAGAAATACAGCATCGTGAAACAGCAGGAACATTTAAAGCTAGGCTGCAAAGAAAGCTTCCAGGAACACACAAATCAAAAGGGATTGACTGGAGCTAGACATATGGCTTGGGGGACCAACCCTTGCCAAGCATGCACAAAGGCCTGGGTTTGATCCAGCACAGCATGAACTGGGCTCAGTTCTGTAATTCCAGCACTTGAAGCCTATCAGATCAGCAGCTCATCCAAAGTTAAATAGCAAGTAGGAGGTCCAGCTTGGCCTATAGACCATGTTCCAATTTAAAAACAAATCAGCAACAATAAAAAAATTAAAATCCCAAGACTCAATTTTATATTGAAAAGGCCCATGGTGTGCTAATGAGAAGTAAAGGGAACACATCACAGACTCACTGAGCCTTCTAAGTAGAGGAGCTACCTTCTGGGGCACTTCGTGAGCACAGTAACCTATTCCGGAAGGTCAGAGGTCAGCCAGGCTTGGGATCCTCCCAGAAATGCAATATAAGGATCACAGGACCATGACAGGGAGTGGGTACGTAAGAAAGTCCTCATGTAAGTCAGAATGAGTCACAGCTCGCCCCTGGGCAAAGCGTTACATAGCGTAGCACAGGGACACACTCACGTATGACAACTTCAGAAAAGACTTTTTTCTTGTGAGTTATTATTTTTTTTTACTTATTTATTTATTTTTATTCTTTTTTAATTAAAATTTCCACCTGCTCCCCATTTCCCATTTCCCTCCCCTCCTCCCAAATATTGCCCTCCCCCCACTTCCCTCCCCCTATCCCCACTCCTCTTCTCCTCCCCCCACTCCATTCCCCCTCCCTCTCGATACTGAAGAGCAGTCCAAATTCCCTGCCCTGCGGGAAGACCAAGGTCCTTCTATCTACGTCCAGAAAGGTGAGCGTCCAAACAGGCTAAGCTCCCACAAAGCTAGTTCATGTATTAGGATCGAAATCTAGTGCCATTGTCCTTGGCTTCTCATCAGTCTTCATTGACCGCCATGCTCAGAGAGTCCGGAATCAACCCATGCTTATTCAGTCCCAGACCAGCTGGCCTTGGTGGGCTCCCAATAAATCAGTTCCACTGTCACAGTGGGTGGGTGCATCCCTCGTGGTCCTGATTTTTTGCTCATGTTCTCCCTCCTTCTGCTCCTCATTTGGACCTTAAGAGCTCAGACCGTTGCTCCAAATTGAGACTCTGTCTCTACCTCGATCCATCGCCAGATGAAGGTTCTAAGGTGATATGCAAGATATTCATCAGTATAGGATAGGGTCATTTCAGGTTCCCTCTCCTTAGTTGCCCAAGGTACCAGCTGGGGACATATTCCTGGACACCTGCGAACCCCTCAAGAGTCAAGTCTCTTGCCAACCCTAAGATGGCTCCCTTAGATAGGATATATACTTCGCTGCTCCCGTATCCATCCTTCCTATATCCCAACCATCCCAATCCTCCGAGCTCCTCCCATCCTCCCCTTCTCATATTTCTCATCCCATTTCCCCTTTGCCCCATGCCACCTCACCCGCAAGTTCCCAGTTTTTGCCCTGCAATCTTGTCTACTTCCCCCTCTCCATGCGGATGACTATATGATTTTCTTTGGGTTCACTTTCTTATTTAGCTTCTATAGGATCACACATTATATGCTTAATGACTTTTATTTTATGGCTAGAAACCGATTATGAGTGAGTACATCCCATGTTCCTCTTTTTGAGTCTGGGATACCTCACTCAGGATAGTGTTTTCTATTTCCATCCATTTGCACGCAAAATTCGAGAAGTCATTGTTTTTTACTGCTGAGTAGTACTCTAATATGTATATATTCCACACTTTCTTCATCCATTCCTCCATTGAAGGGCATCTAGGTTGTTTCCAGGTTTTGGCTATTACAAACAATGCTGCTATGAACATAGTTGAACAGATACTTTTGTCATTTGATGTGGCATCTCTTGGGTATATTCCCAATAGTGGTATTACTGGATCTTGGGGTAGGTTGATCCCAAATTTCCTGAGAAATCGCCACACTGATTTCCAAAGTGGTTGCACAAGTTTGCATTCCCACCAGCAATGAATGAGTGTGCCTCTTTCTCCACAACCTCTCCAGCAAAGGCTATCATTGGTGTTCTTGATTTTAGCCATTCTGACAGGTGTAAGATGGTATCTCAAAGTTGTTTTAATTTGCATTTCCCTTATCGCTAAGGAGGTTGAGCATGACCTTAGGTGTCTTTTGGCCATTTGAATTTCTTCTGTTGAGAATTCTCTGTTCAGATCAGTGCCCCATTTTTTTATTGGGTTCATTAGCATTTTAAAGTTTAGTTTCTTGAGTTCTTTATATATTTTGGTGATCAGACCTTTGTCTGTTGCAGGGTTGGTGAAGATCTTCTCCCAGTCAGTGGGTTTTTAAAGAACCCATTGAACAAATATTGTCAGTCAACTAGGGACATAATGAGATCAAAGAAAAGTTTGTTTATGAAAATAAACTTTATATATGTGTGGAAATAAAAATAAAACAAAGATGAGAAATAGAGCGACAGACTGGACTGGAGAAGTCATGCAATCTGACAACGAAATGATAATGTGATTAAAGTCATCAGGGAGAAGGAGAAAAAGAATGAGGTGTGTGTGCGTGTGCGCACGTGTGCCCATATTTAACTGTGTGTAGGGGAAACTCAAGGATATTTAAAACTATAAACGTAAGAGTTCTTGCATGTGTATTTTGAACAATTGAAAGAAATTGTAATCAATTGAATCAGATACAGAGTCAGCCAGATCAAGCTGAAAAGAAGGAATATGTTCATAATATCGTTAATAGCTGATGATTATGAATTGCTTCCTAAAAAATTGATAACTAAAAACATTATGAAGAGTCATGTTTATAAAGTCACACTACCGAAATGAAAACACAAATCATTTTATAATTAGAAAAAGTTATAATGAAAACAAGCCATATGGAAATACTTTTAAGCTATAAAATTAGAAGATATCAAATGACAGAAAGAAAATGAAACATAACTGTCATTTCAACGATGGGTGGGAATCGCCTGGTAAAAGGAAACCCCAGCTTTTTTTTTGTGAGTGAAGACACAGACCAGGTTATGTGTGACATTGTAGGTGCATACATCTTCCGAAGAGAGATGTAACCTTGACAACAGACCAACTGCAATCCATGACAAAAATCAGTAACCAGACAACAGAGGCCCCACTGAAGGGGTGAGGGATGACGTGCAGTTGCAGGAATACAAACACTATGACCATTCCCCAGGTGTGGTCCACCGGAGGAGGCAGAAGCAGGAGTCCTGGGGGACATCTGCAATGTAAGGTAGATGTAAATTTGGTAAGCATAGTGACTGATGTTTCAGATGCACGCCATAAGAATGAGGATCAGACCTCTTCAAGTGACCATAGAACAGGCAAAAAGCAAACAAACAAAAAATTGGCATTATAGCTATTTTCCCATTCACTGTAAGAAAACTAGGATTTAACATAATGACAAAACAAAACATACTTTCTTCAGCTTGGCCTGGAAGGTGCTTGTAAACAGCTAAAATAAAATAAAAGTTGCAAGATAATTATAAATAATAAAAACTATTGAAATATTTTAAAAATCTGAAGACAAAGCAAATGATATATATGTATTTATTGAATTGTCACTATTTAACTACATATATATGTATATATGTATATAAGTAGTGACAGAAACTAATAGAGATTCAGGTTGAAACTATGACATGAACATTTTCCCTTAAATGTCAGCTGATGAGAAGGATGACCTTCTTCAGGCTTTAGCAAGCTGTCAGTGATTTGAAATGGACAGAGACTGGGAAGGTTGGAAGAGGTGCAGGATACTTCCTCTGGAGCTCGCCATTTGCAAGACATTCTTATCCTCCCTGAATTGTGGGTCAACTTCCTCTGTCTTGTTTTACTATTTTCAAATTGATATCTTTTCCTCAACATCTAAAAGCAAGAAACGGACTCCAGGGCTTGAAAGACGGTTTGGGAAAGTGCCTGCTGCACAGGCATGAATTCATGAGTTCAGATCCCCAGCACCCACATAAAAAGCCAGGGGCAACTTGTAATCTCAGTTCTGGTGGAGTAGACATGGGAGCAACACTGCGGTTTGCTGACCTGCCAGTCTAGTAGAATCCAGGAGCATCAATTTCAGTGAGAGACCCAGTATCAGAATATGAGGGGGAGATTGAGGAAAATACACAATGTTGACCGCTGGCCTCTATCTGCACACATATGCACAGAGATTCATGAACATGCACACACACACACACACACACACACACACACACACACACACTTACCCACCCAAGATTCCTACTGCCAAATTAACATATAATCTAGGTACTCTCAAATTTAATACATTAACATGACCTAAGAATTAAAAAAAATGTAAAAACAAAAAGAAAAAATAACCCTGAAAATAGAACAAATTAATTCAGAGTTTAAAGGGGTTTCAGACAAGTGGGGATACATCCGGTACAATCTCATGGGCGTGGGCAGGTTATTTTTATGAACCGGCCACCGTCACCGCTGAATATTTCCATCATGGGTCATGGAACCATATTCCTTCAGTTGGAAAGTACACAGAGCACACTCGAGTTCCCAGTGACCTCATGCATCTCACACCTTTGAAGGCAGAGCAACTAGCCAGCTAAATCATCCAACTACCGGGTCATACCAAACAGGAAGGAATCTGGTGAAATTAAGTATGTTAAATGCATATTAATAGGCAAGGGACAGCCCAGTAGAGTCCTCCTTTTGTTTCCTCAGGCTGGAAGAGCTAGGTTATAGCAGGAGCTTGTGCCTTGTGGGCTTATAACAATTTTTGCTTTCATGGGAAAGTCAGTGGTTGGTCAGCTATGTTTCATCTCCTATCTTTAGAATATGATTTATATCTTTATATGATATCTTTAGAATATGATTTCTAATAAAGGCATCATTTGCATGACCATCAATTTCCATCTGAACAAATGAGCTATCCTGAACAACTTGCACTATGAATGAATAAAAATTGATCCTTTCTGTGTATTTTGCTCTGACTGAGGAGGCCCAGGAGAAGGCTGTGTATGTCACAGGACACACTTACCTGGAGGATTATCTACATCATGTTTGTTCAGTGCCAGATGGGGACTGGGAGGTCACATCTATGAACAAAGCCATTTCAAGAGTTGCTTCCTTAGTCAACGATGAACATGATTGGCTGGACTGCCCCCTTCTTCATTACCTGATGAATTGGCTCTATTACTTGTCCTTGTCACTGGGATGTGAGTGATGTGCCTGCTGGGCCAGGACAGGAAATCACTCAGTGACCCTGGATGCCAGGATCATCTGACTGATGCAGGCCTCAAGCTTGGCATGTTGGAAGGGCAGACTTAAAAGATTTTCCTTGACTTTGATTTGAAGATTATTTTGGCTCATCCAAATTGCTTGGTCCTTGTCTTCAAATTGGTCTTATTCCAAATTGTGTCCCTTAGGGGTCAGAGTTTCAGATTACCCAGATTTTTCTTAGGCTAGACTCCAAATTAACTGGGATTCTCTGCTATTTATTCAAACATCCTCGTTATTCAGTGGGAAGCATGTAGGGTGCAGGGTAGGAAAACAGCAGAGGAGACTGTGGTGGAGGCCAGGGGAAGCAGTCAGTTAGCAATTTCCAGGTAATTTTCAGTCTCACTTTGCAGAAGCATTGCACAAAGAATTCATAATGATTCTGACACATGAAATTGAATGTCCTGTACCCTTCACATTTCCACAACATTAATTTCTCACACACTAATTAAGCAGCCGTCTGACTGCTTCGGAGGGAGCCATTAGCCTCTGCTGAGACCTTGGAGCTGTGCAGTCTGGAGGCGAGGCTTGCTTTGGTGGGCAGAAGTCATGCCCACTTGTAGGACTTGGGCACGTCCTACAGACTTGTCTTCATGCACACATATTGCTGTGCACAAAAGAGAGGCCTGCTGTCCTTCTTCCCTTAGAAGGTTTCACCCCCAGGCCACTATATGAAGTCCTCCCCAACCATCTTCTAGATTTCAGTCCCCATTACTGATGACAAAGCCTGGCTTTGTACCCTCTCCCTCTTCCACCTATACCCTCACTTGACCCAAGAGAACCTCTCAGGTGGAAATGCGCAGGTCCACACTTTAAAAGATGGAATTGCCCAGGTCCACACTTTAAGAGACAGGCACTGTACTTGACTTCCCTCAATGACTGACTGTTATCAGGATGTGTAAGCCAAAGAAATCCTCTCCTCTCCTAAGTTGCTTTTGGTCAGCACTTGACTGCTGCAGCAAAACACAAGCTAGGAAAGATACTAGTGGTGCCCGACTCACCTGCCTTCAACCTCTCTGATTTTTCACCATTGCCTTCTGTGTCAATTGAATGGCTTTGGGACTGGAATTATAGCACCTCGCTATTCTGTCTGTGGTTTTCCTCTGGCAGGTGTATCCGTGTGGAGGGACATTAATGTCTCTAGATGAAACCCTCAGCTAATAGGAATGAACGCCCCAGGTTCCTTGTTCCTTGGTTGTGAGATCTGATTTATGATCTGTAGTCTTTCTGGGGATCTTCACGTCTGTACTATTTGAGAGAAACTCCTTGTGTATTCTTACATGAATCTAGGTCACTCAGAGTTTGACCTAGCAGTTTTCTTTTGGAACCTCAAAGTTCACCTCCAATAACACAACTCCTTCAAGGTCACACCTCCTAATCCTTCCCAAATAGACCAAGTGTTCAAATACATGAATCTATAGGAGCCATTTTCATTCAAACCACCACAACTGCTGAGACACAATCCTGAGATGAACAACTTATCAGAAGGGCTTATTTTGATTTCAGGGGATTCCATACAGGATTGTTTGACTCCATTGCTCTGGACATGCGAGAGGCAGAACATCATGGCAGGGAGCATGTGATAGAAAAAGCTACCTTCCTCCACTCAGTCTTACCTCTTAAAAGTTTCACCACCTTACAATGTGGCCATCAGCTAGAGATCTAGTCTATAAAGCATGGCTTTTGGGAGACATTTAAGATTTAAACCATTGTATAGTCTATTTCAGTTCATAATAGTTAGAGTCTACCCACTTAGGATTAATCAGCATAAACTGAGAAGCCAGACATACAAAATGTCAGCTAATTGCCTCCAGCTAAAAACAATACAGTGTTCGAAAGATTTTCTCAAAGTCAAGCCTTGTTATAGTATGCTCCCTTTCCAGGGCTAAGTGTTGTTTAGAGTTCGCCTTGTGGCATGTAGTGCTACCCGCAATGACTATAAACACTGAAGTCTTCACACATGGATTGACTCCAGGGTTCAAGTTACCTGTCTGCTTAGGCATTGAGAGCACAGCCCTAGACATCTGCTAATACCTGCCTTGTGAGGATTCATGGAAGGTAAATCTCATGTACTGTCCTGACCACTTCATCTGCATATCTACCCAAGCGGCATTGCAGGATAAACAGAGTACACACTTGAGCCATCGCAGTCCAGGTACATTATATGCCAACCACTGGAGAATCTGGCTGCTGAGACCAGGTTGTATTCTTTACCTCTCAAACAGCTGGCAACATACTTATTTTATTTTTACATGTGTAAGGATAGATGTTGAAGCCAGGAGCTTGCACATCCTAGGGAAGCACTCTTTCACTGAGCATCTTCTCAGCTCCCAGACCATTGTTTGATTGTTAGAATCACACATTTATTAAGTTTATAATAAGGATTTGGAAATAAGCTGTGTTCTCACTTCTTCTTTAAGCACACTATAGAAAGATTTAAAAATAAGATGAAATAAAATTATTAGCAATAGGAATAAAATGTCATTCTAGGTTTCTGATAAACAAATTATTAGCCACAGCATGCTTCATCTAAGCTTGACTGCTTCTTTAAGCATTTGTTATTGCTGTTGCTGCTGCAGATTAACGAGATGACATATTTTAAAAACCATAAAGCCTCTTACACAGACGATGCAACCGGATTGTATATTGTACAAATCAGTCTTGGAGGAGGCTATAGATGGTAAAGGCAAGGCCAGTCTATTAGACCAGCGTTGCCCAAGAGAATATAAGGCAGCCTGGATATGCAACCTTAAATATGCTAGTAGCGGCACTGAAATAAGCTTTAACAAGTGAAACTAGGCTTAAGAATGTATTTACATGCTATACAATATGCCAGTCCTTATTTCTGTGACGTATTCATAAAGATAGCAATGTGCCCTTTACAGTAAAGTACAGTAAAGATGTGTGGGGTTAGAAAATAGTAATGTATTTTATGTGCAGAATAAATGACTCTAGATCTTAATTTTAAAGTCATCCCATGAAAACATCTTATGGATAGCCCTTTGCCGCTCATGGAGTCTGTTTGCAAACATTGTTGGAAAGGCTAAATTAGATTCTGGTTACACCCAATGTAACATAGTTACACTGATAAATCTTAATCAATAGGGAAATGTTAATGTATCTTTATCTTATTTATTATTTGTCTCCCTTTTCTTAAATGTACCTGCTAACGAGCTCAGAAATCAATCAGCTGGGAAATTACATGAATTTGTGTGAAACTAAATGTATCTCTCAGAAATTAAAAGCAGATGTTATTAGAAAAAGAAGGTAAGTTATTCATGGAAACCATGTTATCTATACAATAGGAGAGACAGACCACTGGACTCATGCAGGCTTTTACGAAGGTTTTGCTTTTGCTCTGAATGGTAGGGTCATGGATTTTGTTAATAGAGTATTTATGAAAATAACACAGCAAGCTATTTCCCTTGTAAGTATCATCTTACATTAGTACGTGTGGTTTTTCACAATTAATGTACTATTGTTGATCGATTACTATGAAACCGAGTGCATACTTTCTTTAGATTTCTTTGTGTGTGCTGTGTTTTTCTGACTTCTTAGCTACTGGGGATTGTGATACCCATAAGCACGGTAGCGCTTATCCCATCAAAGGTTGTGGTCAGCCTCCTCCCATGAACCTGGCAGTGACTGTGGAACAAGGGACCCATGTGTTTCCTGACATGAGCTCACAAAAGGCCAATGACTTTCAGTTGTTTAACTTTTCCATCGAGGATGCTATCTGAATACGGTCATGTCTTAAGGGACCAAAAGACAGGTCATATGGAGAATCTCCCACATGACAGTTCTACAGACAGCCCAGGTGTGGTTCCGGTCACTGTCCAGCATCAGTCTACAGACATGGGATTAAAGATCATCCAGGTATTGTTATCTTTTAGTCCCTAACACCAAATCTTGAGCTAGGCACCCTACCTTCCTCTGTAAGTCCAGCACACAGAATTCATGATAATACAGTTATTCTTTTTGTTTGTTTGTTTGTTTTGTTTTAGCCTTGGCTGTTTTGGAACTCAATTCATAGACCAGCCTGGCCTTTAACTCAGAGACCCAGCCTGCCTCTGCTCCCCGAGGGCCACGATTAAAGGCGCGTGCCATCATTGCCAGTTACACTGATTCTTTTATGACTCTCATTAAGGTTGTTACAAACCACAGTATCTAGATGTCCTGGTATTTCAAGAATTGTTAGAAATACTAATTCTCACACTGTCAACGAAATTGTATCTGGGAGGGATATCTTCCTAGAAACAGCACAATGCTGAAGTTAGTAGTATCTGCCCCATGTGGCAATTCTCCTGACAATTTTCTCATATAACATAAAAGTACCATGATTCTTTTGTGACTAAGGATTTGTTGTGTACTTACGTTGACTTGGGCACTTCCACACATGCCTGGGATACATATCAGTGAATAAAATGAAGATCTGTTCTTTCAGGGAGTTTCTACTTAACAGAAAACAAATTCAAGCAGTAAGTGACTACCATAAATAGGTAAATATATAGAAAATTAAAAGGTGCTAAACACAATAAAATAAGTGAATAACAATGCAATTTATTGAAGGAGAACAGGAATGCAATGAACATCCTGCAGTATTGAAGAGGGTAGTCAAGAGAGGCCACATTGAGGGAAAACAGAACATCGGGCAAGGATAAAGTAGGACCGCTTAGCAATGTGATTTTAGGACAGAACTGGGCGAAAGAGAGGAATGAGTTAGGAAGAGCGAAAGACAATGTTTGGTCAGTGAAGAAACACTCCTTTTGAGTGGCTATGAACATATGGCTCAGTAGTATGCTTATTCAGTATGACTTCAGGGCAAACTTCCATGAAAAGGGGCTGCATTTCCTAGTTTCCATTCCAGTTCTTCTCCCAGCAACCATGTTTAACTCAGTTGCTAGAATTGCTTGCATGCAGGTGTTGGCCCATCTGTATTGGCTAATCAAGAGCACAGACACAGGGTTTAAAGAGTACCTATCAACCCAGTCAGAACAAAAGCCTAAGATGCGCATTTCATCCTAGTCCAGACCCACAACCCACTCTGCACATCATCTGAGTTTAGAAGTGGTGATTGAGCACAGAGTTTGTGGGAGGTATGGTTGTGGCCTGAGGCCATAGGCAGGATCCTTGTAACAAAGAGTCTAACAAGAACTCTTAAATACAGTGGGGCAGCAGTAATTTCATTATGGTCTTTGAGAAAACTAGGGCAGTACAAATGCCTGAAGAACTGCAGGAGGTGGCTGCACAGCCCAAGCCAGTACTCTGTGCAGAGGAAAGAGGAAGAGAAATTCCCATGGCCCAGCAGCACTGGCCTGCTATTGAACAAGCAAGAGAGCTGGCAGGACTAGGGCACGAGAGGAGAAAGAACATGGGACCTTCAGAAAGCATGTGAGAGGGGCTTGGGTGATCTGTTGCAATAGGTCTTCAGTCTGTAGGAGTTTGGCCTTCAGTCAGAGAAAAGATGAATAATTCATATATTTGTAAAAAGGGCTTGGCATGGCTTGAGTTATGTCTTGAACTGATTCTAGCTGTTGGATTGCAGATACTCAATGTCAGCATTGCACATTGTGAGAGGTCAGAGGAGCAGAAAGACTAGTTAGCAGTTATGCTGAAGATGAGGCCTCGGATCTGAAGGGAGGAGCAGAGGTTCATGGTATCTCTTTGAAGGTACAGTTTATCAACTTTACTAGGGACTTGGCTATTGGGAATGAAGGAAGGAAATCACATAAAGAAGACTCTAAGCTTCTTGGTATGGCAGCCAGAAAGAAAATCAAGATATTGGGGGTATTTCCAGGGGTTCAGAAACCAATGTTTGACATCGAAAATTGAGCTGTTTAGTGTAGATTAAGGAAAAATACACAATTATTTCAATAATAAAAGAAAAAATAGATGTATGTATAGGATATAGAAATTTCTTTTCCAATTCAGAGTTGAACTGAGGCCCAAAATTAAATATTACACCTCACCCAAGGCAATTCAACCAGAAGAGGAGAATTAGGAGGGAGTGTTTTCCCTTCAGAAGTTTCTAACAGCAGTAGGGACTAGTCGGGGAGGATGGAAGGCAGAAAGTCAGGTCAGAGAGCCACAGCATATGAATTCGATCAACTGAAAATGAACTGAATTGAACCACTACACTTCGGTCCTTGAAAACAAACACCCGAAGTATGCCTGGCCTTTCAGACTCCAACCGTTTGGAGCTTCTGCTAGTGAGTTCATGAAGTCCTTTAACTAGTTTTGACTACACAGAGGACAAGAAAAAGAAATGGCTTTGACAGTGGAGTGACCCGTATTTCTGCCCTGTTTTCTCACTGTCAAGCTAGTTACCAACGCTCCTTGACACCCCCATTTCCTTTTAGGAAGTGGGTACAGCTGTCATACTTGGCTCATAGAAATGCTTGAGAACCAATGGGATGGTGAAAGCAACGCCCAGTGCAGAAGCTGCTGCATGCAGAGCAATCACTTGGTAAGTGTGAGATGGAGGAAGTAATTGTTTTTAGAGATGATATGAAAATGGCTTCATAAACTAGTAAGCTTCATTCTGTGACTTCTGACCCTGCTTCTAGGTGAGCTCATTGGCAGTGTTTGGGGATCTTGTCTACAGATGAAGACCCTTGAAGGGCTTTCTGTTGACATTTGCAAATTAACAGAAATTCCTTTGTGACGTCAGCTTTCTCCAACACTTTCTAAGACAGCACAACTATGACAGCTGAAAAAAATGGAGAAAATGGAAATGGCTTCCCTTGGACTTTGATATACTGAGAAAAAGTAAAATTTATGCATGGTCTAGACTTCAAGTGCCCAACTAAGAGAAACAGGGGAATTTACAGCAAGTGGAGTGGGGAGGTTTGAAGAGCAGAATTTATGCTAAACATCTCTCCTATATCACCGAATCTTCCAAAGAAACCTCAGTGCTCTGATTTTCCTATGGAAGAACTGAGGCCGAGAGACTGCTAGGGTTTGCCTGTGGTTTAAGCGCATCTCCAAAGGCTCTGTGTTGGAAGCTTGGTCTTCAGAGCCGTGAAAAGTGATTAATGAGCCTACAAGATGAAATTAAGCCAGCAGAGAGGCACTGGTCTCAGATGTAATACACTGTCACTTTGAGATGGAGGTCTTTACGACTTGGAAAATAGTACAATTTTGGGTTTTCTATGTGGATATAAAAGGAGATTATTTGGGTGCCTTCTCTGGCCGAAACAGTAGCTTTATTTTTACATACACACTCCTGAGCATTAAAATTTTCCCTTTGTGGGCTATTTTTCCCATTAACCCTCCTTTGTGTTTGGTGACATCTAGCTGTTTCAAGAACACCCAGCTTAAGGAGATGGGGTATCCTGCAGCCTTGCCCACAGCAGCCCCATTGCACTGACTCTCCAGGCCTCAGTTGCTAAAAGAGGCTCAGCCCAGGCTCTGGCACCTGCTGGGTCAGTACACTACTGGGGAGGAGGAGTACTGTTGGGGAGGAGGGTGTGCATCCCACCCTGTTCAGTGCTCTGCTTTCCCTGGGTTCCCTGCAAGACATGAAAGGGACTGTTCTCTTTCAACTGAGATAATAAATGCAGGTTGGAAATAATCTCATCACTCCCTGGGAAAGCAGGGGCTTGACGCTAACGCCATTGACAATGGGCCACAGAATGCTCCCTGAGTTTAGAAAAGGGGAGGCGCTTTTTCTAAACTGCTTCAATGAGGGAGAAACAAGCCAGTTACACAGCTGCCTAGAATATTCAGTCAATTGAGAACTCACAGATCTTTTAAGTTTATCCCTGCAAAATTCTTCTATGGGTTAAGAATGCTCGTTTCAGGATATTATTCTGGATCCCTAACTCTCTAAAAACACATTAATCACCACTTTATATAGCCTTTCCACCCCAGCGCGTTTAATTAATAGAAATAGCATTTGAAGTCTTGTTTTTGTAAGTTTTCACGGTAATAGGTTTCATCTAACCTTTCACCTCATTACCCATATTATAAACAACTTATATTAGTCTAGTGTGTTTATTAGAATAAAATATCTAATAAGATCTTTTATTGTTAATTCAGACTTGAATTTCATTTTTATTGTCTTGGTTTTTTAATTAATCTTCCTTTTCTCTTTCCTAAAATCCCATCCAAATTGTATTTTAGAGTCACGTTCCTTGTGTCTCTGTTGGTTGTGACAATTTCTCAGAACTTGTTCTTGATGACTTTGACAGGACTTCTTTTGTTGTGGTTGCTTTTGTGTTATTGTGTTTGATTTTTGAAATAAGGGCTCAGCTATCCATGGCTGTCCTCCAACTGAACGTGAAGCCATGGATGACCTTGAACTTCTGCTCCTCCTGCTGCCATCTCCTGAGTACTAAAATTGCAGTGGTGCAACATTATGCCCAGTTCTATGGAGCCCTGTGAGTTTCTCTTAGGGTTTCTATAGCTGTGATAAAACACCTTGACCAAAAGCAACTTGGGGAGGAAAGGATTTATTTCAAATTAGAACTTGTAATCCATCACTCAGGGAAGTAAAGGTAGGAACTCAAAGCAGAAACCCAGAGGCAGGAATTAAGTCAAAAGTCATTGAGAAGTACTGCTTAAAGCTTTGCTCCTCATGCCTTGCTCGGCTTGCTTTCTTATAAAACCCAGAACCAGGTGACCAGGTGTGTGGGAAGTCCTTCTGTATATGTGTTGCTTTTATTGGTTAATAAAGACGCTGCATTTGGCCAATGGCTTAACAGAGTAAAACTAGGCTGAAAGAGATATATAGAGAGAAAGAAGGCAGATTCAGTGAGACACCATGTAGAGCCACCAGAGACTGATGCTGGGGACAGAACTTTACCTGGTAAGACAGCCACATTGGGCCAGGCCAATTTCTCAATTAAGATTCCTTCTCCCAACCCATGGTGGTGATGCATGCCTTTAATTCCAGCACTTGGGAGGCAGAGGCAGGTGCATTTCTGTGAGTTCGAGGTCAGCCTGATCTACAGAATGAGTTCCAGGACAGCCAGAGTGGTTACACAGCGAAACTCTTTCTCAAAAAAAAAAATTTTCTTCTTCCCAGATGGTCCTACCTTGTGTTAAACTGACATTAAAGCCAGCCATCCATCACAGAGTTCACCCAAGGACTTTGTCTATTCTGAGCAAGTATTCTATTAGGTGAACTCAGCATTGTGAGTTTTGAGGCCTCACAGCTTGTGATTTTGTATAATGACTGCTGGGATTACTCATGTTTAGGCTGGGGTTGGGGGCCTGAGGAGGACATTAGAGAAGGGA
This sequence comes from Chionomys nivalis, assembly GCF_950005125.1. Classification (NCBI taxonomy): domain Eukaryota; kingdom Metazoa; phylum Chordata; class Mammalia; order Rodentia; family Cricetidae; genus Chionomys; species Chionomys nivalis. The sequence continues at coordinate 27,285,634 of NC_080094.1, forward strand.
AGTAGCTTTCTTTCTTCATCACGTCAAGTATAGTTACATCATGGATAGTTCATTTTTATTCTCCTTCCCAACTTCCAGAGACTGCTTGAATCCTGAATTGTGGTTTCCCCTGTTTGCAAAACCTTCAAAGGGCGAACAAGGCTTGCCCTATTATATCATATTGACACTGAATCTTCTTCCATCTCTTCTTCCTTATTATAAGAACCTTTGGGATTTCTTTGGAGCACACAGATAATACAAGATAATATCATTTGATTATTGAATTAAATTCCATCTGCAACCCTAGCTTCTAAACTATGTTAATGTAGTATATTCATAAATTATGATGTGAACACCTTAAGAGAAAATTGATCTGCCAGGTACAAAATCTTAAGATGTGGGTAATGAGTGTGCTTACTATTACTGAAGTATGATTATTTTCTGACCCTCTCAGTATATTAAGAAGAAACATGTGTATGCTAGCCTCCCCATTCCCCACCTGTCATCTTCTGGTTTTCCTTTGTATCTATGTTAATCTGAACACAAATTCCTGATGACAATTCTGCATTTAATCCTGTATCATTTTCATATTAATCCATGAAACCTTCCAACCCTTCATTAAACTAGCTTTTTATTTAATTGTTTAGGTGCAGTATATATGTATACAAGTTTCAGGTCATTCTCCTGTACTCCTACAGGAAGCAACTTTATTAACTCTGCCACAGTGCATAGCGTATGTTCAGATCATTTTTGCCTCTTATCTTACAAATTCCACTCTTCTCTGTAGTGACTTACATCGGCAGCTTTTACTTCTGCAACATTTAATTACCCCCCCCCCCAGATAAGTTATCTTATACGTTGATCAGAGTCTGGGTTCTGTATCTTTTAACCATAAAGAATTGAAATAAGAGTTTAGAAGGAGAAAGCAGAGTACAAACTCCCCTGTACACAGAAAAATTTTATTAGTAAAATTCATCCAAAAACCCAGATAATACACCAGTCAAGAATTCCCATCATCCCCGTTGCCCACTAGACTCCTCCCAGCCATCTGTGAATGCCTGTTGTGAAAACAATTTGTTCCTCCACATCTTTATCCTTCCTTCCTTCCTTCCTTCCTTCCTTCCTTCCTTCCTTCCTTCCTTCCTTTCTTTCTTTCTTTCTTTCTTTCTTTCTTTCTTTCTTTCTTTCTTTCTTGACTAAACAAGGTCATGTTGATCCATTAGGAGATTGCTCTCTTTTCAAGGCAGGGGTAAACAGATATTGTGTGTCTTCTCTTGCTCCTTATGAGCAAATGCATTGTTTCCCCTCAATGTTTCATGTGTACCTGTCTTAGAAGTCCTAACAATTTGCTTACATATCAGATTTACTATCCAAAGTAGAACTTGAAAATACACTTTTTCTTCTTAGCTCATGAAACCTTCAGGTTGTACAAAAGATAGCACTACAGAAAAGTTTTCTGGGATACAGCAAGACAAAGGAACTGATGTTGGCTCATCTAACTGTAAGTACACAGAATCCTTCCTTTCTTACTTATACTTCACCAATGTTAGAATGAGTTTTGGCCTCTACATGTAATAGGTCCATCCCATTTCACACCCTGGAGAGGTGACCATAGATAGAATGGCTAGATTCTAAGTCATTCTTTTGGAGTAGAGTACCATTGTTAAACATTGCAGTATCAATGTGTCTTAGCATTGGTTAGTGACTTAGACATTCCTCAGAGATAAATTCAACTTGCTGTGTTTTATGATGTTTCTTCAATACACCACCATTAATGTTTTTTTTTCCCCTCTAAATTCTTAAGGACTGGTTATTTGTTCTGGACACTTGGCTCTTTCAAGTACAAAATCACATTCTGTGTTTTTCCTGTGTCTACTAAAAAAATGAGATCCATTTGTCCTCTCTCCATCTCACAGTGCTCACCATGAAATTTTATAGTGGAAGTGACCCATAAATTGTTGAAGACAGAATAATTAGCTACTGAATTGGCACAGCATCAGGAGAATGCCCCCTTTATTCCATTAATGTCTAACTTCTGGTCTAATTCAACACACAAGTAACACTCACATCCCTTCCTTATATAGAAATTCAAGCATGTTGGTTTTTATATTTCCATAGATGGTGAGCAAGCTCAGATTTCATTCTGGGCTTCTGAGATCAGAATCTGATGCTTCTCTGCCCATCAGGTGCTTTATTTAGGAAATAATCCTAAAAAGGTCAGAGTGGGTGAGAACATCTCACCACTGACGTGGTTAACCATGAAAGGCCTCTGTTTTACTGAGGACCTGATGAGGAGCCTTGTAAAATTTACATAAGATCTGTTACTTTATGAAGTTGAGGTTGGACGTTTACCCTCTGGCTCTTAGTAAATATTGGCAATTGGTATCATAGAGACATTACCACTCCATTGTTACTTCACCACACCCCCCAACCTATCCTCTCAGGCTACACCTCTAGGTGGTCTAAGAGCTTTCTTCAAAGTTGCTCTAAGGCTGGAGAGTCAGGATGGGCCCATGCAAATGTACTGAAGCTGTGGACTGAGGGAGTGTGAACAGCAGATAAACAATTGCACGGTTTTCAGAAAAAATGGGTTAAGATACAAAGAGGTTGTTTAAATTTCACCTCTAGTGCTCAACTGAGAAGAGATTTGAGATTAGATTTTCATTCTAGAAATGTTATCCCAAGCATTAGTCTGAAGTCTGTACCGTTCTGAATTTGAGTTTTATGAAATTGGATTGATGTAATTCTACCAATATGATACTTTGGCAGGAATCCACAGGGAGGCTGAAGCTAAGAATGAGAGCCGCTAACAAAAGCCCATTTCCTGACTGGGTAGAGCCTGTGCTTTAGTCAGCAGGGCACAGATCTGCAAATCTGTCTGTTCAGCAAAGGACTCCTTAAGGCTGATGGCAGAGGCCCAGGTGCATACCTTTCCTCATGACTGTGGGACATAATTCTGCAAGGAGATCTTTGGCAGCTTTGGGGGGGGGGTTGTGATTACTCTTCTCTAAATGATAGATTATGATTTGGAAACGGAAGCCCCTCAAGTGGAAATGCTATCTCCAATGGAAATAATTTGGTGCCAGTGTGTTGGACCAATGGGTAGCTCGACCATCAGATACAATGCGAGTGTGACTACCACAGGACAGGCACGGAAACTCTTTCTGTTAGCATTCTCACAGATGTCCCTAAAGTGATGCGAGTCTCCTTTACCAACACAGTTATATCGACTGGGGAATGGCTGCTTAGCCATGGCCCTGAGCTGTCATTAACTCAAGGAGTACTGGCAGGTCATCGTGGTCCATTAGCTAGGTATGGGATTATAGGGCCAAATAGTCAATGTGTTTTTGATACAGTGCATCCAAGGTGTGCTTATACGCGCCCCTCCTCCTGCAGATGTTTGTCCTGTTTTGAAGTACCTCGTTCAAATAGACGTATGCAGTAAGCTTCCACAGCTGTGGTGTTTGTTCCATGAACTGTAGCATGATCCCTGGAGAAAATGGAACATGGGAGCTATTAGGGTAACTTCTACCTACGGAGATAGTAAAATCAGGCTATTTTCTTGCAAGAGCTCTAGAGATCAGTGTGATAACCAGGGACCTAAACAATGAAGGAGTAATTAATTCTGCCACATCTTTATTCCTGGTTGATTTTTTCTGGGCAGAAGATGCAAAAAACTTCAGGAAATAACAGAATGCCATAAGATCAACCAGTTTTTTTTTTAATTTTTATTTTTTATTTTGGTTTCTTCGAGACAGGGTTTCTCTGTGTAGCTTTGGAGCCTGTCCTGGAACTTGCTGTGCAGACCAGGCTGGCCTTGAACTTACAGAGATCCACCTGCCTCTGCCTCCCGAGTGCTGGAATTAAAGGCGTATGCCACCACCACCTGGCCTCAGCCAGGTTTTGACACCAAACTTAGTCATTGTACTGAATGTGGCCTCATTGCTTAAACTCATTACCTTATCTGAGGACTCCTTGTGTGTAGCTTTTGATCAGCTAAGTACATTTGCCTGCATAGCTCTCTGCCAGCTTTGTCAATAGTCTTTTTTCCACTTATAAAGGTAAACAGTATACCTCCATTACCTTACCTCAAGCAGATCAGTTCTGCAGGCCTATTCCTTCATTTAGCTGTTGTGGTGCGTATTGCCTGCCTCTTCCACAGACAGATATTACACTATTCTACCACTGTGATAACCAGAAATAATGATCAAAATTATCAAGTTTCTAGACTTATTTGCCAGATATTTGGAAGTCATTTGGTGAAGTTTGGATGCAATAAAGTTAATGACATTCTATCACCCATTATGAGAAATCTCATAGGGTCCATGGTATATGATGTATTCAGATAGTCCTAATGTTAAGAGTAATGGTTTTAAGTATGACTCTTCCTACATCCAAACTAATTCAATCTGTCTTGGGCCTCTGTGGAGTTTAGGGTAACATGCTACTCATCTGAGTGTGGAACTGAGCCCACTTATCTGATAACCCTCAAAGTCTATGGTTATGCCTATGTCTCAGAACAAGAAAAAGCCCTGCAGCCATTTCAGTCTTCTGTGTAAGCTGCCCTCAATTTGGCTCAGAGACTCAGGAGATCCAGTGCTGCTTAAACTGTCAGAGAGCAAAGTGGTCTGGAGCTCTTTTAGGGTTTACAGTAAACCACAGTTCAGGCACTCAGGACTGCGCAGAAAAGCCTTGCAGCATTCTGAAGATAATTGGTTTCCTTTTGAGATACAGTTTGGATTCTGAAAGTGTATCTTGGTAAAGGCTTAATATTTAGTCATTAAATTAGTTTCTTTTCTCATAGCAAGATACCCGGGAAAGCAGTTTAAGGGGAGAGGAGGGTTTATTTTGATAGTACAGTCGATCATGACAGGGAAGTTATGAGTGGCAGCGTGGGGAAAGGGGCCACATTGTACCTGCATTTAAGGGGCAGAGATAGGGGAATGCCAGTGTTTAGCTTGTTTTCTCTTTTTATGCTGCCTCGGACCCACACAAATAAAATGATACCATCTACAACCCCCCCCCCCTTAACCCAGTCTAGAGTTATAGATATACTCAGAGACTTTTCTCTTCCGTAATTCTAGAACTTGTGAAGTTAATGGTGTTAACCATGGTCCACCTAGTTAGCAGGAAACCTAAAGAACCTAAAGAAAACCTTTCACAAGCTGGGGGGGTCTGACACTCTAGGGCATAAAGCTTCAGTTCATCCCCAGAGGACGTGGTAGAGTATATATGGGATAGAGTACTGTTAAGCATCTTTTAGTATTATCGTGTCTTGTGTCTAAAGTGAGGGGAAACTACCTAGTTCAGGCAGGACTAGCAATGGTCCTGTTCCCCTAAGAGCTGGTTTGGGCCACTCTACCTATGGAAAGACCACAAAAGCTAAGAGATTCACAAATCAATAGTAGAGAAGTTAGTTATAAACACCAATGCTATCACATGACCAGGTCAGAATGGGAGCTATGGTTGTCATGAGAACTCATTTTTTTCATTGATCCATTTGAATATATGTATACTACATACATACAAACAGACATGTATGCGTGTGTATGCAGTATGTATAGCAATTGCTTTCTTGCTGTTCTTATACCTTTATTCATAAGTTATTCTGACTTCCCATCATAGAATTTAAGAGGTGCTGCCTTAAATTATAGACTTCATCTTACTCAATATCAAGAAGTATTGATGTCACTCAAAGGCGTAGGCTTTGTCCCTTCTGGGAAGGAACTGATGTCTTTGTGACTGAATGCAATAACAGCTGATATGAATCATAGTAGGCAGAACTGTGACATTGCTATTGTTTTCATTTGAATATTAATTATTGTTTAAGAGGGAGGATTAGGGAAAGTCTTAAGAAGCGTATATGAATGCCAAACTGCAAAGGCAAGTAGTTTTGTGATGGTGATTTTATGTATTAATTTGACTGTGCCATGGGTCACTCGGCTATTTGTTTAAGCATTATTAGGGTTGTATTAATAAGGTTGTTTGGAATGAGATAAACATTTGAACTGATGAACTGAGTAGAGCAGATTATTCTTCCTAGTGGGAGTGGGCCCATTCTGTCCATTAGATGCCTGAACAGAATCAAAGTTTGAGGGCATAAGAATCCCCTTTCTTCTATCTTTGGGGTTCTTTTACCTTTTGGCACAGATCACAACTACAGCTTATATCCTCTGATCTTCTGGTCTTTAGCTTACTGATTTCAGACCTTGGACATATCAGTCTTAGAACTGTGTGAGCCTCTTCTTTGCAGTAAGGATCTTGATAGATGCATCTATCTCTGCAAGTGAGGGAACACTTGTGTTCAAAGGTCCGGCACCAACCAGAGACATAGACAAGAAACATCCAGGAAAAACTGGTCTCCCGTTTTCTTCTTTAAACTTTTTGTGACATTATTAATTTGTTTATTTGGGAGGGATCATGCATATATCGTGGCACATGTACAGAGGTCAGGGACAGTTTGCCGACATTGGTTCTCTCCTATCATGTGAATTCTAGGACCATAACACAAGTCATCAGACTTAGTCTTTACCATTGCCGTAGCCCTTGAGCTCCCATTTTTATCAGGACAAGGAACATCCTTTATTATACTATCATATACACTAACCCCACAAAACCTTTACCTTTTACCACTGTGCCATGTGTATCTCCTATCCCATGCTCTAAACCACTAGAGATAAGGCATACCTCTGATCTAAGGATAGAGTAGCTAAACAAGGAGCTATTTGAGAGATGAGAAACTGACCAAGGGTTCTTTGGCAGAGTAGTACATGCTATTGGTGACGGCATGCTTATTTACATTGATTCTCAGAACACTGACCCAACTCTCTGATTGCTAGTCCCTGCACTATGAACTTGGCATTCTCTGGAGTTGTGGCAATCAGTACCTTCTAACATCACGTAGCTGTGGGAGCTCTCTGTATCTCACAGTCTAAGGGGCGGTAGAGAGCAACCCCAGGTCCTTAGTACTTGGATGGATAACTCTGGAGTACATACCTGCCATGTAGTCATTTTGTCAGAAATGAACCTATAAGAATTTAACATCACACACTTTCTTCACTTCCATTCCTTGTTTTCCCATGTGAAATTGCACAGCATGAGCAAGAACGGATTATGAAACACACAAGAAACCCACCTTAAGAGTTTATTAAAGAAAAAGACATGGGCATGCAGGCCTGAGGAAGTTGGTGCAGGGAGAGAGCATGGTGGAGCAGTCTGTCCAGCTTTTAAAGGCTGCCTAGCGTATGTGCACAGGGGCTTAAGTAGCTGTGTCATGCTTAGGTGACATGACCATGTTGCACGTAGGTCATATAGGGCCTGAGGTGTAGGAGGGAAGAGGGGCTGCCTGTTGGTTCCTGGCCCCCCAGCTAGCTTAGACCTGAAATAATCACACAGAAATCATATTAATTAGATTACTGCTTGACCCATTAGCTCTAACTTCTCATTGGCTAACTTTTATATTAATTTAACCCATTTCTATTTTTCTGTGTATCACCATGTGGCAGTGGCTTACTGGCAAACTTTCAGCATGTCTGACTCTGGTAGTGGCTCCATGGCGTCTCCCTTCTTTCTTCCAGCATTCCGCCTAGCTTGCCCTGCCAACCTAAGTTCTGTCTTGCTATAGGTCCAAAGCAGATTCTTTATTCATTAATGGTAATCACAGCACACAGAGGGCACTCTCACATCACTGAGGACCCCAGGTGGCTATGTAATTTGCCTGAGCACTTGTTGGCACATGCATGGCCCTGGAACCCAGAAGTGCTGTCCTCAGCACTGTGTGACAGGAACCGTAACACCATGTATGTTTCTGTTCATGATGTTTACTATATCCCTGGAATAAATCTCTTCCTTCCAAGGGAAGCCATGAAAATTGTGGAGGGTACAGCCATGACAACGAGCCATTCTTGCATCATAGCATTCAGGCTGTGTGTTGGGGTCCAGAAATGGGGAGGCTGCCACCCCAAATCTGAATCATTGTTCTGCTTGATTACAGCAATATGCATGACAATAACAATGGCACTAATGAGGCTACCCCTTGGCGGGTCTTGCTTAATCCCTTACTCTACACTGCAGCATGCCGAGGTAAGAATTTTTATATGGTTTACCTTTGAGAAAAACCACATTTTAGAGGTGTCGGCTAAAGTTCTCAGCTAGAAAGCTGTGTAGAAAGATTGGCAGATATAAATTGCTTAAAGATTACACAAATTTCTTTTCACATTCTTGAAATATCCTGTGGCTAGTTTAGTCTGAGATCACACACCAACTTTAATGTCAGATACACTGGGGACAGTGGAGACCAAGTGAGGTCATGCCATAGAACTGGACAAGATGATGCAAACCCATTGGTATACATGAATCCATCAGACACTGTCATGGGAACTATTATTGATGATGAGTATTATATACAGATAATGTCTCTAAAAAGATAATAATTATGACATAATTTATAATAGAGGAAAATTAGAAACAACCCAAATGATATTTATTTGATGCTGGATAAATGAGCTTTGCTAAAATCAGTAGGAGGATGATAAGTAAGCACTGAAATGACATCATATAAAATATTTAGTGATAAGGGGGAAAGCCTCATATGCTAATTATAAAAAGGCAGGCTATAAAGGAGCACTAATTAGGATAGATTGAAAAGTACCAGTCTGTACAATAGTGCCAGGAATCCCTTGTGTTGTGAGATTTTTTTGGAGCCTTTTTACTTTCCTGTTTGGACTTCTATGAATCTCCTACAATAAACTCACAAATACATACCTTTCAAAGTACTCTCCTTCCCCCAATTAAAATTAAAATGTAATGAGGAGGAATGATTTATTGAACAGAAGACTATTGAAGGGTGGGCCCTGTGATGTTACATCCTGAAGGGAGGGATAGGAATTTTGTACACAAGGCACCTTTTCTCAAGTACTAACTATGAAATGGCTCCCCTGAGCTGTGCTGTGAATGTACTGTGGCTGTAGGCACCCTGTCTACTGCCCACTGTTCTTTTTCCAGTCCACTCTGGTTTCTACATATCAAATACTTTGTTATTCTAGATTACTTGCAAGTATCCTGATCAGGGAAAACTATTTTTATTCTGAGAGAGCAATGTTAATGTAAAAACACAACTTCATCTCAAAGGGGATAAGAACAAGTTTATTCTGAAGCCAAATATGGATGACTATGGTTGAGGATCACAGAGTCAGGTTATTGCAAATTCCATGTCATAACATAAGCTGTTGAAATTCCTACTCTGAAGGATATACTAATAATATCTACCCTTCCTCCTACAATTCTAGTGGAAAATTGAGGTATGATTTCATCAAAGTTACCTGGGGAAACCAATAAGTTCCTTAGGCTTACTTACAGAGCAGTGGGCATGGGCTATAAACAGGAGCTTGCATACTAGAAGGGCTACGTGGATGATGACTTTCCCATAGTTAAGAAGATGGGGTACATTTCCTTAGTCCTTTTCCACCTATATACTCTTAGCCTTCCCTAAGACTTCAAGTACGTGTGCAGTTAGGGAAGAATTGCATACAGCTTGTCGGGAGAGATGACAGATACTCAGCCTAGTGTCCCATGACTCTGCCTGGAACCTGCTGTCAAGCTTACTTGGGTGTCTCATGGACAGAGAAAGAACTCTGTAACATGTAAAAGAATGAGGTTATAGGAAAAGGAAAAAAAAACAGTAGCAAGGAGGATTGGTAACAATGTGTGTGCTTGGGGAGCAAGCCTGTGTATTCCTGAAAGATTAGCCAGTTCCTAGTAGTTGGATTCAGGTACAAATGTACAGTAGCAAGGACAATGAGGAAAACCAACTTCTTCGCCTACATCTTTATCATCCTCCACCATGTATTTCCTTTCTTTACTCTTGGACCACAAAAGAGTGGTTCATACAAAGTCTGAGAACATATTCTAAATTATACCCTTTGTGAAAGTTCCTAGGGTGTGGACAGGAGCATGGCAGGAAATATGTAAATACCTTAAGATTATGGTGAAGTCCTATATATCGATCACCTACATCCCCCACACCCTTGCCCCATATATCTGCATGATCACTTTCTACACTTTTCATTTTTCATTCATCATTTGAACTCAGAATTCACTTAAATGACTGTATAGCCACCAGCTTGCTCTGGAGGTCCCTTGTTTTCACTTCATAAACCCCAGAATTAAAGGTGAGCTTCTGTGTTCTGCTCACATTTATGTGGGTTCTAAGGACCTGAACTCTGGTCCTTAAGCTTGCAGAGCAAGTGATTTTTTCCCATGGAGCCATTTCCCTAGCTCTTCCACTTTTGATTCCTTTCAACTTCAGTTGCAGATATATGTGGCTGAATCTGTTCTTCCGAAGATTCACAGTTGGAGAGTCTTGTGACTATTTCAAAGATAAAAAAATAACACCACCTATGCCTTGGATTGACTGAAGGATTATGGGAAAGAAATGTCACAAAGAACTTGAACTTTTTGAGGACAGGGGGCCCCAAGGATGGGATGAGAGCGATCGATAGCAATCTTTCTTCTCCCAGGTTGTTGGGTCTATTACTGCTGTTCCTAGATTGGAATGGCACTGAAGCACAATTTGAAACGATCTGAAGCTGCACAGGTTACCAGGAAAGGTGAGTGGGGTCATGGTGCATGTTCCCTGGGACACAGTATTCTTTGCTTACATACAGATAGTGTCATGAACTTTGGTCTTATTAAAATTTGCACTGGCCACCACCTGTTTAGCTGTCCTGGAGAAAGGTGTTTCTGAGAAGCCCGTGATGAGTTCTTTCAGAAGGTTCCTCATGAGAGACTTGTTAATGCATATGCTGCAAACCTTGCAGCTCAACCAGCCGTGTCTCTGAGCTTTGCACTCCTGCATTAGACAAAGCTAAAAGTATTATTGTTTACCAAGAGAGATAAATTAAGATGATATAAATCAGCTGAACAGACTTCTTCCTGCTAGATACCTTGTTATTTGACTTAAAATTCACAAATGTATTTTGCAAATAGAGCAGTCATTTGGTAGATGGTGTTTGTGAACATGTCCCTTTGGGATCTATTGCTTCTTCCCAGTGCTCAGGTAACAATGATTTACAGGAAGAATTCTTCACCGAGCCTTCTAAAACTTGAAGGCTGAGAAACCATCCGCATAGCTGCCCTGAGCTGCAGAACATGGTGATGGAAGAGGTTAGTGCATCTCCTCTCATACTTCCAGATGAGGAAGCTGGGGCTGGATGAGAGATGTGGAGTCTAGCTGCATTTTACTTTTCTCAAGAGGAGTTTCAAGTCCAGGGCCCTCACCTCCCTCCCTCCAGCAGTGTGCATTACTCATTGCTGTGCTCACTGCTGCACAGAAGGGAGGGTGTCTAGCACACTGAGGGCCAGTGGCCAGGCTACTGAGCTTTCCCTCCATGGCATAGTCATTTCTTGACCACCTGTCGTATATACAATGCAAACACAGGCATCATTAACTTTAAGATGCTATATATTCTTCTACATGACCTACATACACTTGCTCTTTGGTTGGGATCAAGTGATTAGCCTGACAAAGGGCTGAGTCCAGAAGGGTGTCTGTCATTTTCCAATAGTTAATTCCTGTCCACTCAACAGCACTTTTCTGATCAGTGACCCTAGAAAGTGTTTGTCCCTGTGGTAATGCTGCAAGATAAAGGGGGCTCAGATCCTGAACCACAGGATGGATGGTAGTCTCAGTGATCTGTCCTGTATTTCTAGTCAAATTTTAAAACCCCAACTGACCAGTTTCAGACTTTAGGGGATCATATTTACTTGTTACCACAAGTTACCTCAATATTCCTGACCAAGATGGCAGCATTATGTTAACAACTATGGAAAGCCACAGAAGCATGAGAGAGATTATTCTTACTTTCAGAAAACTTACAATATCATCATTAATATCAACTTATAGCATGTGGGTTCTCAACTGGTAGCCCCAGCCCCAGCAAGTGTTCAAGTTCTATGTAGACCTACAGGTACATACACAATGGGGGATAGGGTCAATAACATGTTTCAACAAGTTGTGTTGGTGATTCTGAAGCAGGCTGGACTGTGACAGAAACTGAAGTTTAAAATAAAAGCTGCACACATAGCTTCTGCAGAAGCAGCCAAGAGCAGACAGGGCTTATTTCATTTCAAAGTTCAAGGTCATAGTCCCACATGGGGAAGTGGGGATCAAGGCAGCTAAAACTTGAATAGGTTGATCTCACTGTACCTACAATCAAGGAGCAGAGTACAAAGATGTTACTGTGTTGGAAGAGGCTGCTTGTTCTTCCCGGCCGCCCAGCTAGCTTAGACCCGAAATAACCACACAGAAACTGTATTATTTAAATCACTGCTTGGCCCATTAGCTCTAGCTTCTTATCGGCTAACTCTTACATATTAATTTAACTTATTTCTATTAATCTGTATATCTCCACATGGCTGTGGCTTACCAGGTAAAATTCTCAGCGTCTGTCTCTGGTGGCTGCATGGCATCTCTCTGACTCCGCCCTTCTCCTCCCATGCTATAGGCCAAGGCAGTTCTTTATTCATGAACCAATAAAAGTAACATAGAGACAGAAGGACTTCCCATATCATTACTGTTCATCCCCCTTTCTTCCTGGATACAGTCCATGATTCCCTGTCCAGGGGATGGGAAAGCCCACAATTAAGATGGGTCCCCCCATATTAATTAAAGGAATCAGGATAATTTCTCATATTCTTGCTCAGAGGCCTATCTTGTGATTGTTCTAGAGCCTTTCAAGCTGACAAGTAACCCTCATCACCACAGCATGTTTTCAGTAGAGGCCCACAAGAGTGTCCTGGGCATGAACAAGTGACATCCTCCCAGCATGGAGGATCAGTTCTTCTTTTCAATCTTGACTTCTCCCCTTCAAGTGTTTGTGTCTTGTGTAATAGACAAATAGCCAGATCTTATCTCCCATGGAAGAAATATTGTTTTTGAATCAAATCAAACCTTCAACACCAGAAGTGATGTTTGGAGTGGTGAGACCTCAAGGCTTGGGGGGAAAAGCTCAGCTCTACTTTCTTATCATCAGCTAGACAATCATGTGAGATCAGTGTCTAGTCTGGGTCTTTGTCTTTTCAGAAGAAATTGGTATAGGGAGGAGCGGTATTGGAGGGAGGATTAAGAGAGGTACAGCACAGCTGATTAAAAGCAAAGCCTGGTAGTTAGGAGGAAAGGTTAATGGAGTCGAGGCCACTTCTGTAGCACAAAGTGTCCAGGAGGCAGATTAGTGACAGTCTCCGAGTGCATGCAAGGTTATGATGAGGACACTTCATGATGATTTCTTCCTCTCGGAGGCACTAACAGGGAGAAATGAACCACCACACAGCAAACCCATTCAGTGAAAGGAGCGAAAGCAGCTTAGTCACTCAACAGGCTCCAAACAGAATCCCCCACTACTTGCGGAGAAAATGTCCATCTTAGGCACAAGGACAGACAATGTCAGTGTTCCAGGCACAGCTCCTTCTGGAAAGTTTTGACACTGGGGGACCTGGAGTCCCAGAATATAGCTGACATGTGGTCTTCGGATCAGAGTTTTGCAGCATCTGTGAGTAAAGCCCTGTTTGTTTGTACTGGAAAGCACCAGAAGAACCTGGAAAGGACACATTTGGAAGGCAGGTAGTCCATGACTGATGAGCGGAGACATTAGCAAGGTCATGGCTTTGGACTGTTACAACTTTGCTGTCCAACATGCACTGGCCCCCAAAGTTCCCTACAAAGTTAAATATTCCCCATTTGTATGGGACTTCCCTCCTCTCCTGGTGCGCATTCTCTGCTCACTTCCTGTTTCTTTTGGTAGCATCTTCTAGTCAATCACTTTTGTGTAGATTCTACTGTAATATCTATTCCAGGAGAACCCATGCTAAAATGAAGAATCAGTTTTTGCCGGATTAAAAAAAAAAATCCTCAAACATAGTGGCTCAAAACAGGCACCACCCACATGGGTCACGTCTTTGAAGCTGGTGATTTATGATGGTCTTAGCAAGAAGGCTCTGTGGGTTTGGAAAGGTGACACAGCCCGAAAAAATAGTCACCTATGGTACTGCAGGCATATATGTTTTTAGCTCTGGAATTTGGGTTGGATCTGTAACCTGATTGGGCAGAATATAACAAAACATTGGAATAAGTCATAAGTATAGGCCAGTCTTACACAATCTGCCTCTGGTTTTAGATTTTCACCACCTAACTTGATTGTACTCTAACAAAGACATTGGATAGTGAGGGATCCCACTGGCAGGGCCCCTTAGCCCTTTCATCTCCAGCTCCAGTTATACTAAATCATGAGTCTAGCCCATTGGCCAGCTAAGCACATAGACATAAGTGAGTCGACCAGAAATCAACTGAACTGAACACAGCACAAAAAAACCACCCACTGCCCACTCCTAACTCCTGCTGTAGAACAGTGCATTAAATAAATAACCACTGTTTTAAGTCATTCTGCTTTGTACAGTTAGTTATGACAAATACATACAGCTACTTTCAGCTTTTAAGTCCTTAAGGCTTAAAGCCTGGATCATGGAGCCGGAGACAGCCTGTCAACAATTCTATCCAGCACATAGTACATTTTATTGCTTCTCTGGCCTCAGAAGTTTGCCAAGAGGTAACAGAAAAAGGAACTCTCTTCGCTATATAGAGCAGGTTCAGAGTGTCCATTAGCCCACACGAGGAATCTGGCTTAGTGCCGGGCACTGTGCTGTTGCTGGGACTTCCTTGCTAAAATTCCTTCCCTAGGGGATGTGTGAACAACATCTACTCGCTTCCTAAGGCCCTAACAACAAACCAAGGCACAATTCCGCTACATTTCACTCTTGGTAACCAGTGAGCGTCTTGGGATTGCTTACTAAGCAGGGGCGAATGTAGGCTGCGTGTAATAGATTTTCCTACACAATCCTATTCTGTGAGCTCTGTTCCCATAGAACTTCATTTACTACTCTGGGAGGAATGTCTCAACCTGCCCAAGGAATGCCTCTGGCAAGATGTCACCTCCCACCCACAGCACAGCAGTTTATCACTGCACTCCAAGGCTTTATGTAAACAGCCCCGTTCACCAGGAGATCTTCTTCATCCTGAACTATCATCATAGAAAGTCAGTGAAGGCACGCAGTAGCAGCATGGCCTTGAATCCTAGATTCGGTTCAATCTCCATTGGGCTTTCATTCCTCAACAGCTGTCAATGGTGGTCATTCTAGGCGAAGGGTTACTGGCAAGAGCAAAGCAAGCCGACTGGAAAGGTTTCATCCATCAGGGATGATGGATTCCTCATAGTTCATCAAGGACCCTTTCTCTTTCATGAAGGACTCTTCTGTCAGTCTTAGTGCCTCCCCAATCCCTGATGGCTGGGAAGAATGGCAGATGCTCAAGGGATAGTTCCATGACCCTCCCCACTACTACAACCCACTTCAAGGAGGTGATGTCAACCATTTACAGGCCCAGTCCTGATGGGCTCTTAGAAGTAGTCAAAGTTTATCTCGTGAAGACGGCAGCTGCTTTCTTGGAGGATAGGGCTAGACAGCAGAGTTAGAGAATCCACTTCAATTATGGCTTCACTGTTTCATTGATAATTTTCCTTCAGTGAGCGTACCAGCTACCTACAGAGGGCACGTTGATATCTTAGCTTCTCTTATTCTTTTCTTTCTGCATCAGGCTTTCTTTTTCAATTCAAGTTCTCTAAAGGCATATGTACATAATTCTAAAAGAAATTAAGGATTTCTGATTTTGCTTGAAGTAAGTCCTCAAGTTAATACCATCTGCTCCAGTTATGTGTGATCAAGGACCACAACTCCCTTCTTAAATGTACTGTTTACATCTGTTTGTTCAAAGGACCTGACTGGGAAACAAAATAGAAACATGGAATCAGGAGAGAGAAAGATGAAGGTGCTGGACAGAGAAACATGGAGGGCATCTTGAGAACCCAGTTAACTAATGAGGGAACTCTGAGATTGCAGTTTGCAGAAGACCTATGAAGCCAAGCATGGCTTAGGTAGAATTTTCTCTGAGATCTAAGACTGGTCCCCAGGACTGGTAGCTTCTGGATCTAGTTCCCAGGATGTCTGAGCCACAGCTGCCCTTACCTCTATCTCTATACTTGGCGGGGATGGGTCACTCCAGAGAGATGCTTGACGTTCCAGAGAACTGTCATCTACCAGGCACGACTCCAAGCCTCAACCAATGACTGCTGGGAACCCAAGAGCAAATGTCTACACATTATCCTCCAGATAAGTGCCCTCAAGGCACAACCATTCCTGCTGGCCCTTCATTGCTGCTGTGGCCACCTGGGATGGAAACCACCTATAATGAGTTCATCTGGAACTACTGCCTCTCTTGCTCTGACTTTCTTCCCATCCTCTGCTGCAGCTCCTTAGGGTCAGTCTACTTAGGTTAACTCTGAAGAAGTTTGTACTTTCCACTAATGGGTTCCTGACTGATAGACCTGAGCTGGAGAGGTGACACTGGGTTTCCTGGTAGGATGTTTTGTGAAGATGTAGCAGACACAGCTGTGGGATGTAGGGTCAAACTTGCAGGAAGCGATAGGGTGGAGTGGCAAAGGTGCAGCTGTGTGACAGCACTGGAGATCTGGAGGTGCTTGGGATCACTGTATATGGTGCAGTAGAGGCGTCAAAGCATTTGCCAGAGAAGATGAAGGTGACGGATGGCATTGATCAGGCAGCTATGCTTCTAGGAGAGGGATTTTCCCAGGAACGCAAGACCCCTTCGAGCAGTGGTGCTCAACCTTCTTAATGCTTCAAACCTTTAATAAAAACCCCAACCATAAAATTATTTTTATTGCTACTTCATAACTGCAATTTTGTTTTTATGAATCATAATATAAATATCTGATATTTTCCCTGGTCTTAGGCAGCCCCCATGAAAGGGTTGTTTGACCCCCAAAGGTTCATGACCCTTAGGTTGAGAACTGCCGTCTTAGAGGAATACTCCCATACTCCCATACCTACAGTAGTGGTGTAGGAGGTTCTTCTGTTCATATGTTGCTTTCATTGGCTAATGAATAAAGAAACTGCTTTGGGCCTGATAGGGCAGAACTTAGGTAGGTGGAGAAGACAGAACTGAATGCTGGGAAGAAGGGCAGAGTGAGAGATGCCATGGATCTTCTGCATGAGATGGACACTGGTTAGAATCTTGCTTGTAAGCCACAGTCACATGGTAATACACAGATTAATAGAAATGGGTTAAATTAAGATGTAAGAATTAGCCAATAAGAAATTAAAGCTAATGGGCCAAGCAGTGTTTTAATGAATACAGTTTCTGTGTATAACTTTCGGGGGTAAGCTAGCCAGGTGGTTGGGAAGAACAAGCAGGCCTCTCCCCTTATTACAACACTGTAGCATCTCTTTTTCCCACTTAGCTGTGATCCAAGGTGAAAGTGGAGGCAGGGAACAATTCAGAGGGAGTAGGCTTTGACCAAGAACTGCTGTTGGGCACATAGCAAAAACCAGCTGAAGGAGGCAAAGAAAGGAATAGAGGCCAGTAGGGCCAAGAGGTCTTGCAGCATGGAAAGGCCAGCTGCTAACGGACAGCAGCTAGCATGCTAAACAGATGCATGACTGGACCCATCTCACTGCATACAAACTGGGACTTGTTTCAAACCTGTGTTTGAAACACAAAAGATGCACCTTATGGTGTGTCAGCGATGTTTCTTCTCCACAAACAGAGAGGTTTTAAATTCCTTCTGGGTGATACCCAGCATCCTTGTTAAGGGAAGGGGACATGCACCAGGGTGAGGAGAGGACAGGACAAATGGCTGGCTGGGTCTGATGTTTACCCAGTGGCTGACACTTTGTCTTGCGGAGTGTGTGCTGTCATTGCCATTGTTTTTCTAATCTAATAATAAGATTCTGTCCTAGGAGCTGACATTTGCCCAAACCCAGCATCCAGAAAACATCACATTGCATCCAATATGATTTATGGGGTGATGGCTTTCTTCAGCCTTCATTTGAAATGCTATGAATGGCCCAGATGGATAAACAGAGTCTTTGTAATTTCCACTTGCAGCTTGCCCAGAGTTGTCACCCTGGTCTTTAGCCAAGGATTGGACCTTGGGATGTGATGTATGTACCCTTTAATTCATTTAGGGTATTGCCATCAACTCACTGGAGAGCCGAATCTCCTTGTTCATGAAAGCCTCTACACCTGACACAGAGAGAAGTGGTCAGGGAGGAGAGAGAGAGCAGATGGGAGGGATTGTTCATTGCTCACTTAAACAAACAACAGCGTTATCATGCTCTGCTGTAACCCAAGGTGAGTGCCAAATAGTACATTAGGAGTGTCAGGTTGAAATCAGCATCTGGAGTGACAGGTTGAAGTCAGCATCTGTGCTGACTCCTAGGCATAGGAGTGTGCAGTAGCTAAGGATATCTTTTTTGGAAACAGCCTGAGCTGAAGACAATATTGAATGTGTCATTTGTGTGACCTGTTTAATCACACTGAACTTGCTGTACATGAGCAAATCCAAGTATTTATATCCCCAAACTCGTTAGAGACTGGGAGAGAGTCATGGTTAGGTGTTGTTCAAGGGGCACAAATATTCATTGGAAGACTGTGTTTTGGGTATCTAACATTGTGATAGTGGGTGTGCTAATTTGCCCCGGGATAATTCTTATGTCATATGTATACATGCTACATATTGCTCACTTTTTATGCTGGATGAAACTCATGAGTGGGTCATTAATTTAATGTAGTGACTTGTGGCCAACATTTAAAAAAGGAGATAGAACAAAGTAGAAATATCAGAGTACACTGACTATATTGAGGTGAAATATTTATAGCATGTTCCATTTTCAAAAATAGCCCCAGTGCTCTTCCTGTCGGTCTCCTCCTTTAGAACGGTACTTGGTACTTCCTGCACTGCCATCCAGAGGTAAGGTTTGTTTCTCATCCCACGGAAAATACAGTCTCAGGATTGCTCTTGAGCAATAGACAACACCGGAAGGCTCTCTAGTTACTGAGGCTGGGTTCGGGACCATTGCCAGCTAAGACCCTCATGCATGGTCTGAGATACATTGTAGCAAGTTAGACCACCCTGAAGTTGCCATTCTGAGAGGAAGACCAAACTCGAGGTTGTCTTAAGACTCTCCAAGCTAACCTCTCCGGCAGCTGGTGGCCAGTAGGTGGCTTCAACTGCTACCTTCAGGAGCAGAAATAGCTGACTTGCTAGATCCTGCCTGAATAGTCACCCACCAACTCCACTGCTGAAGCACAATATAGTTATTTAATTTTTTTAGAGGATGGTGTTGTTTGAGACAGGGTAACACTGTGTAGCCCTGACTGGCCTAGAAGATATAGAACTCGGCCTTCCTCTGCCTTTTGACTAATAATGTAGTTGTTTTAAGCCTACATTTTAGGACTAGCTTGTTATACAATAACAACCAGTTCAGGATGTGAGTTACAAAGTAAAACTTTTATTATCTATTATTATTATCTTATACTGCTCAACAAAAATGAACAAGGTGATGGAACAGACTTAGCTGACTTTCCAGGGGAGGACTTATTCTCTCTGAGGAGCAGATGGGGAGTGAAGTGGGGGGAAGGTAGGGATAGGAGAAGGAGAGGAAGGAGGAAGATCTGGGGTTAGTATGTAAAAAACAAAAATTAAAAAAAAATAAATTAAAAAAATTTAGTTTAAAGTAAGAGCTTAAGTCATGTAGCTTAAAGTAAGAGTGCATTTGCTGAGTGCCTGCCAGCTGTCCCTTGTTGCTGTAGACTTGATGAGCACATGCCAGGTGTTCTGGTATTAGCTCTGAGACTCAACTTTCCCAGTGTCAATGCTAAATCACAGGCCTCACCTCCAAATGAATTAGAAAGCTTATTCTGAGGCCAAATATTAGTGACCATGGTCTGGGGACACAGATTCAGGCTACCCCCAAATTCAGGGTTCTAAAATAGTGATATTCAATCAGGTTGTACAGTAACATAACAAAGACATCACCAGAAACATCGTAAGTTGAGGTGCTGTGCTGGTGTTTTGTTGTCAAACTGACACAAGTCTGTAGGGAGCTGCAGTGGAAGAATTGCCTCTAGCAGAGAGGCCTGTAGGCATGTTTGTGACAGATTTTCATGACTAATGATGGAGGTAGGTGGGTCCAGGCCACGTAGGTGGTGCCATTCCCTGGGCATCAGCTCTACAAAAGGGTTAGCTAACCATGAGCAGGAGGAAAACTAGCAAGTAGCATTATTCCAGGTTCCTGCTTTGAGTCCTTTCCCTGTCTTCCCTCACTGATAGATGATGAACTGTAACCTGTAAGCCCAATGAACCCTCTCTTACTGAAAGTGTCTTTGGTCATGGTGTTTATCAGAGCAACAGGAAGCAAAATGGGGCAGACACTTTGAAAATACATCGGTGGAAACATTAGGTAACCAAGTTAAAGCAAAGCAGGGAAATGTCGGTTATGGGCTTCAGATGTCATCTGATGGCATTCTGAGCTTTTTGGTCGGTGGGTGGGAGCTATGTGTCTGTACATCCAAAAGGTTTACATAATGCTCACAAAAATGTGAAATCGCATTAGAAATGACAATAAATGACTATTAAGAGGCCTAAAGATGGCACAAAACAATTGGGCTCTGATCTTGCAACATTCAAATTCTCTACAATGACTGAAACTCGACTCAGTTAATCAGCCTTGCAGGAAGGTCAGTGGAGGGTGGTGGTGTTCTTTCTAGGAAGCTTCCTTTGCAGTACTCACTTGAACGATCTTGACCATGTTGCATAACTTCTCTGTTATGTTTTTTGTTTATTTATTTATTTTGTTATGTATTTTGTTTATTTATTTATTTTTTATAAATCTGCTCCAAAGGGACTTTACAGGACTTAGAACTGTGTCTGGAATAAGGCAATACCTACCTAAATGTGATTTAAATAGTTATATGTGTTGCATGGTAAAAATTATATTTCTGGTGCAGATAAAAAAACTGAATGAGGAAAAAAAAATCACAGATTTGCCAAACAAGGCCAGTAGTATTGGATGTGGATCACAGGGCAATCCTCTTGGTGGCAATGTGTTTTCTATATAGCAGTTAAATTCTCCGAGTACCCCTTTGGGACTGTGACATCACGACCAAATACATAGTCCTGAAGCCTGCTTAGAGTAAGGAACCCTGGCCAAAAGAGGTATGCCAAGTAACATATATTTCTGGGTATCAACAGATGGCTTCTGCTACTTGGAAATTGAAGTCCTATGCACTAATGTTCTTGACCTGGCTGGTTCCTTCTCATGACCCCTATTCATTCACTGTGTCTTAGCAACATGGTACCTTCAGTGTAAGGTGATTTGTGATTGGGTGTGTGGGGGGAACTCTTTAGAGCAGAGTTTGTTGCTTCTCCTTTGGCAATGGCTCTGGGACAACCAGGAAATGTTTGTCTTGATGGATCCTTTTCTTCATGCCAAAGTGTACCATTTGGGCCTGTAATCTATCTGGGCGATAGATTAAATGAAAGATGTGAAATTTCTCTACAACTTCTCGATTCTACTGAATTAATTTCAGTACCATCAGTCTCAGACTCTATGAGCAGCACTCACTTTTGGCCTGAGGGCCTAACTGTCAGATGAAAATCTGGAAAGCCTGCAACCAACACACCTGAGGCTACATTTCATAAGCTCAAAAGTGTCTTGTCTATGACTCTGCCCTGCCTTGTGGATTAGTTCAAATATCAATTTAGTTCATTCACTGGGATTTGCACTTGGAATTCACTTGGCACTTGTTTTTTGATGCACATAAGAGGGTCTGTGTCAATTCCAGTATCTGAGGAGCAAAAACAAAAGGTCCCTTCAGCACTGACACAACAGAACTCTAAAAAGATGATGGAGGAACAGATGGATTCCTACAGAAGACGCAGGAATGTGTGTGTGCACTGAAGCCTTCTGAGCATCACCCTCACTGTTTTCTGGAAGCTTAAGACTTGGGGAGAGGAAGAGATAAGGGGAGAACGAGAACGGGTCCTATTGAGTCACATAAAGAGATGCTAATGCTGCTGGGAAAGTCTGGGGGCCCCAAGAACTTAAACAGGCAAAGCCCATTCCCTGTGTCTGACTCACAAGACAAGCTGACACAATGACCTTTGCAAGGAGGGTCTTTGGAAGCTAACCACCTGTTGGATTCTATTATCATAGCGAAATAGGCTGTGCTACCAACATACTTCTCGGTCTCAGTCTTCTGTCCTATAGGTGCCCTTGTTGCATTAGAATGCATTTTATTAATGTGTGGACCTCCAGTATCTGCCTCAGATGACGCTGGGGAATGTTTTGAAGTGTAAAACCTCAAGTCAACAAGCATGTCCCCAAACACACACTTTGTGTAAAGATACTGAAGCATCCCTTCTCCTCTTGAAGACCTGTAGGTTTGATGTGATGAGCTAGGAGACATTGATGCAAAAGCAAAGCTGGGTACTGAGGGAAGCCCTGACAAAGATAAAGCTTGAGCAAGACTTTGTCACTTTCCATTGATCAACATTCAGTGGGAATCTCAAGAGTGGACAAATAAAGCCTCTTGTCCAGGCAGCAGCTTAGTATCTTTGCTTAAGAGTTCGCATTGCTGGTTTTTGATGGCTTTAAATCAAGACTGCTGGAAAACCCAACTAAGTGCATGGAAAGGTCTGATAAGTCAATCTGCAAAGGAGAGAACCAGATGTACAAAAGAGAACTATATTCCATGAGATCAGCTCTCTCAGTTCTCCAGTGGAAGCAAGTATCCCTGCTCTTCTTCAACCAGGCTGAGGGCATCTTTGTCAACATCTTGGAGGTCCCTTGGAAGAAGGGTCTCATCAGCACCAGGAGCCCTCCTGCAGGAGCAGGTGTAGTTGGAACCCTCCGTTATGTTTGAACCATCCAGAGGCGTCAGTTACCACAGCCAGTCATTAGTATGCATCACAGTTGTTCTCAGTCTTGCAATCACTGTAATTAATTGCACACACTGGATTGCTGCTGATTAAGTGGCTTCAGTTTTATGACTAGGACTCCTAATGATTATTCTCTGTACTGATCCAAATGCCTCAAGCTTCCGCGGGAGTCCCACTCAGCGGCAAGCGCCCTGAAGCTACGGATGCTCAAAGGAAATCCCTCCTTTATTCATCCTTGGAGAAGCAAGGAACATTTTCTAAGAGGAATTTATCCCAATGTGCCTAGGTACCCGGCTAGAGGTGACTGAAAACAAGTCCAGCCAGATTTCAGAAATATGTCTTTTGAATATGACACTAGAACTTGTTTTGATTTTGTTTTTCTATAAAACCATCAAAGGAGGGGCTTCAGATTTTAATAAATTCTCACAGCTCCCTAGGTGGCAAAAAAGAAACAAATGTCTGATGTCAGGGATAAAGCTAAAAGGGTTGTTCTGGTCCTTGCCTCTGCTTGTTCTTTCTTGGGATTTACCTAAGGAAGTAAAAACACTGTTACCAGAGCAGGTGTGAGGATGTCCTATGAGGCAATGTTCATGTTTCATGTGTAATATTAGTAGTGTTGTGGAATATTACTTGAACTATGTAAAGATATGTTGCATTTGTTTATGCTGTATTTGTTTAACTCTGTGAAGATGTGTTGCTGTTTCACCTTGCCTACCTAAGGCATCTGATTAGTCTTCTGCCAATAGCTAGGCAGAAGATAGGCAGGGCTGATGCGCAGAGAGAATAAGTAGGAGGAGAAATCTAGGCTTGAGAGAGAAGGAGGAGAGAACAAGAAAAAAAGAGACAGGGACATGCCTGGGGCCAGATACCAGAGAGTCACCAGACAGTCAGACACAGAATAGGACACACAGAATGAAAGGAAGATTAAAAAAAATAACCCAATGCAAAACAAAGATGAAGAGAAACAGGTTAGTTTAAGTTATAAGAGCTAGCGGGGCAAGCACAAGATAAGGTCGAGCATTCTAACTAATAATGAGTCTCCATGTCATGATTTGGGGCCTGGTGGTCCAAGAAAACCTGCTACCAGCAGTGATAGTACAGATTTATTAAAAGTAAGAGTACAGGCATAGCATACTATCCATGAAAACAAGGATGAAACCTAAGTGGTCCCTCTGTTTTAGGGTTTTTTAAATGATCTTAGGTGGAGGGAGAAGCAAAATTCCCAGGAACAGGGATCCTTATCCTGATTGACAGATGGACTGTTATCTAACTGATCTGTGTATGTGCAGGTCATATGTCCCATATTGTTAATTACCGTCTGCTCCATCATGCAAAGAGGAGATGGTGAATAGAGGGTTTCCCTGATAGGTCAGTTCAATCAAGGTTTCATCCTCACTGTGCTTGAGCCCAATGCAGATTTAAGTTGGTCTTGTATAGCCCACTTTTGACCAGGGATTCCCTCACTACAACTCACCCACAGAAGGACAGATATTGGGTGTTACCCTACAGGGGAGAAGCAGACACATTGTTTCTGGTTGCTGAGCTGTACCAGCATTCACTTGCCTACTGAAGTCATGTTCAACTGAATGGGGATGGACCATTGAGAGCAAGGGAGAAGTCCTTGCAGAGCAGGGTACCCTTGGTAAGCTGTCTGTAGCTAGTATAGTTCCTGGGGCTATTGTGCATGTCTAAAAATTGTTACAATTGCTCATTGTTTTGCCCAAAGGATTTTAGAATTTATTTGTGTTGCTCCTTGGATGTACTATAGAAATAAATAATGTTTGTTCTTCCTTCCTATAGTTTAATGTGTCATCAACTCTTTTTTGTCTGACTCACCACACCAGTTAACTTCATAACATTTGGTTACCATGGATTTACCACCTGCTCCTTCCCCCCTTAACTCTTCTTTCCGTCATTTATCCTGCAGCTTGTATTGTGATATCTCTTTAGCTCATGCTAGAAACTTCAGTCAGTCTTGGTCTGTGTTTCATTCTACTTTCTGTCGCTCTCTCTGCTCCCAGACATTCTTGGACCTTGTTCCTTTCCCTACATCATCTTGCTGGATCCTGGTAATCGTTCACTTCCTGATGACAACATATTCTAACCTGACTTATTTTCTGTAAGCTAGGAATGCTGTTTTGCTTATGATATATTTCCGATTTTCCAACTTGTGGTACAGAGTAACTGATCAGTATATACACTCCTTTATTTCACCCTTCCTTCCTCCCTTCCTTCCTTTCTTCCCCCCATCACTCCCTCCTTTCTTCCTTCTTTCTTTTCTTTCATTTTTTTTTGAGATGGTCTATCACTATGATACTCAAGCTAGTCTTAAACTCCCAGGCTCAAGTGAGGGTTCTGTCTCCATTTCTTCAGGACTGAAACCACAAGTGTGTGGCATTGCACACTGCTTAGCGTGTGTCATTTGTTGACGGAAGTGTCCTCCTTTTACTGTGATCTATCTCTTCAGGCCATCCCTCTTCTGCCCTATTTCATGTTCAGTGTAAAACTTACCTCCTTAATATAGATATACAAGCTTTCAATCAGCTGGCCCTGGGTTAATTATATACTGCCATCTTCTATCACTTTTCCATATGAATTCTATACTGAGGACACTGAAAATGGCTTGTTCTTTCCCGGGCGCAGAAAACAACACACTATTTTCTCTTATCTTGGCAGATGCTGCTTGCATGGCCTCATTTCTACTTTCAAGTGCCTCACTCTCTCAACTCTGCAATTTACATGTCCTTTCAGTGAGCAAAGTTTCTATGGCTCTATCCTCCAGGCCATCCTCAGGGGTCGTTTGCACTGAAATGCACAGGTCTATGTCTACTTCCTTCTCATAAGAACCACAGTGCTTTCTTAGTTCATTGATACCTTAGTCTCTTTGAAGAGATTATGATGAACGGAGTGTTTCTCATAGTGATCTTGCCCAGTTATTCAAGTTTATTTGCCTCCTCTCTGGGGCATATTATGACCATATTTTACAGTCTCTATTTTTTTCGTTTACAAGTATCAATTCTTCAGTGACAGAGCATTCATTATTTAGTGGCAAATACCAAATAAAATTAATAGGATGTTAAAACCTCTACAGTTTTGCTTGTTACTAGAGAAAGTCTAAGGATCCTAAATTCTGAAGTGATATGTCTCTTAAATATCTGAAGAGACTGTGAAGATGGTTTGTGGGATGAAGCCAGTATTGAATGTCATCCACGAAGACACAGAGGAACAGGGACATTTTAGAGTCAGGTGTATGTTGGGTGTCAAGCTCTGCACTGAGAAGGAGAGGAGCAGGTAACTTTACTACTTTTTTATCAACAGGATTACACAGAGAACCCACAATGGTCCTCATCAACAGGATGACACAGAGAACCCACAATGGTCTTTATCAACAGGACCACACAGAGAACCCACATTGGTCCTTTAGGGGATAGGAACCTGAGCTCTGTGGGGGTACATCTGGATATCCACTGTGGTAGGAGAAGGAAACTCCTTCTTGGATATTATCCAAGGGGATTTCAGGGCTACATAAAGTGATGGGAGAGATGATTGATAGAAATCAGAAAGAGAGAGTCACTGAAAGAGATCCAGGTACAGAATCTGTATGTGAAAAACTACATAACTACAATAGAAATTAAAGATCTAAATACACGGAAACTTTGGACATTATTAATTTAGAAGACCCTAAAGGGTCAAGGTATCTATCAGTTCTTATATACTTGGTCTATAGATTCATCATAATGCCACTCAGAGCCTAGTAGGATGTTATATAGATCTTGACAAGGTAATTGTTAAGTTTGTGAAGAATATCAAAAGACTCAGAATAGTCATACTGAGTAGGAGTAACAAAGCCCAAGCAGGCATGTGATCTGATTTCAAGAATCAACAGAAAGCTGCAACATGGGATTTGTGGAAATACAGACACAGGAAGCTTGGGAGATGGCTCCATGTGTAAAGGGCCTGCTGTGTAAGCATGAGGACCTGACTTTGAACCCCTAGTAGCCATGCAAAAGCTGGGTATAGTGATACATCTGTAATATTAACACTGGAGGAGGACAAGAAAGTCTGGAAATTCAGTGGCCAGCCCAACTGAATTGATAAACTTTAGGTTCAGTGAGAGACACTGTCTTAAAAATAAGGTAGTGAGTAATAGATAAGGCATGCAAGTCAGCCTCTGGTCTCTATACATCGGAGTACACATGTGCATATATGCAGGTGTACATATGTACATACACCAAACACACACGCATGCACACGCACACACACTCTCAGAAAGCATGGTCACATATTAATGAAATATAGAGCCTATGAATAGACCCACACAAGTATTTTTAGCTGATGTTTATTTAATAAAGAAACAGAGAAAATTCAATAAAGAGAGTCTTTAAAAAATGGCCTTGGGATATTTAAACATGCATTAAAAACAACAAAGATAGACACAGACCTTATATTGTCCACAACTATTCTCTGAGAATTGATCATATACCTAAATGCAAAATGCAAAGGTATAAAACTTGCAGGAGAAATCACAGCAGAAAATCTATGCAGCATGTTGGGTGATGAATCTTAAACACAGAACCAAAGCCATAATGTATGAAAGAAAGACTGATAAATTGACTTTGTTAAAGTGATTGCCTCTGCTCTGTGAAAGACACCATTGAGGGACAAGAAAGACAAATCATATATCAGGAGAAAATATGTGCTAGGTAAGCATTTCATAAAGAATGTGTGTTCAAATACAAAAAGAATTTGTAAGTTCATCAAGAGATAACAAAATCCCAATTGACAAATGGGGAAAAACAAGCTGAAGAGATGGTTTAGAGGTTAAGAGCCATTGCTGCTCTTGCAAAAGACCCGAGTTCAGCTCCCAGAACTCATATATTGGATGTCTTACAAATTGGATGTCATACAATCACCTGTAACTCCAGTTCCAGGGGATTGCCCTCTTCAGGCTTCTACAGGCATCCACACACATGTGCTCTCTGTCTCTGACTCTCTCTCTCTCTCTCTCTCTCTCTCTCTCTCTCTCTCTCTCTCACACACACACACACACACAGTTTTTATGAAAAAGCAAAAAAAAAATAAAAAGAAGATTTAAATAGGTATTTTACCTACATTATATACAAATTGAAAACAAACCCACTAGAAACACACAACATTATCATTGGGGAATGGAAAATTATATTCACAACTGTAATATGAGGCTGCTTGTTTGTTCCCAGCTGCTCAACCCTGATATAATCACACAGAAACCATATTATTTACAATACTGTTTGGCCAATAGCTTAAGCATATTTCTGGCTAACTCATATCTTAAATTAATCCATCTCCATTAATCTGCGTATTGCCATGAGGCTGTGGCTTGCCAGGTAAAGTTCCGGCATCTGTCTCTGGTGGGGCTACATGGCTTCTCCTGACTTTGCCTTCTTTTTCCCAGCATTCAGTTTCATTTTCCCAGCCTACCTCTATTCTGCTCTGCGCAGGCCCAAGACAGTTTATTAACCAATAGTATTCACAGCATACGGAGGGGAATCCCACAACATACAACAAAATGCTACAACCTATTAGAATGCTTAAACCCCAAGCCTCAAAATTGCTGACACCAACTGGAGTTGGGACTTAACTAAATTTGAATTCTTAATTGTACATTTTACCTAGAACAAGTCAAGTTCTTGGTGAACCTTAAGTTGTTCTTTTTATTGGTCAAGGTGGTCACAAGTCTCAAGTTCCATTATAAGATGAGTGGACTCCTGGCCATTGATGCACCCAATTTGTGGGTGGTCTCCTGTCTGCCCTCAGTCCCAGGCTGGCATCATATTTGATAGGCACATATAACCTAAGTCAGAAGCAACACCGGAAACCTAGCACAGGTACAAGCTCTCTTGGTTTCTGTGTTTCCTTCCATGAAGATATCTTAAACTTTAGTACAAGGTTAGGATGTTCTCAGGATCACAGTTGGTCTTTCTTTCTTTGTGTTTTTCTTCAGCTCATTTCTGTTTCACATTTGCAGGCCTGCATTGATATGAAGAAGCTATAACTCCTGCAGCCAACCTTTACATGGAGCATAGAATGAGAAAGATGACCCTTGGTGGGTCTTGGTGGCACTGTTTCTCCTCTGGCAGCTCCCTTCCTTTACAAACACAGGGTATTCACACAACTCAGAAATAAGTTCTAATGCTACCTGCACACTTTCCATGGTGATCCAGAGACAGGAATGCGTTTTATGCAAAACAAAGCAAACCCTCCAAAACACCAGCAACAAGTAAAATAACAACAACAACATTAACAACAACAACAACAATAATCTCACCCTTGAAGCCCAGTCACATACACTGAATATTGTGAGCCTTGTAATCTACACATGGATATGTGCCAACAACCCTCCTTTCCATCCTGATTTGGTCATGATGATAACTGACAAGCCTAATAGCAGTAACCATGCCAATAACAATGATAGTCACAAAACTGACATCTATGAAGTATGAGTTTGTGTGAACATCGTGTCATGTACTTTATGTGGTTATTGCTGTGATTCATCAAGGTGACACCATGGGGTTAAATATGTTGTATCATCTTTCTCAGACAGAAGTAACCAAGGGTCCCAGAGGTTACACAGCTTCCTTTAAGGCATGTAGATAGTGACAACAGAATCTGGTTCCTAGTCTAGTGTGCTTGTTCGTGGAATTGAGATGGAGCCCATCTCTAATAGGCACCTGGAAACATGGATGAACAGCCATTGTTCCAAAGAAGAGAAAAACAGAATTAGAGCTCAGCTGTATTAAGATTCTCCCAGCTTCAGATGTCACTATTGCCCAGTTGTCTTCAAAATAGAAACCATAATGCTCTCTTGTTTGTGTGGTTGTAAGCAGATTAAAAGAAACATTTCTATGAAATACTCAACAGAACATCTGAAACATAATACTATGCCAGTTAAACTATGATCAGTTGTCTTTAATAAAGTAGGTTTTATAATAATTTTGCTATGCGGGGCAGAGGCACCATCAACCCTCCCATAGGCTGTTGCTGTGGATGCAGTCATACCTCTCATGTACGTGTCAAGTATCATTCTTAGGGGGTCTGAGCTCAGTCACTTCAAGAAGAGTCACCCTTGTTCTCTCTTCCACTCTGGTCCATCTTCCAAAATTCTCAAAGTTCCTATTGGAATTGGCCTGGTTGCTCTCATAGTTTTTTTTATATTTCACATTTTTTGTTAGTTGCTTCTTTCCTTGTCTAATAGGCTCAATTTTGTCTCCTTCATCAAATACTGTCAGTCTGTTCTCAGCAGTCTGTCCCATCACTAGGTATACTTCACTCCCTGCACAGAAATGCAGCATTTCTTTCACTTATAAATAATGCATTTATGAGACCAGGTGTGGTGGTGCATTCCTATAATACTAGCAAGTGGGAGATGGAGGCAGGAGGGTAGTGAACTCCAGGCCAGCGTGGACTCCAGAATTCATCTAAAAAATTATTGTATTTCTGGGGTTGCTGTAATTGGCTAGAAACTATGACATAGCATTTCTTCTGTCTGGAAACAGGCAGGAAAGTGGGGCCCTTTCATTCATGCTTGAAAGCCTTGTCTTCCTATTGCAGGACTTGAGGAATTTCAGTGTACTTATCAAGTTCTGTGGGATTTATGGATGGGAGCAACAGTCATTATTTCTGCTTTAAGCTTCTACTCATAACACATTCTTCTGTTCTCCACAACCACACAGGCTTGACTCACTGCCTCCCTAACATTCCACATAAATAAATAGGACAAACTGAAACAAACAGATTTCAAGCATGCATATGTGAACATACGATGCCCAACCTACATAGGAGAAGCCAATTTAGGTTCCAGAAAAATAATGGACTCCATATTGTAAGTCAAACTTACATATGATAAGTCTAGATATGATGAAAGATTTATGAATAGAATATATAAAGAACTCTAACAAATCAGCAATATAGAGACAACCAAGCGGACAAAGACACGAATAGATGATTCTGCAAAGTATGTACATAAAATAGGTAAAGAGAGCACTTAATGAGTCTCATCATTATCTATCAAGGAAATGTCAAAACCACCTGAAAGATTCCTTAAGGGCTGCCACATTGGCCATTGTGAAGATGACAGATAATGACAAAGGGCTGGAGTGAAAAGAGTGCAGCAAACTTTCAAGTGGTGAGGGGGAAGGCAGAATGGTGTCATGGTCTTGGCAAACAGGCTAGTCAAGTCTTTAAGAAGTTGGACATAGAATGATCCTATGTCTGCAATTCCACTTTCAGGTCTATACCCCAGAGAAGTGAAAAGAAATGCTCACATAAAATACTATACATGAATGCTCCTAA
This sequence comes from Chionomys nivalis, assembly GCF_950005125.1. Lineage (NCBI taxonomy): Eukaryota > Metazoa > Chordata > Mammalia > Rodentia > Cricetidae > Chionomys > Chionomys nivalis. Next base: position 27,316,791 of record NC_080094.1, read on the forward strand.
AAATCTGTAACAGTCAAATAGGAAAACAGTGCCTAAATATTCACTAATTGAAGAATAAATAAAATAAAGAATATGCATGCAAAGCTAGTCTATGAGTAGAATTTTTATTAAACAATGAAATGAAATACTGATGCAGGCTATAGCATGAATAGACCTTCTAAAAACAATTTCAAGATAAGGTTTTAGGTAGCCGAGGCTGCTAGTGAACTCACTATGTAACTGAGGACGACCTTGAACTTCTGGTGTTTTTGCATTAACGTCCTATGTGCTGTGAATATGGACACAGACCACACTGTCACCCCTGGCCACGAGGAGACTTTAAAAACATTGTGTTGTGGAGTGGGGAGAGACTCATGTGCTCCCGTCCTTAGCTGGGAAGCTTTTGACACTTACTTGATGACTTCTGAAGGAAGGGGAGTTAGTTTTTTATTTTTTCTTAAGGTTGTGGCCTCTGGCAGGTAGACCACACTCCAGTGGGTGCGAGGGAGTGTTGGGATGGGTGATGGATCTGGAATGGGTTAGGGGGGAACATAGGAGATAAATATGAATAAAATACATTGCATGCATTTATGAACTAAATAGAAATATTACAAAACACTATGCTGAATGAAAGAAGTACATAGCCAGTCATAAAAAACAACATACTAAATAATTCTATTTAGGCAAAATAAAGCCTCTGAAAAATAGGGAACTATTTAGAAATAAAGAGAAAGGGAATCTTTGCCAAGTGTTTGAAAAAAGGGGGTGGGGAACTGGGATTGACTGCTAGGGGTTGTATTGTTTTATTTTCCCCTAGGATAATGAAAAGTCAGTACATTTAACATATAATAGTTTCACTGACTATATTAAAAGCCACTAAGCTTTGAGTGGTGGAGTTCTGTAGGATGCGGATTTTGCCAGTAAACGTGCTAGAAAGATATACTAACCTAAAATGACAGTGATAGTGTCTTAGATCCAAGTACTCTTGTTTTGTTAAAAGGCCCCAGTTGTGGCCATAAAGAGTTGTCATGGTCGTGGAAAGTGTCAGTCACTCTCACAGTCACTGACCAGAAGAGAGGATCCATGACAGGAAGGTTCTTCGGAGCTGTGCTGGGCCATTGGGTCCTATTTCTCAGTAAGGGATTCTGAATTTGAGAGAAAAACATGCCAAGAATATGGTCCTGTCCATTTGTCATGATGTCTGGACTTGCTGTGTGTGGGCAGCATCAGGGAGCTTAGTCATTAATTACCTCTTGATTGCTGCGTGCACAACTATCCATCCTCCGACAAGACTGACTGGAAACACTGCACAGGAGCAGTAGCATTTGGCAGGTCAATAAACTCAAGCTGGATACCCAGATGTCTCCTCCTATCAACCAGCCCCAGCCCTGGTGAGATTAGCATATCACAAAACACAATTTGAAAAGACCTACCCAAGGAAGGATCTAAGTATGAGCCCTTATTAGAATTTGAAGTCTGAAAATGGTTGGAGCACTAATTCAATCCAAACCCCTTACTTTGACAAGCCCTTCAAAATGAATGGTAACAGGCTGAGCCTCTGCAGAATCTGCACAGAATCTCCGTCATTGCACTTCAGTGTCCACATTGCCCCAGCAGTATGCCTTTGGGCCTCAGCAAGTCACTGATCCTGGTACCTGATGAACCCAATAGTGCTCAGAACTGTACATTACACCCTACCTCAGAAAATCCGTCTTGCTACACTCTGGCAGTGCAATATTGTTTCTCCATAGGGCCTAGATAGGCCTGTCTAAAAGTGGAGATCTGACTCCCTGTGTTTATGCCACATCAGCACAGACACTCTTATGTTAAATTATCCAGACTCATTCATTTAGCTGTGGGATGTATGTCAGCCTCTGCTGCAGAAAGCCAAGAGAAATGACTGAGAGTAATTCCATTCCATAAAGAGCTTCAATGAGTCTTGTCCAAAGTGGAGGCCATCCATGTTGTTCCCATGGCAACAAGCATCCATTGGAAAGGAGCAAAGAGCCCAGACAGTAGTTTCCTGAAGTAGGCTTCTCAGAAGACTGCTTGACAAAAGCAAAGTGGAGGTATGAAATAGAGTTCATGTAATTGGGAAAAAGGGAAAGAAAGAAGTTTGTCCTTTTAGGCATAGTTTTGGTATTGTAATAGGTTCAGATCTGAGTCTAAAGGGAAGACACTTGTTGACTCAGCTTTAAGAATTGGACCAGGAGCACATGGTTAGAATGAGAGATAGTTTTATAAGAAAAGGAAAGAACTCTCAAGCAAAGGACTGGGCCAACAGGACCCCAACCCTTTATAAATCATTTACAACACTTGCCTCTCACATACTTGTACATTAGGGGCTTTTCTGGAGCATGATATGTTTGTTGTATATGGCCCAAGTTAGGAATGGTTTGCAGTCTTTCTCCACCAAATGGCTTCCTTTGGATGTTAATCTTGCTCTCACTTTATCTAGCTTCTACTCTGCTGCTACAATCATGTTATCTTGTCTAAAGATAACAGAGTATCTGTGAGAGCAAGAAATGGAGTGAGCATCTCTGTGGAGAATCTGTACTGGCTCATTGGGTATTTAAAAGGCAGAAGTGATGATGAGTGATCGATGCATGGGTATCCCACACATATTTAGGGTGGGCTTTCTGTTTATGCATGAGTTCCCTATTCTGTCATTGTATTAATTCTCCCTTTTTCTTGGCATGTTTTTGTTTCCCATGGCATTCCATAAAATTTTATGACATGATCAGAAACACATGCAAAAATGTAATCAATTGCTGTCTTCAATGTATTAATGATGCGATAGACATGGTATGAAGAAGTCAAAGGAATAACATTCTTGTTTTATTGATTGTAATTAAAGGCGATTGTAAATTTTTGTTTTGAAGCACAAAAAACTACTTTTGTGAAATGGTAACCTGGTAAGAGCTATGCTGATACGTCTGTGATTGAATTGAAAGCCATTTGATGATGGAAACCACCATGTTAGACTAATAACCCCTGTCCTCTCTTAGATCAGTGTTTTTATTTTTGTTTTTGTTTTCTCACTACTATTTCTGATACCTAGGGATAGTTTATGAAGGCTATGGACACCACAAAAGCTCTGTAATGGCTTTTACCTTAGGATATAGAAGGGAACTGGATGAAACAATCTGATGTTAAAGCTGTATAGACCTATCCAAGTCTCAGAATCCTGATGAAATTCTAAAATGTACTGTAGAATATTCAATCAAAGCATCTCAGTTTGGAGATTTAGACTGAGGTCTTATAAAACAATGAGACAAATAAATTTTTTAAAAATTTATTTATTTTAAAAAATTACCTTTTCTCACTTTACAAATCAATGCCAGTTCCCACTCCTTCCCCTCCTTTTGTGCTTTCCAACTTCACCCCATCCCACCCCCTATCTACTCCTCAGAGAGGGTAAGGCTTCCTATGGGGAGTCAGCAAAGTCTAGGATGTTGCTTTAAGGCAGGACCAAGGCCCTCCCTACTATATCTAGGCTGAGAAAGGTATCCCTGCAAAGAGAATGGATTCCAAAAAGCCCGTACAAGCAGGAGGGCTAAATCCTGGTGCTACTGCCAATGGTCCCAGAGTCTGCCCCAGCCATGCAGACTCACATTCAGAGGAACTAGTTTGGTCCTATGTTGGTTCCTTCGCTGTCAGGCCAGAATTGGTGAGCTCCCATTAGTTCAGGTAAGCTGTTTCACTGGGAATCTCCATCATGGTCTTGACCTCTTTGCTCATATTCTCACTCCTCCCACTCTTCAACTGGACTTTGGAAGCTCAGTCCAGTGCTCTGCTGTGGATCTCTGCCTCTGTTTCCGTCAGTTGCTGGATGAAGGTTCGATGATAACATTTTAGATAGTTATCAATCTTACTACAGAGCAAGGCTAGTTCAGGCACCCTCTCCATTATAGCTTAGGGTCTTAGGGTGGGGTCATCGTTGTGGATTCCTGGGAATTTCTCTAGTATAAGGTTTCTTGCTAGCCCCATAATGACCCCCTCTATCCTTGCTCTTCACCTCTGTCCTTGCCCCATCTTGATCATCCTGTTCCTTCAAGTTCTCTTTCCACCCCTTCTCCCCTCTTCTTTCCCTTTTGCCCTCCCTTCTCTCCCCACCCCCATGCTCCCAATTTTCTCAGGAGACCTTATCTATTTCCCCTTCCCAGGAGGCTCTATAAATGTTTCTCTTAAGATTTTCCTTGTTACTTAGTTTCTCTGAGGTGGTGAACTATAGGCTCCTTATCCTTTGCTTTACAGCTAGCATCCACTTTGAGTGAGTGCATACTGTATTCATCTTTCTGGGTCTGAGTTACCTCACTCAGGATGCTTTTTTTCTAATTCCATCCGTTTGCATGCAAATTTCAAGTTGTCACTGAATAGTACTCCATTGTGTAGATGTATCACATATCCATTCTTCGGTTGAGGGGCATCTAGGATTTTATCAAGGTTCTAGCTATTATAAATAATCTCACTATGAACATAGTTGAATAAATGTCCTTGTAGTATGATTGAGTATCCTTTGGGTATATGCCCATGAGTGGTATTGTTGGGTCTTGAGGTAGGTTGATTCCCAGTTATCTGAGAAACCACCATACTAATTTCCAAAGTGGTTGTACAAGTTTGCATTCCCACCAGCAATAAAGGAATATTCTCACATCCTTTCCAGCATAAGCTATCATTGGTGTTTTTGGTCTTATCCATTCTGACAGGTGTAAGATGGTATCTCAGAGTCGTTTTGATTTGCATTTCTCTAATGGCTAAGGATGTTGAACATTTTCTTAAGTGTCTTTCAGCCATTTGAGATTCTTCTATTGAGAATTCTCTGTTTATATCTGTACTCTGTAGTAGGAGATTGCTCGTTCATTTCCTGACCACCGAGACTTGAAATAATTACACAGAAACTATATTAATTAAAACACTGCTTGACCTATTAGCTCAGGATTCTTATTAGCTAATTCTTACATCTTGAATTAACCCATTTCTAATAATCTATGTATTGTCATGAGGCTTGTGGTTTCCTGGTAAGGTTCTTTAGCATCTGTCTTCTTCAGCAGCTACATGGCATCTCTCAGACTCTGCCTTCGTTTCTCCTCTATCTCTGCTTAGAATTCTTGCTGTGGTCTATTCTGTGTTGCCATAGGCCCAAAGCAGCTTCTTTATCAATCAATGGTAATAAAACATATTCAGAGCACACAGAGAGGAATCCCACATCACCTCCCCTTTTCTGTCTAAATTAAAAAGAAGGTTTTAGCTCTAACATAGCAAGATTACGTATAGCAAAACAGTTATCAAGCAAAAATTATAGTTACAATATGTAGTTCCATGAGGTGATGAAAAGAAGGCATATTCTTTTATGTTAGGGTGAAATGCTGTATAGATATCTGTTAAGTCCATTTGAGTTCTGACATTTGCTAGTTCTCTTATTTCTCTGTTAAGTTTCTGTCTGGTTGAGCTGTCTATTGTGGAGAGTGGGATGTTGAAGTCTCCCACTATTAGTATGTGGGGTTTAATGTGAGCTTTAAGCTTTAATAATGTTTATTATATATGTGGTTGCTCTAGTATTTGTTCTGAACTGAGACTGATTCATCTTGATGGATTTTTCCTGTGATGAGTATAAAGTGTCCTTCTCCATCTCTTTTGATTGGTTTTAGCTTTAAGTCTATTTTCTTAGCTATTAGGATAGCTATACCTGCTTGTTTCTTAGGTCCATTTGATTGGAAAATATTTTCCCCACCCTTTACTCTGAGGTAATGTTTCTTTTTGAGCTAGAGGTGTGTTTCTTGTATGCAGCAAAAGAATGGATCCTCCTTTCATATCAATTTTCTTAGCTTGTGTCTTTTTATGGGTGAATTGAGTCCATTGTTATTAAGAGATATTAATGACCAGTAATTGTTAATACCTGTTTGTAGGAGAAGGGCCCACTTGTTTGTCCTAGCCGCCTGGCCATCTTAGCCTCAAAATAACCACACAGAAACTGTATTCATTAAATCACTGCCTGGCCCATTTAGCTCGAACTTCTTATTGGCTAACTCTTACATCTTAATTTAACCCATTTCTATTAATCTGTGTATTGCCATGTGGCAGTGGCTTACCAGTAAAGTTCACAGCATCCTATTTCCAGTGGCTCCATGGTGTTTCCCTCTTACTCTGCTTTTTTCCTCCCAGAATTCAGTTTTGTCTTCCCTGCCCATCCAAGTCTGGTCTATCAACAGGCCAAGGCAGTTTCTATATTCATTAATGGTAATCCCAGTACACAGAGGGGACTCCCACATCACCTGTTATTTTTTGGTGGTAGTGTTTGTGTGTTTCCCTTGATTGGGGTTTCGTGGTGTGAGGTTATCTGTTGCCTGTGTTTTTGTGGGTACAGTTAGCTTCCTCGGGTTGAAGTTTTCCTTCTGGCAAATTGATTTTTAAAGGAGACAAATAAAGATTATTGACCTGCACTCAGCAGTCTTCAACTCTCTCTTTGTGATAATAAGTCTTTAATAATAAAAGCACTAAATATTTGTAACATGCTTTAGTAAATACAGTTGGTTAATATACATATACATATATAAACATATACACACACATATATACATATACATATAAGCACATAATTGTCTCTCTCACACGCACACATATATATATATATTTCCAGGATGAGATGGACAGGATTCATATAAAGTCTTGAGATTGATATGTTTATAGTGTTTCTTTCTGCACGTCAAACTATGAAATATCATGGGGGTGTTGCTGATTCTGATTGTAAGATCATGATCACTGGTCAAAGAGATGGCTAAGGTGTGTTATCTGCATGTGGGAGTGTCTCTCAAAGCTATGAAGACCAAAAAGCAATGCATTTGTCTGTGACTCTATATATTAACCTTTCCATTTGATGAGCATAATCATCTCCCCCTCCTTTACTGATGCTGATAGATTTTGTAATTTATTTTTAAAAGACTCAATAAAAGGATTTTAAAATAAGACCAAGGAAGTGTATAACTACCATTTTCCACTCATTACTCATGTGGCCTGACTTTCTGTCTGAGGTTGATTTAGATTTTTGCCAATTTTCTGAGGAAAGCGTTGTTTGTGGTTGGCGAAATGAGTCATAGTTTATGGGAATGGAAGAGATTCAAGAAAAAGACAATTATCAAACTGACAGTTTGGGAAGTCAGAGGAGATTGTTTCGTCCTCTAAGACCAGGGGAAGTATCTCTACTGAAAGTGTCATGACAGAGGCTAAAAATGTCTTCTTTCTTTCTTTCTTTCTTTCTTTCTTTCTTTCTTTCTTTCTTTCTTTCTTTCCTTCTTTCTTTTCTTTCTTCTTTCTTTCTTTGAGACAATTTGTAATCCTAACACTGTGGTTACTCTGTTAGGAAGTTAGGTGATGTATCTTGGTAGTAAAAAAATACTGGTGTTCCATAGATGTAGATGGTGAGGGAATAGGAACTATAATGGACTGCAAAGAAAGATCAAGAACAAGTTGTGTCATTAGTCCTGAGACTGTGCTGGAAAGAAACAAACAGAAGGAATACGAGCTAACTGGCTGTCCCTGTTTCTCTTGACTGTCTGCACCTGATACAGAAAGGCCTGTTCTGGCTGGTCTAGCATAGGCAGCTATAGGTCCTCAGTGCCCATTGTCAGTCTGGGCCTCCCTTACTCTGATTCCTCTTCTAAGGGACCATCAAAGTCAACTGAATTTGTGGTGTGTCTGTTTAAATGTGACTAAAGTCAGTTTCCCAGTTGCACTAAATTTTACCTGGACACAGAAACATGATATATGCTTTCCCATTAAGTCCCAGAACTCACACGTGCAGAGGAGCAATGACAAAACTATACTACTTCAATCCCCAAATACACAATTATTCTCTAACAACTTTGCATAGTTACTACTGAGGATCTGATGAGTACTAGACTCTCCAGAGGCTTTCCCTAAGGCTCTGTTGTATAGAGAAGAAACATGCTCCTTCTCTAAACTAGGAACATGCTTGGTAGAGACAGTAATTGCCTGGGCAAGGGTCTTGGTGAACTGTGGATTCAGATCCTGAGAACCTAACTCTTCCCATCCTAAAGAGCTATGGTTATCAGTTCTGAGACCATGCAATGCTTCGTTTCTGGTCACTTTGAGATACTCTATATTCTTCTTACACAGCTCTGCTTGATTAGCTTCCCACTGACTTTATCCCATTGTATGATAGTTTTAACAATTATGTTGTTTATTTTCTCAGTATTTTTTTAGGAAAAAAACTGTATATAAGATGCTGTACTTCTTAATAAGTTTTTTTTTTTTTTTTTTGGCATCTTCTATCTTCTTTATTTCTGACCCAAGGACCATTCTCCTCAGGATCTTGTCACTGAAGAATACTTGCTGGTCCATGTCAAGGATCAAAAAAGCAAAGGCAAGAGAAGTCTACATATACATAGCACCTGAGTTTTAGTACACTTGGCCTGAGCATCCTTGTTCTTGGGCCTACTGCCTGAGCTGTTAGACAAAACCTAATGGCTTTAAGCAAAAATGCTTTTGGCCTGGGCTATGCTCTATTGTTGTGAAGATGTGAAAAAGAGTAGTTGAGAAGAGGGACACTCTGGGAAATGCAGGAAGAAGGTAGACTCTTTGTAAACTTGACACTTACCTAGAATTGGTTTATGTGGATGCATGCCACAGATATTTCTGTAAATGAAGTGTGTGTATGGCTGAAGGAGATGATGGAGCTGACCTGGAGATTTAGTAGGATTTGCATTTGTATTTGCATTGTGTTGCAGATTTAGAAGTATTGTCAAGAAAACAATCTTTGGAGCTATTTTCTAGAAACAAAGGGAGACATAATGCTTCAACTGATATCCCAAGAAAGCTCTGATCTTTTCTTTTATGCATAAAGCTCAGATTTATTAATTTTGTTGACTTTCATATGTTTACACTAGAAACATGCATTTGTAAAGCACTGCCTCCTACGATTCCCTTTTAAGAAAGAAGCCAAGTATTTATGATGTTTATTTTATACTATAATGGCTTTAATTTATAAATTTTATTACCAAAGTCATAAGTTATATTTTCCAAAGAAATATGAACTGATGATATTTGGCAAATTGTATTTTCCAACCTCCCAATTTTAAATCTTATGTTAAAGGTTGCTTGAATTAGTCTGGGAGTGATTGTACATGTCTTTAATCCTAGCACTGGGGAGGCAGAAACAGGCATATTATCTGTGAGTTCAAGGCCAGCACAGTCTACTGAGTGAGTTTCAGATCAGCCAGGGCTACATAGAAAGACTTTTGTCTCAAAAATCAAAACCAAAACCAAAACAACACAACAACAACAACAACAACAAAAAGGTCACTTGAATGTCAGACCATCCTCTGTCCTAGCATAAATCACTAGGCTGGTAACATGGCCTTTTAAAAACATGAACCCTTATGCATAAAACATTAAGTCTAGAAAAATTAAGAAAAATAAACTCATTGTTTGGATCTAATGCCTCGCAACCTCAGATAATAATCTTTGTGTCCCAAGATACAGTACGGAATAAATGAGATGTAACACAAGTGTACAAGAGATTTGATTATTTCATAGGAGGCCTGTTTATTAATTAATGCATGCCAACAAAGCTGTAAATTAAGCAGTTACATGGTCAGTGCCCTAGAGATCACAGATTATCAGGCCACTCAACCCATATTCATATGTGTGAACTGAGTATTGCTTCTTCAATTGCTCCCAGCTGATGTCTGTGCAATGATGCTTCCTACCCTGCCATCAATCAGCTCTCATTTCCCTCAGGAGCCCGTGGTGACACTAGGAAGGACTCTAATGGTCTGTGTTAGATTAAAGTAGATGCATTTCTGCTCAATGTTCATCAAACTCATAGTGTCCACAGGAGAAACCTATCCTGCTCTGCTTAGTTCAGTACTTCAGTGGGTTTCTGTGTGTGTGTGTGCTCCATGTGATGGAGGACTTAATACACTCCTAATAAACATATTTTGATCCTGTATTTAAATACAAAAAAATAAGTAGAGCCAAGATTAAGTTCCAGGTAACTTAGGTTCCCGGGTACTTAGCTCAGCTACCATTCTCTCTTACTCGCAAGGACAGGCTGCTTAAGGTTTAGTCAGGATTGTAGACTAAGGAAAAGTAGGAACAAGCCTTTCTGTGGGAGGTGAAAGGATCCAAGGCAGTGTGGAAAAGAATGTGGGCTGGTATCTGGAAACAGAAGAATCATTGAAAAATAGACAAATATTTTCAGGTAACCCATGTGTATGCTTTTTATGATGATCAAGATACAGGTACACCGGTATTTTAGTTTTGTTTCCCTCTGTGCTTTGTGGATGGTAATTACAATATAAAGAAATTTTGATTTTAATTTGAAACAAGCAAAAAGAAAGCTGCTTATTTGCTCTCTCATGTTCAAGGATTCTCAAAATTTTATTCGTGAGCTCCTTTAGGCCATTAAACGGTCTATGGTCCCAGGTAGGGGTCAATAGTGACCATCACAAAGTCAATAATGGGAGGAAGAACATTTGCAGGGCCTCAGAAAGCTAAACAACAGAAACCATCCTGTGTTCCCTTAGAATTCCAATCCCAGCATGAAGAACTACGGCTAGCTCTGAGCAAACAGATGGCTGGACAGGAATCCTGCAGAGCGAGAACTGTGGGGTACAGCCCATGGGCAGAAGTAAGCAGTTCCATCCCCAACTCTCCATCCATGTTGGTACCAATTGGAGTACTTCCAAAAGAAAGTTTTATTCAGCAAGTGACTTGATTTTTACTGGTGAGCCAGGGGCCAGGGTGATAAATTCCGCAGCCCAGGATGCAAACTCCTTATGACAAAGTTCCCTTCTACATCTGCACAATATTTGATCCCAGGCATGGTGTTCGGCTTCTTGCAGTTAAGAATATGAAGGAAGCTGGATTTTATTGCTGCTATTTTAGAAGAGAAAAGTAGGATATCTAAACAGCTCCAGGATTTGAAAAGCATCCCTTGCAGTTACTGGTAGAATGCTCTAGAATGCTGAACTAGGTAAAAAAGCAACGGTGAGAAGTCTGCACTGTTGCTGGGATGATTCAAAGATCTTTCTACATTATTTAATGGTCTTTATCTTCCATGGAGACAATTCAACCATTCCATCATAGAATGTGTCTGTCTGTTTACCAGAACCCCTGGTTTTCATCACCACACCCCTGATAAAAACAAAACAAACCAACATAACAACAAAACCCATAAGACTGATGTCTTGGCTTCCCTTCCTTTTTCAGAGTATCTCTGTGTAATTAGACTTTCCTTTGGGCTGCCAGCTCACAAATAATGACACGGAGACTCATTATTAATTGTGAAAGCTTGGCCTTTAACCTGGCCTAGCTCTATAACTTAAAATAACCTGCTTTTATTAATCTATGTTCTACCACGTGGCTTTTACCTTTCTCCCATTCTGTCCATCTGACTTGTGTCTCCTGGTGTCTCCACTTTTCCCCTTCCCAGTGTTCCTCTCTCTTCCTGGAAACCCCACCTTTCTCTCCTGCCGTTCAGCCTCTTATTAAACGAATCACAACACTACATCTTCACAAACATAAACAAACATCTCACAGCATCGCTGATCTTCATTCTCTCCAAAACTACATGGGTCTTGCTTGGTCCTCTGCAAAATTCACACTCCTCATTCTGGTCACCAGCAAATGCTATCGGCTCTCCCATCAGCATACATGCAGAAACCTGTCAGTTTCTCTCGCTGTTGTTCCAAGCTGCCACTTAAGTGCCTTCCGTCTCACAGCCAGTCATGCTTGTCTCAACAGCTTCCATGCCCTCTCCTCCCAACTTTCTCTTCAGTGGGTATGCACCCCATGACCACCAATTTAGTTCACCCGAATATTTGTGTCTCTGAGAACTTGATCTGAAACAGTAACTGACAGAAAACTGACATGAAGTTAGGGAGAGAAATGGGGGGGAAGCACATGTATTGCATGTCTGTGACAGTGAAATGTCAGACATGTTTCCAGTCCTTGTAAAGAAACATTACTTTTCTCTTTGGTTCACCTCTTGCTCTCTGCATTTCCCGCTGCCCAAGCTCCAGAAACCCCTCCCAGCTCCCATTTCCCAGGAGCCTCTCTCTCTCATCTGGATCTTCACAAGGAACACACGTTGTTTTCCTCCGCAACTCTAGTTCCCATTACAAACCCACTCATTCACAGTGGTCAGCTTTCTCTGTGCCTTGAAGTCACAATGGTCTAGGATATTGGCTACAATGGTCCTTTGTCCTGGTTCCTCTCTGTGAGCGAGCACTCTGAGCATGTCTCAGATTGACCTTTCAGAAAGACGCCATCCTCTGGCCCCACAGGGACCAATACTTCTTGAACTGCTATCAGTATTTTTTCCCAGATGTTATTTGTCCCAAACTTTTAGTAAAGGAATACAGAAATGGGAAATGGAAAATCATCGGCTTTCTGACGTGTTGCACGTTCTGAGCACCCCTTTATCTCTATGTTCTTTTGTCCTTTCCCTTCCTCTCCAGTACAATTATTTCCCATTAGTCTCCTGCCTGGTGCCTCCTCAGTATGTTCCCAGGTTCCAGCTTTCACCTCCTATTAAGTCAGCTCATATATATGCCCATGTTCCTCTTTGAATTAACCATGAATCCCAAGTATGTGTCTTACACGTAAACATTCTGTCTGAGCGCTAGGTTTCACTTTTCAGTCATTTGATTGACACTGGTGTGTGACACTCATCCTAAGAAATTTATTACAAGTTTAATTGATCACAAATCTGCTAGCTCTGATTCACCACCTGGAAAACGCACTGTTTCTCAGGACACATCTCTGCCACATCATTCTCTGCAGTGACTCTGGCACTGCCCTACCCTAGGACCCTCTTGTCAATGTGTCATCACTCATCCTGGGTATCAATATGGGATGCCCTGATGTAATGGCATTTCAATTGTATATTAATAAAGACCGCCTGAAGATCTGAGAGTAAAACAGTCCCACTGGTCAGCCTTACAGACCAGGTTATGGTAACACACACCTTTAATCCAATAGTCACAATGACAGGCACCTTTAATCCCAGAAGCCCCCACTAGTTACCATAGACATTGGGTGGTGCATGCCTTTAATCTCAGCCCTAGAGAGGAATGTAAGACTGGGTGGGTGGGACAACTCTCAGAAGGAGACTACATCTGAGAGCTGTCCCCACCCAGACTGATGTTGAGGTAAGAGCCAGTGGCTGGCTGTTTTGCTTTTTAGATCTTCAGTTGAACCCCAATTTCTGACTTTGAGTTTTTACTACTTTTACATCACCCTGAAACATTTTACTATTTCTGACTGATTTTAGATAAGGCTAGACTATCTTCCTTCTCACCCCATAGCATGTAGGATGGGTGCTCACATTTTGTGTACTGGGGTTACATATCTCCATGATGCCTAGCACAATATAGAATGCCACAGTCATATCTTTATGCTGATTGAAGGGCCGATGGGGCATCTCAGTAGACTAATCTCTGTACTGTAGAAGAACACCTCACCGAAGTCAGGGAGCACCCAACTTCATCTGTGACTTTCTCTCAGAGTAGCACCTGTATTCTGCAAGCTTTTGGAAGGTCACTGGGGATATTAGAATTATTATTTTTACCATCATTATACAAGAGCCTGAAAGGATCTTTTCTGCGGTGGAAATCACGGAAATCGTTTGCTTACAGCCATTCCTTCCTAGGCAGATTGGCCCCGACTATAACTTGTGGTGTCTTTATTACCCCACCCTCAGAGGCGCAAAGGATTCTCTTTCCATGCTCTGGCTTTCAAACAAGAGAAAGTTAATTTGTGCCAAATACCCTTTCACAACCAATAACACTTGTGGGACTGAGGAAGGCAGATAAGTCTTGCTTTCTTACACGGAGACCCATTAACAAGGACTGCAGAATTGTGCTGTAATTATTTGTACCCCAGAGTCTAACTCATCCTGTACTATCTGCCTTTTGCACACCAGGGATGGATTGTCACACCTGAGACAAAGGCAGGGGCAGAGTATTTGCAGAAATTAGGCTCTTATTAATGCTCTATTATGACTGTCTCTGGTTTCCAGATGAGTCTTCTTCCCCCTGAAACAAACATTAAGAGGATTAATTGGATGTTGGACGTTAGCCGAGAAAAGGGAGAACAGCTGATATAAGTTTATTGCAGCTTTTTGCCTCCTAGCAGAAAAGGTAAGGCAGGAAGAACCCCACATGCATTCTACGTTTTTTGGTTTTTTTTTGTTGTTTTTCTGAAGGTTGGTGTTCAGCAGTAGCCGGGGGACCTTCACCCTATTGGATGCTATTTTCCATCCATAGCATTTTTATGGGGATTAAACAGCATAGCCTTTGAGAATGAACTGAGATTTTCAAAGGGCGTTGCTGTTATTTTTAGAAATGATTCTTTATAAATACAGGGTCACTGGGCTGTGACTAATTTGTGTTCCTTTCTGGATATAAACAATGTATCTCCACATCTCAGATGGGTCCCTGAGGATTTAACCTAAGAAAATATGTACTATTTACCCTAGCTCTCTGATCTGCCACTGGATAGACTTTAAACAGAACTTTTAGCAGCTGGGCAGTGATAGTACACTTTTAATCCCAGCACTTGGGAGGCAGAGGCAGACAGATCTCTATATTCAAGGCCACATATGATGGTCTACCAAGTGAGTTTTAGGATAGGCAGGGCTATACAGAGAAACCCTGTCTCAAAAAACCAAACCAGCCAGCCAGTCAACCAACCAACCCACCAAAGCAAGCATAGAACTTTTAGCTATTAAAAGTAAGACCGAGTTCTCAATCTTTAGGGGTAGGATATAATTAATTTTCAAATGAACACATTTCCTTAGTGAAAAAAATGTTACTAACAGACTGGGGAAGTGGGCATAAACTGGAGCATTTATTTGTTGCCTCATCAAAATGTTAACTTGCCATTCTCAGAGAAAAAGAAGTAGAATGGCTGTGGTCTGTAGTTCGTTAAAAGTAGCATGCAATGAGCCTGGTAAAAGTACCTAATCCTTCAGTCTAGTGGCTGTCTCCTCTTGTTCCATGCCATGTGTTTTCTAACAGAGACCCTTTGGGCAGGCAAGGACGATTTTTGTGTAGGTTCTCTGGGGCAGAGCACAGGACAGCTCATGGGTTTTGACAGACACACCATACATAGATGACTGACATTCTGTGGTTTTCCTCACTCTGGTGCCCTCGAACACATCTGGGAGCATTCAGATTCTTTCTTTGGTAGTGCTGTAATTGAAATTTTGTTTTCTTCTGTTCCACACATTTTACCCCATCTCTGGATTTTGTGGCAGTTTAGATTTCATGCAGATGATCAGAGAAGACTCATCCTCCCTCTCCCAATCAGCACACACTGTTTCCCAAAGATCCAACAGGGTCTTTTTTGCAATCAAAAAGGAATCCATCCCTTTCCCATCTTTACATGTGTTCTTTTCCTTTTTACTCTTTTGTTCATGTATTAGTTTATTATCTTGTTAAGACAAAACATCTGTCAAAATCAGTTTAGAGAAGGAAGAGTTTATTTTGGCTTACAGTTTGACTGTACACAGTCCATTATGGCGGGAAAGTCCAGGAGCTTGGGGCAGTGCCCATAGTCAGTTGAGAGTGTGAGAGGTCTGGTGGGACTCTGTGAGCAACTGGGCTAAAGGCCATCCTTGTGATGTTTTGGCAACAGCTCTGGCTCTTTTTTATTTGTTTGATTCTTTTTATTCACTCTTTTATTCAATACCTTGGGATGCATGTAGTTTGAATGAGAAACTTACCATGTAGGCTCATGTACTTGAACGTTTGATACCCTGTTGGCTGTGCTGCTTAGGGAGGTTATGAAGGTGGAATCTTGCTAATGAATTGCATCAGTAGGGGTGAATTGAGATAGTATAACTCTACTTCCTGCTTGTTCTTTATGCTTCTATGTGCGGGACTGAAATGTGTTGGGCCAATTTCCTACTCTGGCCACCTGTAGCCAGGTCTTTCCATTTTTGACCCTTGTGCCCTGGAATCATAAGCTAAAATAATATGTCTGTGCCCCCCCCCTTTTTTTGTCAGTTTGGCACAAGCTAGAGTTATTAGGGAAGAACCACAAGCTGGAAGAAAACGCCTCCATCACGTTACTGATTAATGATTGATGTGGGAGTTCTCACCAATGAGCGGTTCTGAGTCGTGTAAGACAATAGGGTGAGCAGGCTATGTGGAGCAAGCCTGTAATCAATGTTGCTTTATGGCCTCTGCTTCAGTTTCTGCTCTTAGCTTTCTGTCTTAAGTTCTCAGTGACTGAATATGACCCAAGAGTTATAAACAGTAGTAAATATTTTATGTCTCCCCCAGATGCTTTTGGTCCTAGTGTTTTATCCCAGCAATAGAAACCCTAAGTAAGACAACAGAAAAGTAACTGATACAGGCTAGTAACACCTACATTCAGAACGGGTCTTCTTTCCTCATGCTGTCTCTTTGAAAACACCTCTACGATGTTTTCTAGGGCGTTTAAAGTCTAGTCAAGTGCTGGAAAATGGCTCAGTGAGTAAAGGTACTTGACACCTGGCACTCAAACGGTGGAAAGGGAGAGCTACTCCTGAAAACTGGTCTTTCATCTCAACACATGTGTGATAATACATGAACTCATGTAAACACACACACACACATAAAACCACATACACATAAAAATAGATAAAATGAAAAATGAATCCAACCAACCTGATTATTAAGGTAAACTATCAGCTGATGAATCACATTGAAGCACTGTGGAGATGGAAGAGGCTGGCAGCAGAGTCTGATGGGGGCTGTGCAGTTCTATTTCTTTTCCTCAGTCAATAAACCAGTTTTCAGAAGACATGGGTCTGCAGAAGGAGCCTTTACCTACTTTAATTTCAGCCTTCTTCCTTTTTCCTTTCACATATCTCTAGTACAGCAAGCACTGTTTAAGCAGTATTATGTGGAAACCTCCTTTTTGTCATGTATTTTTCCTTTCTTAGTTTATACTCCCAGTACCTTGCACAAAGTTCTATGTAATGAAGCCTGTTTGTTGACAGTGGGATAAATTTGTATCATATAGCTTCTCTCCATTGTCCTTACAGAGCTCTGAAGATAGACATTGGTGCTGTACAGACTGGAGTCCACCAGTCATGAAGTGCACAGACTTCACAGGGCACTCACTCCTCTCGGGGCTTCTCCCAAGGACAGCATGAGCAGTTTAGGATAAGCTGATGAGAGTCGCTCAGAACAACAGCAAGATCCTATCATCATAGCCTCAAGTGGACGTCTGGTATCATAACTGGCTCACATATGTACACGGTTGTGGTTCTTGAGTGTAGATGTACTAATATATTGAAACAGGACTCAGGAATTCTAAAACTGTCGTGACATGACTTCCCATAAGTGCTGTTAAACTATCAAAAATACCAGAAATAGTGACTTAAGTAGACAATTCAAGGCCAAAGAAAAGAGAAAAGAAGAAGAAACTGCCTAAATCCATCTCACTGACTGAAGAATGTTTCAGAACAAAAGAAATAAAGATGGGAGCAAAGACAAATGGCAATGAACTAAATGTGGTCCAACTGTAAAAGGCAGAGACTTCTGGGGAGCAAGAAAACACGAAAAGGGCACAAGATGCAGGACACTGATGACATCAGATTGAGAACGGTTACCTAAAGCACTGTAGTCTGGGCTGAAGGGAGGCATCCATCTTTTGCTGGAGAACAAACGCTGTGAAATCTGTGGTAAAATATTTAAGTGTGGTTTGTTTTAATACAGAAACGGAAAACAACAAACAGCAAACAATCTGGACCCAGAAATAGCAACTGCAACAGAAAATTGTCATGTGCTGAGTCCAAAGAAGACAGATGATACACATTCCAGAAAAAGAAATGCAGCTACACAGAAAGAAACTGCACATGTTGCCCAATACTAATTTCAGAACTTATGAACTAGAATAGGAAAACATCGAGTCAATACTTTTAGAAGAAACGAAGATAAAGACTTCATAAAGATCTTTAGCTGATATGAGTTATCTTTTACATGAGTGTAATTCATGTAGCCAATGAATTAAAAGACTGTTTTAAGAATGAAGCCTTGGGGCTGGAGAGATGGCTCGGCAATTAAGAGCATTGGGTCCTCTTTCAGGACTGGGTTCAATTTCCAGCACCAACACGGCAATTCATTACTGTTTGTAACTCAGTTCCAGGGGATCTGACATCCTCATACAGACATACGTGCAAGCAAAACACCAACACACATAAACTAAGAATAAACAAATCATTTGAGAAAATTAAAAAAAAAGACTGGAGCCTCAGTTTCAGTGTAATCTCGTGATGGAGCTTCCACAGCTTCACTGACCAATCTGTAGCACCCTGGACATTCCCCTAGCGTGGAAGCACTGAATAATATTTAATGAGGACATTTTATAAATGCAATCATATATAGTGAAGAAAGAATTCACCTAATTAGTAGTTTGGGGGATGGATCAGTGGGTAAAGTGCTTGCTGTACAAGCATGAGGACCTGAGTTCGAATCTCCAGCGGCCACACCAAAAGTCAGAGGCTACTGCACACAAACCTAACCTTAGTGCCAAGGGAAGGAGATAGAATCTGGGGCTTGTTGGCAAGCCAGTTCTGATGGCTATTCTTGGTTTTCAACTTGGCTATATCTGGACTATTTCTACAGTTCAGAAATTGAGGGCACACTTGGGATCTGGATCTTGAGGCCAACAGATAACATGTCTTTGATCTGGATCTTTAGGCTGGAATTCACAGACTTTTGATCTATATCTGGAAAAGAGATGACACACCCTTTTAATCCAGATCTTGAGGTGGGAAGGCACACCTTTAATCTGGACCACACCTTCTACTGGTAGCCTATATAAGGACAATGGAAGAAAGAAGCATTTTTGCCTTTGCAGTACATCCATTCCTTCACAGGCATTGGTGCCTACTTCTTCAGAATCCAGACTATACCAAAGGCCAGCTGAGACACCCAACCTGTGGGACTGAGCAACTACTAGATTCTTGGATTTTCCATTCACAGCTAGTTATTGTTGGACTACAGCCTATAAGTCATTCTAATTAATTCATATGAATATAAATATATGGGAATGTATATAGATATATCCAGATATAGCCAAGTTGAAAACCAAAAATATAATTCATATGTATACACACACACACATATTCATTCCATAAGTTCTGTGACTCTAGAGAATCCTGACTGTTATACCAGTCTAACAAAATTAATAAGCTCCAACTGTAGGGAGAGTACCTGTTTCAAAAAATTAGATGGAGAGCCACAGAAGAAGATTACCTGGAATTTATTTCTGGTTTCTGTATCAACACATGTAGATGAGTGCAAGAATGCATTTGTGCACACATGTGTGGGCATGCACACATATTCATGTACACACACACACACCACATGATAAATACAAAGGGAAAATAATTCATTTTGACATGTTTAAATTCAATAACATGATGTAAATCACACATCTAGTTACAAACAAGCCAGTAGATTATTGAGCAAGAAAAGGTATCTAGAACATCTTGAAAAAAATGAGGGGATGAAAATTACCAAAACAATTAGTATATTATATTCATGTATGAAATTGCCTAATAATAATAAAAATACAACAGAAAACTTCAAACAGCAACAAACAAAACCAGTCACAAATAAAATAACTGAGAACCAGGAAAGATAAAACAGCAATAATCTTAAATTGTGAGGTGTTTCAGCCACATATAGAAGTATCAAAGTAATGTCACATAGGTGGATGCTAGAGGTATTTCCACTACCTACATATATTGTAGTTCACTTGCATAACTCATTCTTTATCCCTCCCCCTCCTCCTTCTCCTTCCCCTCTTCCTCTCCTCTCTCTAAAATTTAATAAAGAAAATTTCCTGCCTGTCTTATTCTCTTCCCTCAGATCTGACTTAAGGTGGTTACATCCAGGCAAACTTTTTTATATTCTCTACATATGCTGGTGTCAGTGGATCATGATGAGTTTATTATACTACCTTTTTAACCTCTTTTCCTTTTGGTTTTGGGTTTCTCTGTGAAACAGCCCTGCCTGTCCTTTAACTCACTCTGTAGACCAGGCTGGCCTTTAATTCATAGAGATTTCCCTGCCTCTGCCTTCCAAGTGCTGGATTGAAGGCATGCACCACCACCACCCGGAGAATTTTTCTTTAATAAACATTGCTTTAGTTAATTTTCCTACAATGTGATTAAATACTGTTACCAAAGTAACTTAAAGTGTGAGTCCTCCCTCATCACAGCCCAAGTGAGCTGCCCTACACCCGGGGATGCACTATTAGACCACTCAGTCTTCTAACTGGTAGATGGCATCTCTCATGCCCAGCATGAGGACTACAGAGAGACATTTTTAATGGTGACCTCTAGCTTTTTTTTCTGGTGGAGGGTTTCCTGTATGTGGCGAGCAGTAAGACTGTATCCAATCCGTTCCCCACAGACAAACGTGTAAAATTTCCATGGGCTCAGCTGTGTCATTTATTGATCACCCCCAGCATTCTGGGTAAGCCTGGAAATTATGATGAGCATCTGTTTAAACATGCTCATTGTGGTGTGACAAAGTGTCACAGGGTGCAGAGAGTATGCGTGCACAGCTCTGGGCTCAGAACTGTCGAGAGTGCTAACAATTACGCTGGCTTCAGTAGGGGATACCACTGAGCACAACACTGCCAGTTCACAGCCATAGAGTTTACGTTCCTCTCTACTGTTGGTATTTGCTCATTTTCTGCCACACAAGCTGCTCGCTTTCGCTTGCTTCCAAGATGATCCTTCCACGACTGATTGACCTTTTTGGTTCAGAGTTGCCATCCAAAGGTTGACGTGAGTAGATTGTACCACATGGAGAGTAGACCTAATGTCCCTGAATCATATAATTTAAAATGAGTAAACAATAAATTTTATTAATATTAAAACCTAAGTAACAACCCAACAATGAAAATAATACAAAAGAATTAAAAAAAATGAAAGAAGCTATTTTCTCTAAAGAGAGGAAAGACAACAGGGGGCAGGGTGAAACTCAGCAGGTAATTCTACTACATAATTATATGTCAACATCAGGCAGAGGGGAAACGGGTTCTGGTGTACCTAATTGCACAACAGCAGATAGAAATACCTGTCTGGTAGCTGGAACAAATGCAGCCACATTTAGAGGTGGCTGTGTACCAGCTGATGCGGGCAGAGGCTGATCTAAAGTCAGAAGCTGCACTTGTCCATCTTCTGCCACAGTTGGTCCCCTAACTGCTCGGTCCAGATGCCCAATGTCCTCTCGGGATTTCCGATTTCGCTGTGACCCTGCCACAGAAGCTGTTCTTAGATGTGGAGACTTTCCCATCCCTGATGAATCCTGCTTTGGGGTTTCTGGAGCTGTTGCCATAAAGAGCCCCAAATCTAAGGACAATGAGTAAAGACATCCTAGAAGTTTCCAGGATGGGGTGAGCCTCCAGAGATGGCTTTGCTGAGCACACAAGGTCTGTTCATGCCAGGGAATCCCCAGTCGCCTCTTCCTGTAGGAGGACATCCCACCAACTGGTGCCCAACTTTGGTTCCAGGTCAAAGCTTCTGGAGAACTTCCTGGTACAAACCATCACTGAAACCACCTCCTACATCCCCAGGCACCTACCCTAGGTCACTTCATCCCCTTTAGTCTTCTGTGCCTCCAGCACTGATAGGAGCTCCTTTGCTTGAATAGTAACACCCAAGGAAGGCACATTGAGCCTCACATAGTTCAACAGTCTCTTCATCAAGGTCTGGAGAGTCACTAAAATCTGGGGGTCTTTCTGAAGCCACATGAACAGAAAGCAGAATATGGCACTTCAAGGAGCAGAAGGTTGACTCAAAGTAGAGTCAGAAGCCTGGCCTTGTTTCTCTAGCACAGCAGTGGTCCCTCAGATGAAGAAAAAGCTGCCCAGTCCATGTGCTGCTGGGCATGGTGGTCAGGAGTGTGGGGCTGGTTGGAGATGGCTCCAGACACTTTCTGTTCCTTGGAGGACAGACTGGGCAAACTGGACTGAGCTGTGATGGGGATGAATTCCCCTAGGGTCCTTTAGGTTCCATCCATCCCTGTGCTCCTCAGAACCAAGGAGACCATTGGAGAATCTGTTTTTCTCTACCTGCAGGTGAAGTTTCTGGTTCCATCCCTCTAGTAGGAATCCTAGGGGCAGGGTGAATGCCAATGGCTTAGTCTTCAACCCTAGCCACCCAAAACACCACACTGTGCAGATGGACCCTTACCTCCCTAGTCACCCAAAGCCCACTAAAGTCTTTGTTTGTTTCACACAGGCAGTCTGGGAAGATACATACCTGCAACATTCCATGAGGGTGTAGCTAAGGCCATGTGTCCCCAACCCACCAAGAGATCTAGAGGAACCTTCTTGAATCTGATGTAGAAATAGAAGCCAGGAAGGGGATGGAGGTGCTGGGGACATTTTGTGCTGTTCTGATTTCTATGCTAAGGGCCTTTGAATGAGCCTCTGTCCTAGCTCTTTTCATGCAGTGGGTGAAACCTAAGCTGTTCATTCCTAGGGTTCTTTGTTGATACAGGGCTTATTGGGTGTCTCCCAGGGACTTTTGCCTGGCTCTATTCATCGCATCAGACCTAGGCAGCTTCTAGAACCTTTTATACAAATAGCGAAAAGGTTCTGCTCATAGCATGAGAAAGGATAGTGTTTGACACTTCTTGGGGAAAGTGAATGACACAATCTAAAGTCCCCACCCCCATATCTGGCCATGTCACTTTGAAGATTGAGGCCAAGGACAAATGGATGTCAGGGTACAATCGTACTTGTCCTTTAAGAGCATACAGTCCTGAAGACAAGTAGAGCCTTCCTAAAACCAAACCGGGAGGCTTGAGGCCCCAAACTTGTGTCACGCTTTCGTTATCAGGTCCAGCATCTCCAGGTGTTAGCAAACTTTGGACAGACACCAAGAAAAGTGCAGGTGAAGGTGGTGTCTTGGTTCAGGACAGCAGTTGCTATGTCCGTGACCGTTTTTTCCATGTAGCCCTGGCTGTTAGAATTGAACCTAGGGGACTTATGCAGCTCCCTTTTATTCTAAAGAAAAACCAAGGAAGGAAGGGGGGTTAAAATGCGAAAACTCAGAGACATCAACAGCCCATTACCACACACTGAAGTGGAAAGTGGCCGTAAAGAACATCCCTCCATGTCCTCACAGGAGTACACACCCAGTCAGGGACTGAGTGAATCAGGGGGACCAGAAAGGTTTCCTGCTACGGGCTGACCTATGTTACCTTGGCTTCCCTGTGGGAAAACAGAGGCGTTGGGTCAGAGGGTGCTCCCAATGTCTCCAAAGGTGGCCAAGGCCACCACTCTTGCCTTTTGTGCTGCCTGAGCTGCTGGAAGTGTAAACCCAAGAGAATCTCCTGTCCCTGCAGCACTTCCAGAGTAGTCAGTTGAGTCAGTTGAGTTAGTTGAGTCAGTTGAGGCAGCTGCTGACCTCTGGTTACCTGGTAACCGGGAGTCCGTGTTCCATTTGGAACATTTTTTAAGGAAGTGAGGGTCACTGCCTGGGGCTCTCCAACCTAAGTCTCTTCCTCATAGGCTTACTCTTGGGCTGACCAGAGCTGCCAACTGCTCTCCTTCTGCCTTTCCATGTGTACAATGGGACACAATGGCTTCCATATGCTCATGCCACACACTGACCTGCGAAGCCTGGCTTAGCCAGACCCTCAGCTTTGAGAAGCTAGAAGAGCTTTTCAAGCCACTCTCTCTATACCACACACATTCCAGGAAAGAAACAATTGCCTCTTAGGGTCTTCTCCTTGTCCTCCCTGCTCTCTGCAGATCATTTTAGTGTCGATTTCCTATTATGTCATCATGTGTGTATCATCCCAGACACCCTATACCTGGGAGCCCTATACCACTGCCACCAGAGGTGAAGGCACAAAAAGGCTCTTGTACTCACACCCACACTCTCACAAGGTCACTCAGAGGACCCACAAATGCCTAGGAGCATGCCAATGTAGAAAGAGCCATGGTTGGGTGGCCGTAGGGATATTTAGGTTGAGGTTAGTTTTAGGGTAACAGACAGAAGCAAACTATGCATTTGTGTTCAATCGTGCCTTTCACTTAAGAGAACCAGGCTGGGGTCCTCTCCTTTGCTATGCATTCTAGTGTTTATTCCCTTCCGGTTTCCACAGGTGACAGTGTGCCTCTGCCTCATTTCCCAGGTGTTGGTGTCTGGTTCTGGTTTGTAGGGTGCCCCAGACCCTTCACAACATTTCTTACCCAGGGGGGAAACTACATACTAACATTAAGATTTTGGTAAAAGTTTTCATGACTTCATTCTTAGATGACCAGTTTAAAATGCATTCATATTTAATTGCAGGCATGTTGAAGGGAAGAAATGAGATCTTAAAAATTCAATACAAAAAGAGAAGGAAGGGAAAAGAGAGTAGTTAGTTTGTGGTCCCCAAATTTTGTAGATACAAAAACTCACACTGGTATATATAGCATGAAATATATGGACCAATGGAGTCCAAAGGGACTTACAGGGATAGAATGTATGGGAGGGGACATGTTCAGTGTAAAGATGTATTTATATGACAATATCTTCATACTACCCATTACCACACACAATGGATATTTACATAATTAAAAAGTTTTAGTCCTTAAAAAAAGTAGATTAAGAGGGAAAAGGCTTATTTCCCCTCATGTTTTCAGGGCATAGTACATCATGGTGAGGAAATCATGGGAGCAGGAGCTTGAATCATTTGGCCATAACGTGTCCACCATAAGGAAGCAGAATGTATGTGGAGACTGCTCATTCATTTCCCGACCACTTAGGCCCGAATAATCACATAGAAAATATATTAATTTCAACATTGTTTGGCCAATAGCTTAAGCATATTTCTAGCTAATGTTTACATCTTAAATAAACCCATTTCTATTAATCCGTGTATTTCTATGAGACCGTGGCCTACTGGTAAGGTTCTGGCTGGTGGTTAGTGTCTTTCTCCTTCGGCAGCTACATGGCATCTCTCTGACTCTGCCTACTTTCTCTCTATATCTCTGTTTGATTTCCTGCCTGTCTTTACTCTACTAAGCCATTAGCTGAAACAGCTTCTTTAATAATCAATGATAGTAAAACCCTAGAATCTGTCACATTGACTACTAACACCAGCTATCATACCTCCACGTCTTGTCAGTGGGACACCCAAACTTATAAGTAATAAGCTTTGATACCTTGTCGCCTTTCTACAGGCTAATGACCAGGTTGGAATGCAAAGGAATTCAGTCCAACTTTTAAAATCCCCATAGACTTTAACAGTTAAAATACTTAAAAAGTCCAAAGTTTCTTAACAGTGAGCTCTTATAAAATAAACCAATAAAACAAATCACATACTTTAAACATATAATGGTACAAAGTAAATTTTTTTCTTTTACCAAAAGAAATAATAAGAACACAAGAAGCGATCAAACCAAAGCAGGGCCAAAATATAGTAGAGCAAACACAGAAAACTTCCAACTCTATGTCCAGCATCTGGGACTCATGATGAAACTGTCTGGATCCCAAAGGGTTTAGGTAGTCCCACTTCTCCAACCATGACACCCACAACGCCTACAGCCTCCTCTCCCTTGGGATGGCTCCACTTCACACTCACAGCTCCCCTTGACAGACACCCCACAGTCCTGACATCTCCAACATCCCGAGGTCTCCACCGAGAGCTAGTGTTTATGCCTCACTGTAATGCAACAGTACCTGAGGGTTTTTTTTGAAAGGTTTCTGACCCTTTCATGCCTCAGCTGCTCTCTTAAACCATGCAACAAGACTCCATGATTCTCTCAGCACTGCATTTTTCATATCTTCAGAACAAGTACTCAGTGGATGAGACTACAAAGTTCTATTGCCAGTTAAGGAAAGATCTTAGTTTCACTTGCATCACAATTACACCAACTTTTGTACATTGGCTCTTGAAGAAAATTTGTCTAGGCAGTTGCTTTGCAGGAGCAAGGAAACCCCTCAGCTGCATGGTCTTTCATTCTTCACATATATTCATATCTTTAAAGTTGGAGTCTTCACAGGTGTGGTCTTGCTCCTAAGGTACCTTTCCTTTTGTTCTGAATGCCAAGTTTCTCTCCTCATTAACAATTATAGCTTTGTTGTCTACAATCCCTTTGCCCAAGATTTTATGCTTGTCCACACATCTTTATCAAAAAGAAATTAAAAATAAAAATAGAACATATTTTTAAATTCTACTTCTCTCAAACTCTCATGACTTTGGCAGAAAGAAATCATATTCTTGACCAAATAAGTAAATAAATCACACAAATTGTTCCTAGCCCAATTCTTAATAGTGTTTTCCTTCTATTCTAAAAACCTCAAAAGCTGGGCTACCACTGTCTGCGTTTTGCTGAGCATTCCTGCCTTCCAAGCTCCTATGCCCCATTAAACTTTGTTTACTGCACCAAAGGGCATTTCTGAACCAAAGGAACAAAACCTCCACCTTACTCCTGAAAAGTAGTTCCGACGTCCTAAAAGCTACGCAGGCAGGTTTATGACAACAGCAACTGCACTCCAGAACCTATTTCTAGCTGTTACTTTTCTTATGGACACGATAGGGTCTTGAATCATCTGGTCACATGGCACCCACAATCAAGTAGTAGAATGCTATGAATACATCTGCTTCTCACTTTTTCAAGAATATAGCTCTTAGCCATGGAATAATACTCTCCATATAGTGGCATTTCTTCTCCCCTTAACCAACATAATCAAGAAGCGTCCCCCCTCCATAGGCATGCTCAGAGGTGCATCTTCAAGGTAACTCTAGATTCTTTCAAGACAAAAATTAACACTAACAGTCACAGAATTATTATATTTAACTCTTTGTCATTCACGGTTTGGACAGTTATTTCTATCTGTAAAGATATAGACTGCTTTTCTGTCTGAGTATACTGTTATATAGGTCAGCACTCTGATTTTATGGCCCTCTACATGGGAGTAGTTATACAATCCATTTTCTTTCTAATACAAACAATTTGGCTGCATACATATTTTTGTTTGTCCCAGAGTTCAGGAGGTTTGCAGAGAGGTAATTAGAACTGGGAGTATGGGTACCCACATCTCCATATTCTGCTTCTCGTCAGTGGCTCCCTAAAGCACCAGTTTCCACCGCAGGCAGATGTGTGGAGGAGGTCCTGCCGCCCGTACCCACATGCTTTCGTCTGCAAACAACTTTCCTGGGCATTTGAAAAGCTCTCCCCGAGTGTCTTTCCCAGGTATTTATTGGTCACCAGGTTGTTCTCTTTTTGTAATTATAAACAAATAACATTCTTTGTGAAGATTTGGATGATTGCCTCTTGCTTATTATTTCAGAATCCTTTTAGCTGTTGACCTTTTATTCTCCAAAATAAATTTCAGAATGATTTTTTCATATTTTCTTTAAAATGTGTGACATTACATGTTTATTGGTAACTGAGTGTCAATTAAAACAACTGTGATTTAATTTATTTAATTTAAAGTAAATTTTCAAGCTTGGCATAGTGGCATATACTTGAAATCCCAGAATTCCAGAGGATGAGGTAGGAAGATCATGAATTTGAAGCCTGCTTGGGCAAAACTAGATCTCAGATCCTTCTGTTTATCACAGCTCTGGAAGTCATCCTCTCGCCCTCGTTTTCTCTTCTTAAAACAAGTGAGTCTGGCTCTAACTCCACAGAGATGGCTGCCGTCAAAACTGATGCTCCCTCACTTCTACTCAGCTGAGAATAATCACTACTCTTAAAAATTTAGATTAGCATGCAATATTTGTATGTTTATGAAGTACAGCATAGTTAATACAAATATTTAATGTGTAATGATAGAACTGGGATCACTGTAGTTCCATCTTCCCAAACATTATTTCTGTGCATTGGAGACTCTTTTTTAAAGTTTTGGAATGTAATGATATTCTATCGTAGACTATATTTACCCTATTGTACTATAGAACCCTGGCAGCAATTCCTCTTGTCTTGGAGTCTGGTGTCTATCCTCTTTCCTGTTATACCCTCCCCACTTTTCAGCTGTCCTCTATGATGATGACTGTTTTGGGTCTTAGGAACAAGAACATGAGCACTTGTCATTTTGTGTCGGGTTCATTTCACTTAACAGAATGTCCTTTTTTGGTGCACATGTCATCATTATTATTTATGGTAGAATGATATTCCATTTTGTACATGTACCTCATTTTCTTTATTCATGTCTACATTGATCAATACCTTGGTGGATTCTGTATCTCAACCATGTGAATAGTGTGGCAACAAACACAGGAGTGCACTGCCTTTTTGACATAATGCTTTCATTTCATTTGAATGTTTTCCAAGTAGTCAGATTGACATTTCTATTTTTGGTGATTTTAGGACTTGTAACTCTACTTTCCACTTCTGTTACCCACTACCCCCACGCCCTGCACATGACTGGCACTAAAAGAATGTTTATACTTGATGAACTTTAAACAATTCTCTTTCATGCTTCATGTGTATCTAAGAACTAGGCTAGGCGTCCTTTCTCAATGCATGCAACTTTGCTAATTGCCGATTGCAATGGCAGCTTTGCATGCATCTGCCTTAGGTCTTCCAGGCACCCCAACTCTCCCTTGAAACTTGATAGTCACTGAAGTTCCTCTTGCCTAGAATATAGAGGTGCTACTTGCTTCCCCCCACCTTTTGGATAAACAAGTGGCAGATGTTCTGATTTGTCATGAGTAAAATATTAGTGCACTGGATGCTAGATCTGATACTATGGGGAGAGGTAGCTTGAGTAAGTTACCTATAAAGATGCTGAAGCGCAGAAAGAAATGCGTAGATCCTTTTCTGGAATACCTTTGCGAGATGAAGATGCGAGTGAGGGGTGTGAAAAGAGTCCCCTCGCTGTTTTAATGGTGGAAATTATCAAATTATCAGGAGGTCCTGATTCTTTTGGCAGAAGAGAAAATGAAAAAGTCTTGATTCTCGAGCAAGAGGAACATGGGGATTTTATGGGTATGTACGAAGCACCTGTGACGTTATCGGTACTGAGGCCTTAGAATGCACGCACTGCTGTGTTTCTAAACCTAAATTCTGAACTGTTTCTGAGCATCACAAAAAGTGCAGACTGAGAAGCTGCGGCATGGTAAGTGCCTACCCATCCTGACCTTGCATGCTGTGTTCTGCTATGGAGAAGGTCCTTGAGAGATCTCATGTACCCCAGCAGTTTATCACCAAGCTGATACTGGCAGGACACATCAAGAATGCTTCTGTGCCTCTCTTTACAGCATTGGCACAATGCTGTTTTCTGGTGGGCACGACCCCTCAGAGTCTCAGCTGAGACACTAATTAGCCACTAATTAGATTTTATTTGGTATACAGAGAGTGATTATGTAGACCTGTTGCCATGAATTTGGTGGGAATTCTGGTTTCTCCACATCTATGCTGAGCAAAGACCAAGGCAAGGCAAAAGTCTTCATGAGGTATTGTGATCCTGTCAAGGATCTTTGTGCCTGGGCTCACTTTGTCTTTCTGACCCTTCCATCAGCTTCTTGTCTATAAACTTCCTATCTCTCTCACATCTCCCTTCATCAGTGTTCTTATTTCTAACCATCACACTTAGATCCGCCTTCTTTTCACCTAGATTTCCTTAATACCTCTTTTTTTATTGTGTATTGTTATGAACTGTTTGCATGGAAAAGTGTGTATGTAAAAATTTGTGTGTGTGTGTGTGTGTGTGTGTGTGTGTGTGTATAATAGCTACACTGGAAACTCAATCTCCTTCTATTCCCAGGTCTCATTCTTCACCCCACAGATGTCTTCATAGGGGTTGCTGGAGCAGTTCCCACCGGATTCACTGGCACAGGGCTCGACTAGTGCTGTCCATCGGTGTAAACTGTTTCCTGCACCTGGACAAGGCTCCTTGTTAGAACAGAGGGAGAAGCCTCCTCAGTTATCATTGTGCTTCACTTGAGTTTGGTGACTCATAGATCAGTTTGCAGTGATGCACACTAACCAGCTTGTTTTCAGTGTTTCAGCACAATTGACAATGTTGCACTCTATCTCGTATCATTTCTGACATTTTGCTACACTGTGTCTTCACTCGCACGGTGCAGAGTCCTTTCTTCCCCAAAGCTGGCAGATGTAGGTGATTTTTATCATTTAAATCAAATTAGCAAATGATTTTTTTCCCTTAAAATGTCAGCAAATTTACCTTTCTGTGACAATCAATGAATTTGAGCAGATTTTCATCTATCTTCTGTACAATTAGATTTGTTTCCCCTTAATTTATTTATTTTTCTCCTTGTCCCATTTCCAAAGTGTGTGCCATTTTTTTCTGATCCATTTGAAAACTTATTTTTATATCAAGAGTTTTATTTCTTTATCACTGCTCTGTGATTTCTGCTTTGGCATATTCTACATATTCTCTGTACTTCAAAAACTGTCAAATATACAGATGACTCTTGTTTCTTTATGCTCTGTATTTCATTGTGGCTAACATGACTTACTTCAGAACGTGTGGATTCCCTCAGACTTTTTTCTTGGATTATAACTATGCTATTATATCTACCCAAGTTTCATGTGGTAGGATTTTAGCTTTGTAAAAGATATCAGGAGGTGTCCAACACTACTTTCTTCCTGAAGAAGATGTGCCAGGGATGGTTATTAAGAGCCTAGTGTTTTCTTGCTGAACTGCATTTTGTTTCTATACCTGTTCTTATCAAAGACCCAGGTCTGGATTCCTCTTGAGCTCCCACCAGTTCACCACCATGTGACTTGCCAGTGTCTAAAATCTCTGTAATCGTATCCAAGAATTAGCAAATCATAACTGCTGTCTGATATAGTCATTAACATATGGTTGTGTATTAATCTTTCTGTGCGCTTTTTTACCAACTTCAGATAAATTCTATCACCAAACTATCACCTAGAATATTTGTGATGGTTTGAGTGAGAATGGCCCCCATAGGATCACAGGTATGAAATCTTGGTTCCCAGTTGGTGGAGCTGTTGGGAAGGATTAGGAGGTGTGGTTTCAATTGGAAGTGGTGTATTTCAAATTGGAAGTGAGATTTCAAAAGCCTTCAATATTCCCAGATAGTTCTCTTTGCCTTGTGCTCGAGGATGGAGACATGAGAGCTCAGCCACCACTTGAGCACTATGCCTGCCTGCTTCCATGCTACCTACCGTGATTGACGTGGGCTTTAACCCTCTGCAACTGTTGAGCACAAAATTAAATATTTTACTTCATAAGTTAGTTTCATAATAGTGTTTTGTCATAACAATATGTGAAAAGTAACTAATAAAATGTTGTCCACACTTCATTTTGGAGGACATGCTCATTGTAACAGTAAATTTAGTTTGTGTTTTTCTATTTGCACTATTCTGTTCTTCTGTCCTAGGAAGATAATGTGTATTTTCTATAATATATTGTATATGTGTAATTTATATAGTATATTCAGTTACATATGTTTCTTGATCTTCCTTACTGTACATATTTCTCATTATTCTACATTTATTGCATTTGTTTTGAGTATATAAGCAAATTACTTTCCCTAATTTATTTCTAATTACTGGGATAGAGTACAACTATAGATTTATGTGTGTATTACTGTGTCCAGCAGACTTAACAAACTCATTTTTTTTGTATTTGACTCCTTAGAATTTTCTCTCTGCATATATAGTGCATGTCCCACATACAGGTTACAGATATTAGGTACACATCATAATACAACAGAGAACAAAATATTAATGTCTTTTTAACACTTATTCTATAAAAACGTTGTTTTCCACAAATCTGCTTTATGCAATCAAATGGCATGCATATCTCATCTGAGGAAATCCTGGTTCACAAAATAAAGCTCCCCTCTGCAGTAGCAGTGGAAGGAAGGCAGTATCTGGTTGATCCACTTGCTTTGGTTTAGGCTCCCTCTAAAGAGGACCCCAAAACAAGGGGTGAGTTCACATAGTGTATTTGGGACTGCTTGAATCTTGGATTGGAATTTGGAAAATAGAGAAGGACATGGTATTAATCCAGTGTATGGGTCAGTGAGGCTGCATCTCAGAGGGCAACTTGGGAAGTAAGAGCTGGCCCCCTCTTCAGCATTTCCCTCCTTGGGGAGGACAGTGCTGCAGTAGTTTTGTGGGCGTCTTATTAGCACACATGACTTGGGAGCTGCTCCCACGGAGGACATACTGAAAAACTGTGACAAATTCAGAAGAAGGCTGTGTGTGTCACAGACAGCCTGAACACTACACAGACATATGTTCACGAAATTACTACTGTTCATATTTACCAAGGCCCTGAATACAGATGCCCAGCTTATGAGTCAACTAAAGAATTTCTAACTTTGCTGTGGTGATGAAGTCATAAGCATTCAGTAGAAACCGACCTTGACTTTTGAATTTTGGTCTTTTCCTGGGCTATCAATATACGCTGAGCAGAGGTGATGGGGCTAACAGTTAGCTCCTTCTGACGAGAGGAAACAGCATTTTCTGTGGAGTACCACGCTAGTGCTAATGATCTGGCTTGCCATGTGTCCTAGTTTTGTTTTTCTGTAGCTGTGGAAACAGAAGCAAGACCAAAACCAATTTGGGGAGGGAAGGATTTATTCTATGTTGTGGTCTATCATTAAGGAAAGCCGAGGCATAAAATCAAGGTAAGAATCTGAAGCAGACACTGAATAAAAGACCACTAAAGCGCATGCTGTACTGGTTTCACTGAAGAACATACTCCTAGCCTGCTCCTCCAGGCTTGCTCAGTTTGTTTCCTTATACAGCCTAGGACTGCCTGCTTAAAGGTGGTATAACCTGCTGTGGCCTAGGCCCTCCAACATCAATTATTATACATTGTTCCATAGTCATGTCTATAGGGAAAACTGATGGAAATAATTCTACAATTGAGGTATTCTCTTTTGAGGTGCCACTAGTTTGTATCAGCTTGAGAAAACTAACCAGTGCAGCTTTTTATGTAGATTAACACACGCATTCTTTCAGCCTCTTATCAGTCCACTGGTATCTAACCCTATCAAAAGTTGAGGGACTTTTGCCATTTTCCTAGTACTGCTTAAAAGAAGTAACTAATTCTCAGTAAAAGTCTAAGATAGAGTGATGGGAAGGACCTAATTAGAGAGACTTCTCATATTTGAAATAGAATAAAATCACAGAGAAGAACAAACAATTCAACTTCTTTCTAAAAGATGGTGGTGCATTCAAAACTAGAGTCTCAGTCTGAAAATTACTAAGGAGGCTTTCTGAAAGCTAAAATGATGATACCAAACAGTGAGTGGTCAACATCAGCATCAGTGTTCACTGGAAAATACTTGGTTTCTCACACCCCGTCTCATTGGGCTTAGGATGGCATCGCAAATCTTTGCCAGTAGTAGAGGATCACAAGAGTCTCCCTAGCCAGGACAAAGAGGAGCTGCCTGAGGTAGTTTGGAGAGACAAGTACCAAACATCTCATGGAGCCAGACTATACCCAACAACATAGGACACATTTAGGATCAAAGGCCAAAATACTGCTGCTACTTAAGCTTTACCACTCTCTAGCTAGACAGAACTGTGTTGAATGGAGTTCCTGCTGTGAATTAAAAGCAAAGCCTTGCAGACTCAGTAAGAGAGAAACTAAAGGCAACATCAGCTAGATTTCTAATTTCTGTTGCTGAAGGAGAGCAGTGCCAGAGAGGCTCCCAGGCCTCACAGAGAAGCCTACTGGTAGTTTATAGGGACAGCCTTGTATAAAATGGAAACAGTAGGTCCAAGAGCCATAGGCAGTGTGGCTCTCTGAGACAATCATTTCCTCTCAGGAGACAATGGCTTTCTTTCCTGTTGTAATATGAGTGGTGGGCTGCGTCCCCGGCACCCGGCCGCCCACATGGCTAGCTTATGCCCCGAAATAGTTACACGGAAACTGTATTCTTTTAAACACTGCCTGGCCCATTAGTTCCAGCCTCTTATTGGCTAGCTCTTACATATTGATCTAACCCATTTCTAATATTCTGTGTAGTACCACGAGCTGGCTTACCAGGGAAGATCTTAACCTGCGTCTGTCTGGAGAGGGAGAATCATGGCGACTCCTCACTCGGCTTTTTTCTCCCAGCATTCTGTCTGTTTACTCCACCCACCTAAGGGCTGGCCTATAAATGGGCCAAGGCAGTTTCTTTATTAAATGAAAATAACTCCTCCATCACTTTCCTAGGAGGGTCCTCATGAATTCATTAGAAGTTCTGCTTGGTAACTCAGACTGATGCAAAGTGAAACTTTTGTCAGTGAGTGGATAATGCCAGTTCTCTTGGTGTATGGGGACCTCCCAGATTCTTGACTCAGTTTTTCGTTCCATTGATGTGATTTCGATTTTCATATCATATGCAGAGTTAATGATTGCACAACACCATCACACTTGAGAAACTTTATCCCAAAGTTAGAGCTTCTCTAGCAGAAAAATCCAGAAGAGGACCATGTGGCTTCTGAAGGAGTCTAAATTTGCAGGTAAAGAACCAAGAATTCTCATAGGAAGTGCACCTCCATTTTTGCCTTGAGGAATGACAATTGCATGGAAAGCCACAAATTTGGCCTGAAGAGTAGGAGTGGAACTGGCTGAGAGTAGGGCCTGCTCTTCAGTTTCAAGAGCACAGAATCTAAATGCATGAGCATTGATTTCTCTTTTACATTTTTTTTTCTTTTTTCCCTGTAATACTAGCACACACTGAGCATCCCTCATCTGAAAACACAAACTGGGCAACAACACATAGTGTAAAATTTTGAGTACCTGTACAATACCACAGTGGAAAATTCCATACCTAACTTCATAGGATTGAAAAATATGGTGTAAAATTACTTTTGAGCTAAATATATAAGACACAGAAGAAGCATAAATGAACTTCATGTTTGACTTATATTCTTTGCCAAAACTATTTCACTCTGAATATGTAAGTTTGACAAAAGTCCTAAACTTGAAATACTTCTAATCCCAAGCATTTTGGATCTTCGGATCACATTGCTTAATTGTTATCCAATCTTAATAACATACACTAGTGTTTAAGAACTGTCTGGTAATGTCAAGCGTGACTATAAACTGGGAGTGATTGAGAAAACTGGAGCAGGCTGTTGTTGGTAACCTTGAACCTACTGATCTCAAGCATACACTCAGCTGCTTTAAGATAGAAGGACTAAGCACACAGGGAGGGAACCAGAAGAGTTGCCTCTGGAAGTATCTGTTCTAAATAATCTC
Source organism: Chionomys nivalis (assembly GCF_950005125.1). NCBI lineage: Eukaryota > Metazoa > Chordata > Mammalia > Rodentia > Cricetidae > Chionomys > Chionomys nivalis. The sequence goes on from NC_080094.1 coordinate 27,351,958, forward strand.
ATGATCATAGTTGTTGAGGAGTAACAAACCCATTTACTGGAGAGCAGACTTCACACTTGAGGGAATCCTGACATTATGATCCCTGGTGCTACATCAGATCCAGTTCTGGAGGCCAGAACATAGACAGAAATGTAGAGAAACAGCTTGGACTCATGGGGTTCCTGATGAGAACAGAGACTCTACTGGGAAGTAGACTAGAGGACAGTTGTGTTATATTCTGACAAAAACCAGTGTCTATATTTTGTCCTTTTGTAAGGAATGCCAGAGAGGCTAAATTCAAAATGATAGACTAAATGCTTTTGAGAGGAAATTTTGAGAGGATAACGACAATGTAGCATTCAGGCTGTGGCTTGGGTTCTTATTTTGTTGATTTTAAGACGGAGTTATAGTGATGAGAATCAGTAGCAAACTGGAAAAATATACAGTCTGGCAAGAAAAGGGATCAATTACAAGTTGTAAGCAAGGATGGTGTGGTGGTTGTTGAACATAGATGAGAATTTTGCCACTGTGTACTAGGACAATCAGAGGGCTGCTTTCGGGGCATTTCAGGAACCAGGAAGACTCTACTGACTCACCTACCGTAGGCACTGAGTTGTAAAACCAAAACTTATTAAAATAATTTTCCCTTAACACACAGGGCTGACTAAGGAAGTGTTTTCTTGTGTGCAGACATCCAGGTGCTCAGAGGCAGAGGCAACCATGAGCTGGTTACTGCTAGAGGGAGTAGTAGATCTTGTTCTCTCTAAAATTTATAGAATCTAGTTCTTTAATTATTGATACATAATATAAATATATAAATAAACCCTGATCAGTCAATACAGACACACACACACACACATGTTTGTGCGCACACATTTGTATTGGCTGATTGGGGTGTATTTATATATTTATATATAAATATAATACATATAAATATATAATATAATAATATAAATAGAAATGTAATATATACATATGTTTATGATTTCAGGCTGATCATTTGGTATTGAAGAACCAACTTGTGGTCTCTTCCCTGGGGAAGACTACTACTCGTCCTGCTCTCAGCATTCCTTTGTTGCCTATAGTTCTTTGTCTAACGTTGAGGTCCTATGCAATTTCTCCTTTTTGTGTTAGCATGTCATTCTTGATAAAGTCTTATTTAGGTAGCTACGTTGACAAGATTTCACATGTGTGGCTTCTCTGACATTTTCAGGAGACAAACAGCAAAATTCCTGATCCTCTGATTCTTACGATATTCCCACCCCTTCTTCTACTATGATCCCAGAATTTCAGGTTCAGGAATTGTGTGATTGCATCAGGTGGGGCTGGGCAACACATGGTCTTCTCAGCTGTGGTTTTCTGTAATGATCCCTGCTTATTGAAAGATTTTTTTTTTTTAGTGGAGAGTGAAACATGTAATTATCTGTGGGTGTAAGGGTGAACATTCAGTTATCTGTAAGCTTAAGGACAAACATTTAGAACATAGTAATTATTCTGGTTTAGTAAAGAGGCAGAAATAGGGCTTCCTCTGAGATCTATGACCCCACCAGCTTTGGGGTTTGGCTAGGATTCCAGTGTCAGTGATGATTTCCCCCACATTGAGCAGACCTTAAGTAGCATTAGAGAGCTGTTAGTTACCACCAACCCATATATATATATATATATATATATATATATATATATATATATATATATATATATATGCCACTATTGTACCCTTAGAGATATAGTGCCATGCAGATTGCTGTTTTAGTTCATGGAAATTGATGATGTGGGATGTCTTTCTGTATATGTGTTGCTTTTATTGGTTAATGAAAAAAGCTGTTTTAGTCAATAGCTTAACAGAGAAAAGTTAGGTGGGAAATGAAAACAGAGACAGAAAGAAGGACAAGCCGGAACCTTAACAGTAGGCTACAGCCTTGTGGCAATACACAGATTAATAGAGATGGGTTAATTTAAGATGTAAGTTTTAACTAGGAATACACTTAAGCTATTGGACAAACAGAGTTGTAATTAATATAGTTTCTTTGTGATTATTTGGGTCTGGGCAGCCGGGAAACGAAAGAGCAGTCTCCACCAACACATTGTCATATTGGTTGTTTCCCTCCCTTGGAGTACTGTGAAAGCTTGTCATATGAGAGATGTTTTCAGGTCAGAGCCAGTTCATATCCTTTGGGTCCTATGTTTGAGGTGCATGGCATTCTTGCAATAACAGCTTGCCTTCAGTTCCTGGAAGATCAAGGGCAACAATTTATGCTGGGGGAGTCTCTTAGATAATCTTGACCAACCAATCAAAAGGTGACTTTCCATGCCTGGTGTAAAGACTTTTGTTATACAATAGTGTGCTCTCTCTCTCTCTCTCTCTCTCTCTCTCTCTCTCTCTCTATATATATATATATATATATATATATATATATATATATATATATATTAGGGTAAATTATCAGTAAGGATGTCTGAAGGAATTATAAGTATAAGGAATCATATTATTATCTCTCTACCTAAAATTACTTATAATACATATAAGCATGTATACACATACATAGAAATTTGTAGTGACTTTAACAAGAAAGTGCCAACACTTGTACAAGCTCGGGTTAAGGAAGGTCCATGGCTAGTCTCACTCCGGAAGGATCTTCCATTCTTTTGAGTTATCTTTAGCAGTGACCTATGGAATACTGAAGTACAAATGCCAGGCAAGTTTACCTCCTATGGTTCAATTTAAATCATACCATTCCATTAAGGGTGCATATTTAGAAAAACCCAGAGGTTTTTATTTTATTTGAAGCAGAGTGCTCTGATATTAGGAAATTAAGAATGAATTCAGCAAATGATGCTTTCTGGGTGATCTGCCAGAGGTATGCTGATGTTGGGAGGGAGCCAATTCAGGCACTGCGGTGCTTGTTCCAGGAGAATTAGCATCTAGGTCTGTAGTGTTAAATGCCCTAATTTTTCCAGAGTTCTAGAAGTCCTTCCTTATATCCCCCTTCAACCACTGAATCCACATGACGCTGTGGCAGGCACATCCTAGAGGAGTAACCAGAGACAAGTGGGTTCCACCTGTACTTGGTGCTCTCTGACCAGCAGAGCTGCTGCAGAAGTGGTCTGTCTTTCTTGGTCTTGTGTCCTGCACTACTCCCTTGAGCCAGTTTCTTTATAAAGGAAACCCCAAAGGATTGATGCTCTATTAGAAGCCATCAAGAACCAGTTCCAATGTCTTGGTTCAGAGTCCTTTATTAAATTCCTTGTTTGTCTTCACACCATATGATTGTCTCTTCCCATAATTGCCCCAGTCTCTAGCCACAGAATTTCTGGAAGCACTTCTCTGGAGCTAGAGGTTTACCTGCAACCTCTCTAGGTTTCTGGTATACCCGTGCAAGACCATCCCCAAAGCTTCAGAACGTGTTCAATATGGAAAGGGCAAGGTGGTGATGACTTTCTCAGCAGTGGTAAGCACCATCTCTCTAGCGATCAGCTCTATAAGGAATTCTGTAAGCTCAGCGCCAGTCCCTGGCCAGATCAGTCCCACCTCACATTTCTGTAGTTTCTCCTGTTTTGCTTCACTATTCTCTGTTTTTGCTTCCTGGGGACTGTTGTGTTATATTGTAATTGCATTCTGACAATAAAGCTTGCTTTGAGTCAGAGTGCAGAGATAGCCACTAGCTGACTAAAATTACACATAGAGGTTTTGGAGGACTAAGGACAGATGGGAGACGGGAAGTAGTAAGGCAAGGCAGGACTTACAGAGGATCTCAGCCCTTTTAGATGGAGGAATGAAAAAGAGAGGTGATCACTGATGGCTTCTCTGCTGTTTCTGTGATCTTTCAGGTTCTTACCCTGATATCTGACTCCTGATTTTTTAATTGATAAATATTAATTATATAAATGTTACAGGGACCACTCTAGCAATGCCTATCTCCATACAGCTCTCCAATTCTCCTTTAGGGTGGGGAAATAAGAGAATCTGAGTTATTTTGTGGTTTCCACAAAGCCTTTTAATTCACAGTCTCCGAGACAGTGGGTCTCATCATCGTAGATGACATAAATGGAGAAGGCTTGACTAAAGAGTTATGAGTAGCAAGGGCTCTATTAAAAAGGCCCGCAGTCAGTGAGAAAACAGACTGAAGCGTAGTGAGAGGGGAAATTGAGGTAGAGGTACAGGCCTGTGTGGGATCCAGACTTGTGTCCCTTTTAACCAGAGATCCAGTGTTCCACTTCCCTCCCAAGGGTTTGACACAAGAGCTAATAACTCCCTAATTTTGCCTTGGCTCATCTAATGACTCTTTGCCAAACAATAAAAGTCACACTCTTAGTACTTATCTCCCTTCAGGTTCTCACACTCTGTGCCCTGAGCTGAGACTGGTCTAAATGTCTCAGAGCCTCTGCTCCAGGCTCCATAACTCAAGGTCCTTCAAGAGAAATTCATGACTTTTGTATCCCTGATCCTCAGTTACAGAGGCTCCTGAATCATCACAGTAAGTGATTATTAATTGGCAGATACCTGAGGAATCAACTGTTTTCATAAATATCAATGGAAGTTTCTGTCCCACCCAGTCTCAGAATCATCCAGTCCCAAAGAAACACACAGAGGTTTATATTAATTATAAACTGTTAGGCCTGTTAGCTCAGGCTTATTATTAACTAGCTCTTACAACTTAAATTAACTTATAATTCTTTTCTATGTTCTTTTCTCAATAAGGTATTCTCATCTCACTTCTTCTGCATCTGCCTGTTGACTGACTCTATGCCTTTCCTTTTCTCAGAATTCTTCTAGCATGGTTGCCCAGCCTATATTTTTTTGCCTGGCAAGTATACTGGCTAATCAGTGTTTTATTAAACCCATACAAGTGACAAATATTTACAAAGTACAGGAACATTATTTCACAGCACACAAATAAGCCAAAATCAGTCTGGGGTGATGGCTTTGGGCTCATAATGACTGAATTTCTGCTTCCTCTCATGTCACATGGTTCCTTCCACATTATTATCAAATATGCCCTTCTTATGAGTGTAATGTTGATTTTCCCTATTGGTGACCATAATCTTACTTTGGTCAAGATCCCACGAGCTAGTGTTTCTCTTCTGTCTTTTATAGCCTCTCCATTCTCTTTAATTCACTGAACTAAAGTCAAGAACTCTCTTCTGCTTTATAAGTGACCAGTGACTACTGTCTTAGTAGCAGGAAATAATAGAAGTATAAAGCCAGAAATAACTAGCTAGATGAACCCTTAAGTAACTAAATTCAAGCTCCCATATTTTCCCATATACTAAAAATTAGACCCTAAAGGTATAGGTGCTACACAAGAACAAAGCCTTAACTGATGATACCTGGATAACCTGTAGCAAAGGAAACTCTCCAGAGTGTACTCTCCCAATATCCAGGACTTCAGGCCACAAGAGGAAGCAGTAGTGGATAGAGACCGGTCCATCTCTATTTAAGTACTGTCAACTTGCTGATAGATGAGGGCATTCTTCTCTGATGTGTTTGTACTACCACTAATTTCAGAAAATCTACCATGAACTCTAGACCCCAGGAGATCATTTTACTGTAACTATTCTTATTTTTCCTCTCAATCTTATCTGCTTTGACAGGAGGAGGACATTGTGCAGACTGGTGGTTACTTTTGCCCTGTTGATAACATTGGTGAATGAGGGAAGGAGAAGAGTTGCTTAATGTTGACTCAGGAACTCATGATAAAGAATGGTGTATTGTGGGAATAGCCTTTGGGTACCTAGCCAGTAGGCTGTGGTCTGAGATACTTTGTGTGAACTGATAAGCATAAATGGGAAGCATGCTTGCTCTCTTGGGAGGTGGTCAGAGTTTTGGTCACAGTTTCTAATACCCACAGAGCAGAGGATTGTGGCTCTCTACCCTTGTTGTGAGTTTTCCCCCAAATAAATATTTACTATCCTTTATTTTGGGTTCTCGTGGACTTATTTAGTGATGTCTACAATAGAGCTATACTTGTTCTGGTGTGCTGTGTGTATTTGCTTCTCTTTCTTCTGAAATCCTTGTTTCTTCTCTCATACACTCAAGCCAGAATTAAATAACTGTGAATATACCATTGTACATGAAGAAACAAACAAACAAACAAAAACCAACAAAGACTAAAGTCAATGCTTGGCTTTATAATGACTTCTGACTCTAGAAAACATTTGTGAAAATGAGCCAATGTTTCTCAGTCAAATTAGCTCCCACCCTACCAGATGTGAAGTTGAGTACCAGGTTGATGTCAGAATGGCCCCCAGCTGACACCATATGTCCATTGTCATTCAGGAATTCACCCACATTGCAGATGTGTTGGATACAATTCTTTGAACCTACATGTGCATGTGTTATAAGCAATGATTTTTGTGTACCATCAAAGCCTGGCCTTGTCCTCCTTTCCCCCATCATGTGAGCTTCAGACAAGTTCTACCAACTTGAAGAATACTTTTAGTTTTTGTTAGAACAAAATCTTATGAATAATACTGTTTTATTTCATTCTGATTGACAATTATACTTGTTTATGCTTCAGAATATTGTAAACAATGCAGAATGATCAAATCAAGCTAATTAGCATATACTTTATCCCAATTCAAGCACTTACTGCTTTGTAAGGATATTTAAAATGTTACCATTTGATTATTCTGAAATGTTTGAATACATTATTGATGATTGTTTGTAAACGGAGACTGTGCTTTGGTTTCTTGGCCACCTAGGCCCAAAAACTCACACAGAAACAATATTAATTACAACACTGTTTGGCCTATTAGCCCAGGCTTCTTATTAACTAACTCTTATATCTTAAATTAACCCATTTGTATTATTTTATATTTTATATGAGGCTTGTGATTTGTTACCTCTTATTTCTTGGTTTGCTACATGGTGTCTTCCTGACTTTGCCTTCTTTCTTTCTCTATCTCTGCTTGGATTTCCTGCCCTGCCATAGGCCAAAGGAGATTCTTTATTAACCAATGGTAATAAAACATATTTACAGTATACAGAGGGGAGGCCCACATTATTTGTTGTCACCATGTTGAACAGAATGCCACTAAAACTTACTCCGTTGAACTGTGACCATGTCTTCTTTGATTAATGTCTATCTCCACTTTTTTTTGTGGAACTTTCTGGCTTTGCTGGCTACCATTGTGATTTCTGCTGTGACTTTTGAGTTTTAGATTTTGTACAGAAGTGATCATCATGTAGCATTTGCTTCTATGTCCTTGACTTATTTCATTTTGTATAAAATCCCGTCTGATGTGGGAGTCCCCTCTGTGTGCTGTGATTACCATTAATGAATAAAGAAACTGCTTTGGACCTATAGCAAGGCAGAACTTAGGTAGGCAGGGAAAGCTAGGCTGTATTCTGGGAGAAAGAAGGGCTGAGTCAGAGAGAAGCCATGGAGCCACCACCGGAGATAGATGTGCTCAAACTTTGCTGATAAGCCATGACCTTGTGGTGATGCACTGATTAATGGAAATTGGTTAAATTCAGATGTACGAGTTAGCCAATAAGAAGCTAGAGCTAATGGGCCAAACAGTGATTTAAATAATATAGTTTCTGTGTGATTATTTTGGGGCTATGCTAGCTGGGAAGAACAAGCAGCTCTCTCCTCCCAACAAATATCATGTAGCATTTGCTTCTATGTCCTTGACTTATTTCACTTTGTATAAAATCCTATCCAAGTTCATCCACATTTCTGTTAATGACACCATGTTCTGGGTCTTTACAAAGCTAAATAGTATTCCATTGTGTACAAAGACTGCATCAAAACTAGAATGCATCCATTCATCAACACAGCTCATTTCCATACTTAAGCTCCCATAATTAATGTTGAAGTGAGCACTGGAGATAGATCTCCAGCATAACAATTCCAGTACCTTTGGATGTACTGCCAGTAGTGGGCTTTCTAGATTTGAATGGCAGTGTTTAGAAATATGTCAATATTCTAAAGTGGCCCTCACCTGATCATGGCCAAGAGAAAGTAAATAGATGTCAGCTTCATTCCTCTCTGGGAAGCTGTTTCTGAAGTAGATTCTGTACAACCTCACTGAGTGTCTAATTACACAGAGCCCTAGTTGCCAACAATGTGTCCACCCACAAGTCCTCCCTTCAATGGCTGCTTGTACCCCAGACTTATTTGTTCACCTTTTAATGATGTTTCTCCAAATAATCTCCCAAATAAACTACTTCTCATTTTTTTAGTTATAACCCAGTGTAAGGAAAACACATTAATCATAATTTTCAGTCCAAGCTTCCTAGTAGAGCAAGGCAATGTCTTTAATACTCAAACTAGAGCTTGATCAGGAGCAAATGAGATCTTAATACAGTACTGACCCAACATTTCAAATTTTTATGTTGCTTTTGTGAATTCTCAATTCTTCTTTTCTAACAAGCTCTCTGGTGGTGATAATGTTATGAGACCACAAACCATATACAGCAAACAGTGAGAAAGTACAGCTCTTCAATCCCAACCTGTTATTGAGAGTGACATGTGACTTGTCTTATGAGAAACACCCTTAAATATTTTTATTAGAGATTAACTATCAATACAAAACAAGTCTTCCTAGAGAGCTGAATTCACTACTGCTATTTCATACTTTGAAGAAGATAATCAACCAGGCAGTCATATGCAATGGCAATTTGTATAGGAGTCAGTGGAATTCTCAGACATTTGAATATGTACCTCCAATGCACAACCATCTCATTCTTTTTGTCTGGTCCCTCTGTTGGTGTCTTTCTCCTGGTTGAGGATGCAAACATGGCAATCAGCTATCCTGCATCAAAGAGCATTGTGAATGAGTAGTCTTGTCCCTGTCACCCATCTTGTTCCTATCGAAGTTGGTCATTTGTAGAGGTGCTTATAGTTCTGATCAGTTTTGTTCCTTAATCTTGCATAAGATAATGGGATTTTCCTTTTTATTACAGAGCCAGCTATTTGAAAATACAGAGCTGATTGTTGTGTTGACTATTTTGTTATATTTATCTAATTATTTCCCTGTGGGATCATTTAACTTATTCCACTGCTCCCTTGTTTCTTATGAACTAGAAATTAGTTTAAAGGTTTTATTAAACTCAACTTGCGTTTCCGTGACAAGAACATTGCATGGGTAATACTATCTTTTAAATTGTGAATTCTGTAATAACTGATGCTTGATCAACTGCTGTCACTTGGTTCATTTGGCAATGGTTATATTTCTCTGTTGCAAAAAAATTTCATCCTGAAATTACTAAACTATTTGTCTGTTTTTTTTTTTTCTCATGATGTGATAAATATCATGACTGGAAGCAACTTGGAAAGGAAAGGTCGTATTTCATCTTACACTTGCAAGTGACTGTCTGTCATCAGGAGAAGCCAAGGCAGGAACTCAAGCAGAGACCATGGAGAAATGTTGTTTATTGACTTTCTTCCAGGCTTATAATCGGTCCACATTTCTCATACATCCTAGGCCTTCCTGCCCAGGGACAATACCTCCCAGAGTGGGCTAGACTTTCCTACATCAATTAGTGATCAGAAAGTGCCCCACAAATATGAGCACAGTTTAATCTAATGGAACCAATTCCTTCATTGAAATTGCCACATTCCCACATTTTGGGTGTTTCTAGTTTGTGTCCAGCTTATAAAAACTAATTAGCCTTCTGCCTGTGGATCTTCTTTGTGATCTATAACCTAATAGTTCAAGAATTCATTTGTGATTCTGAACCCAGTCAATCACAGGACCAAGGCTGTAGAGAGGTACTTTTTTAATTTTGTCATTTCTTTTGTTAGTGTTTTGTTTTATATTAGTAAGATAAGCTTTATTTCATAACCCTTTCTTAAAATTTTAAACTAATGTGTTGTTTCATGCACAACAAACCACTAGCTTATTAGTTTATTATTTTCCCCCATATATAGGAAAAACAAACAAATAAAAAACAAATAAGCATTTAGATGACCTTTAACATTTAGGTGATGGGTTGCTACCAATGAAGCAGGGATTAAAAACAATCTTTCCTTTACCATTTTCCTTATCATTAGAACATTTTGCTAAAGAATCCAGAGATAGCGTCTTAGTTCAAATTCACCCAAAATAAATATTTGCTGACTGTTCTATTATTTCTAATTTGATACATCGTTTTACTGACTTTCAGTTTATTGTGTTTCTCAGGCATGGTGTTTCCTTTTAGAAATGGATAGCTGAAGTGACTGCTAACATTTCAGTAATGGAATATCTCCAATCAGGTAAGCACGTGTCTTGTTATTTCATGATGACAGTGGAGTGTAAATATACCTGTTAAACACAGAAGGAGTATAAGAGTCTCTCTCTCTCTCTCTCTCTCTCTCTCTCTCTCTCTCTCTCTCTCTCACACACACACACACACACACACACACACACACACTACTCAATTGCATTATCCAGAACTGGACCTGCCATCTTCCTGAGGTACATCCATATATCCAAGATTATTTTTTTACAGTTTTGCGTGTATACTTTTTCATTTATTTTTAAAATATTTGATATATTTACATCTTGGTCCACACACGTATAACATAAGAGTTCTACTTTCTATCATCCTTAAAGACTCCTTTGCTTGGAAAGAGCTACGTTTTAGAGGGAAGGGGGATAGTGAGAAAGACTCTTCTTATGAAGTGCATGCAGGTTTGCCTGGAACTCAATATATAGCCCAGACTGTCCTCCAGCTTTCTGTCATCCTGTCTTGCCTTCCTGCATGCTGGATTTGCAGGCTTGTACCAACAGGCTCTGCTCAGAGAATGTAATCCAACATTGCTATTTTTTTTAAAGATTTGTTTATTTTTATTTAGGTGTATGTGGACTTTGGTGCGTGTATGTTTTGTGTGTACTTATGCGTGTCTATGTGTGGGTATCCACAGAGAACAGAAGAGTGTGTCAGATCCACTGGAGCTGGCCTGACATGGGTGTTGGGAACTGAACTATAACAGAAAGTGCTCTTATCTGACTAGCCACCTCTCCAATGTTGATATTATTTTCTTTTAATATTTATTTCATTTTGAAATAAAACAAAATCATATATGTATAGGTAAAAATACATGTGTGTATCTGCCTTTTTAGTTTATGTATAGTAAGACATTCTATTTATAGAGATCCCTCCTTTCTTCTTTCCTTTTCCTCCCTCCCTCCCTAATTCTCTTTAGAGCAAATTCTGGAGATTATTGTTTATTCTATTTGTTGAATGCTGAAGTCATCTAATTGTGTGATTCATTGTGGATCACACTACAGTGTATTAAGATGGTCCTGCTGGAAATAATTTGGCTTGTTTTCAATGTTTTGACATTGTTAATAATGCCAAAAGGAAGACACACACCCAGATGTTTTAGATCGGTGCAGGTGGATCTTAGGAGTAGATCCCTAGAAGTGGGGTAATTGAGTTCAAGGCAATGCAGGAGCTATGCTGTTAGATGGTTCCAAATGCTTCTTAGCGTGGATTATAATATATTGTATTTTTCTATACAACTTAGAGTAAAATTTATGTAATTTTTCTTTAAATTAGGGGAGGAGTGAGAACAGCGTTTGAGGATGTTCCATTTGTTTGCTGCTGTCATGTTTAACATCTACATGCAAATGAGATGTTTCTGTGTTCCTGTATTATGTATAATGTTTTCTATGTTAAAAATGGTATGGAATAATCTCATCCTTGTCTATGAGCCAGAATGATTTATGGAATGTAGCTGAATATTGTCCTGGAAGCCTTGATATTAGGCATTCTTACCATCATGAGTGAGGCTTTCTGAGGACTCAGGGTGGTGTAAGAAATAGGGTTGCCGCTGTTCCCTAATCTCATCTGTGGAGAGTGATCTCTTTAGATTTCATACTATGACTGAGCTCAATTTGGAAATTGATATTTTTCCTGGGAGATCACTTACCTCATTACATTTTCAATTTCTGTGGATCCATGTCTGTACAGAGTGGAGAAACGGAATCTCCTTTGATTTTTAATGTTTTCCTCTAACAATTATTTCCCTATTTGCATAACATACATGATTTGTGTGTTTCCCCCAAGGTAGTGAATAGATTATTCATTTTGCCCCCCCACTACCTTTGATTACATAAAACCTTTTTGTTTACATATTAGTTCTTCTGTATTTTTTCCTATTCATTGAATTTTGCTTTTAGTATCTTTGCCCTGAGACTTTAATATCTCATATGAACGTGGTCCCTCCCTCTTCCTCCTGATTACTCTTCCCGACACACCCTGCTTCTTCCTGTTACTTGTAGCTAGTGTGCATGAACATTCATTAAGTGCAGAGTACTCGGACGTGTTAGCAATATTTTATCGGAGTTTTCTTCATGAATAAGAGTTCAGTTTTGACAAATGGTTTTATTTTTCTGCATTGAATGGTATAATCATGTAAGCTTTCTCCTTTACTCTGTTGATGTGACGGATTATATTAGTAGAGTCTTGAACATTGTACTCTTACATCTTTGAAATCTGCCTGAATTAGTCATGTCTTAATTAGTTTAATCATTTTTACATATTCATGCATCTTTCATTAAGATGTTTTTAATTTTTCTTCATAAAATTCATAAAGTATTCTGGTCTGCATCACACACACACACACACACACACACCATTTTTTTGAAATGATGTCTCATAGTCCATGCTTGTCGAGAAATTACTGTGCAGTTCCAGGCCTAAACATATTCAATCCTTTTGCCTCTGCATCCTGAGTGCTGGGGTTTTAGGTATGTGATGTCACACCCAGCTTCTTTTTGGTTTTCACTTCTGCTTTGGGCATTGAGCTAATTTGTAAAATGAATGAAGAGTTTTCCCTTTTTCCTGATCACGCCAGAGTTTTTATCCTGTTTAATTCTGAGCTGCTGGTGGTGACTCTGTTGCTTGAGGTTTTGTTCCTTCATCTTAGTTGTCTGATCTTGACTGGAGTTGCTCCTACCCCCTCCTCCGTCTCCCTGTGTACCACGGAAGGCCTACTGTGGAAACATTTGCTTCACTGTGACACAGGCACCCCAGCTTCTTTCTTCTCATTGGCTCCCTTTCCAGTAGCTTGACTAGCTCTTTTTTCAATGAGGCCTCCATTGATTTTCATTATTTTTTCTCATTTTCATTTTACGAAAACATCTTCTGCCTTTGTTATCTCTACTTGTCTCACCACCTCAAACTTCTGTCCATCTTGTTTTTTTGCTTTTGGGCAGACACTTAGCTGATGGGCTTCACTTCCTGTTTTCTAATGACACTTTAGTGCTAGGTGGACCAGGTGGCCCTGCCGCTGTCTCACCACATGCACACACTGAACTCTCAGCTCCATTCCATTCATTTTACTTTTCATATGATTAAAAAATCATTTTCCTTTTAAAAATATTTTTTATCTAGTATATGGAAGCATAAAAGCACACATATTGGTGGAACAGAATATGATGTTTATGTTCTGTATCTACATATATAGTGTGAATTTTAAATCCATATTTAAAGCAGTCTAAATATACTTGTATCTTCAAAGATTTGTGATATCTTTGTGGTATAAGCTTTTAGAGTTCTTTCTTCTAGCTTTGGAGAGTCACTCTAAAAGATTTAGAAATTTCTGGCTTGGTTTCTGTTGTTTGGAGACTCCCCTGCCACATTCCTGTGGCTATCCAGCTTGTTCCTTTTCTGTTAAGAGAACATGTAATGAATCATTTTAATTCTTTCCATTAAAATGTTATGGTCTAAGATATAGTCTAATTTTCAGAATGTTCCATGAATGCTTAAAAAGACTGTATCTTCTACTTTGTGGGAAAGAAGCACATTATGACTGGCTAAGTTGAAGTTGTTTAATGAATTGTAGTACTGTTGATACCTTCCCTCTTTGTCCGTGCGCTTGCGCGTGCATGTGTATGTGTAGTACAGATGTCCAATTTAGGGCTTAGCACTCCATGGTCACTTACTCTTAGGACTTTGACTAGTTGTGAGTCTCTGTTTTCACTGCCATCTGCTGAATAAAGGAACTTTTTTTGATAAGAGAGAGGAACCCTGTATCAGCTACTTTTCTAATACTGTGATATAATATCATGACCCAAAGCAATTTATAGAAGCGAGTTCTATAAATTGGTATTATAACTTGGACTTGAGGTTGTGGAGGAGAGGAGTCCATAATGGTAAGGATAACATGGCAGAAAGAAATTGAATCAGGAAGTTGGCTGACTATTTCACCAAACAAGGAGCCCAGAGAGACAAACATAAGCTTATGTACTTTGCCCCAGTGACATATTTCCTCCTGCAATGCCCCATGTTTTCAAAGTTTGATAACCTCTGAAAATGGTTACACCAACTAGAAAATGAAGAATTCAAACACATGAACATATGGGAGGCAGTTTCCTCTGAACCACTGCATTCTACTTGCTGATCCCATAGACTCATGACCATCTCATTTTCTATCAAACTGTATTTAGTCAAATTTTAAGTCACTATATATTTTTAACAGTATCAACACTGGCCAGAAGTTCAGAATCTCTTCTGAGACATAAAATAATCTCTTAACAGAGACTACATAAAAACCAAAATCCAATAAAACAAATTACACACTTTTAATATATAATGGCACAGAATATGCATCCCCATCACATAAGAGATAAAAGAGGTAGTGAGGAATGATGGCACAAAAACCAAAGCCGACTGGGAAAGCATCAAATCCCACTGCTCCAAGTTCAGTGTGTATTACTTAGAATTCAAAGAGCTTAGGTAACCCCATCCTTCTAGCTTTTCTTTCTGAAATATATACAACTCTCTCTTGGGCTGATTCCACTTCACGGGTGGAGTTCTCTTTGGCAAATGTTTCACAGCTCTGGCATATCCAATATCTTTGGGTCTTCACTGAAACCCAGGCTTCATCTTCATAACTTCATGCAAGGGTATCTCAGTCTCATCTCATATTGATTCCAGACCCATCACATGTTGCCTGACCTCAGCATCTCTCTGCACTGATACCATAAAGGGAGAATTAATGACTGCAAAGCCAGTACCACGTGGATAACACTGCCAAATTTGACTTGGCAGCTTGAAATGAATCCTTGATTAGTTGAACTATGTTTTAAGCCTCTTTTGTGGGTCAAAGTAAATACTTTCTCTGAGAAAGCAACAGTTTAAGCTTTTTTTTTTTTTTTTTTTTTTTTTTTTTTTTTTTTTTTTTTTTTTTTTTTCAAATTGAAGGCTTAGTTTCCCATTGTTCCTTCCCGATGTTCCAGTGCTTTCAACAAACTCATACTGGCAGAAATTTTCTCTACTGAAGAAATTAGTCTAGCACTTTTAAATTTTATGTTAGGGCATTAGCAGAAAACAGCAAGATTCTTTGCCAAATTATCATACAAATGGTCTCAAGCCCTGTTGTTACTGCAGTGCCTGCTTTCCTTTGAAGTCTTTTGAAGATGGCTTCTATCATTCACATTATTTCCAACACTATAGTCTTCCTGTTTTCTATTAGACACACCTATCAAGTTCTGCTTATATCATCCAACCAGCACAAAGTTTTTGTACATTAAAAGTACAAACTTTTAAAGTCTACACATTACTCACAGACAAACTATTCAGGTTCTTTGGCGTAACAACCACACTCCTGGTACCAACTTTGGCATCAGATACTCTTCCTGATCAAAAGCATTGTACAGGAGAAAGAATTTATTTTTGTCTTCTGATAACAGGAAGGGGAGTCTATAATGGTGTCGAAGGCATCAAATATCATCACACAGGAAGTTAAGAGAGCAAACTGAGAGTGAAACAAAGATATAAATTCTCAAAGCCGGTCTCCAGTTATGTGATTCCTCCACCATGGGTCTACTTCCCATAGGTTCCATAAACTCCCAAAACAGCACTACCAACTAGGAACCAACTATTAAAGTATGTGAGCCTTTGGAGAATATTTTTCATTAAATTCCTCCCATAACCTTTGTCAATCAAGTTGTTGCTTAGTGGGAGCCCGATACTTCCAAAATAATAGAGATGATACCATTGTTCTTGGTTATTCACTAGATCTTGAAGGTAAGTCTCTATGTTGAAGACACCATGTACTTTGATTACAGGATACGAAGAAACAAAGCTGGTACTGAGCTGGAAGCATCTTTCCTGATAGTTTGTTTTCATAGTTCAAGGAAGTGCTTTCAGATTGCTAGGAAAAAAAGTCCACAGTCTTAATGAGCTGTAAACACTGCAAGCTTTCTACTTGGATGAAAGATTGTCTGTTTAAAGAGAAAACTCATATCTAGTACAAGGCCGCACTATGTCAACACAGACCCTGGTTTCAGAGTTTGTTCTTTGAGTGGAGAAACATCACTTCTGAGGACCAGATAAGGGAACGGTGGGGAGTTAGGTCTCTTGTGGCACATACTCCTTTAGATATATCCTGGACAATTTGGGAACTGTCAGGTAGATCAAAGAAGCTCCAAAGAACTTCTATAGAACCATCCATCAGAAATGTGCAAGTGGTAGGTTGAGGAACTCAATGGAATCTCTCAAGACAGCACTTGCCGGAGTCTGGTACTCTGTAGTTTGCTGTCCTGTCCAGAGGCTGCAGGATGAGGATGTTCTTGCTCCTTCTTCTGGTCTTGGGGGTCTGTTAGTTCTACTCTCTGACTGTAGAACATATATCACTAATAGAACCATGAACTTACTGTGATAATATGCAGTACAAGAGGAATTTGCTCTTAAAAATCTTTAGTTCTTTTTGGATTAAATGAACTTTCTTATAGGGTTCCTACCAACTTTCTTATGTGGTACCTTATATGGTACCAACACATGTTGCTCTATTTTAATGATTTTATCCCACTTTAATCTGTATTATTTCTCTTAACACAAACAGATGATATCTTCATATCAAAAACAATGAAAAAAATCATGTTGTATGAAAACTGACCCATTATTTTCAGATAGTTCCCGTGTTCTCAGTGAATGCATGATGTTCATTCAGACAGCAGTAAAATCACAAAGCACTATACCCAAGGAAGTTCAAAGTAATGGAAGTGTTGGTGTAGACAAGGCGTTACAGAACTTGGAGAGGAGTGATTGTTTCATAACTGTATCTTAAAAACTTGCAGCGTTAATCTCTCAGCAAGCAATCCTTAAACCACTCCTCACTTATTGAAAAGCAAACCAGAAGGGAAGCCAGAGGCTTGTAGCTGAGAAGTTACAGATGAACCAATGTCAGGGTATTTAAATTGGACACAAAAACAAAGATCAAACTGACAACAGGGAATACAATTAGCTGTGCCTTCCTGATCCAAAGCTCAAAGGTAAACTCACAGGAGTAATTATGGCTAACTAGCTCCCCTGTAAATATTTCTCCTGTGTTGTGAGTCACACAGGATTACAGAGTTAAAATAACAATAACAGAATATAGATAGCTATTTCTTTCTCAGCTTCCTAGAGGAAGTAGAAGAGACACCATTGTAAGCCAAGGATCAGATCATACTATGTAGAAGTTTTCATCCCCACTTCAGCAAAAGCTGCAATAAATACAGTCTCAAGGTGACTGGTCTTTTGTTATTTTCCTGTTCACCTCCCCACTGTCTGCTTTGCGTTATAAGCATATTCTATAATCTGGTTTTAAGAAAACCTCCATACACTTTCTAATGATGGTTCTGTTTCTAGAAAGGTACTATAAGGAAGGCTTCCTTATCTTAGTCTGCCTTCCTGAAGAATTGGGGTAATTTCTGCAGTTCCTGGTATTAGAAACAATTCCTTAATTATGTGAGCAACTATGGAGATAATACATGTTCAAATAGGTGAGAATGCAACCCAAATACTGTTCTAACATGCTAAGATACATTATATTAGATTATAAATTTGAAAGAATTTACTATATTTTTCTGGAAGCTTTTGATGTTAGAAAATAAAAAAATAAATAAATGAATAAATAAATAAATAAGTAAAATCCTTTGTAGTGGGAGGCTACTTGTTGGTTCCTGGCTAGCTTAGACCCAAAATAATCACACAGAAACTGTATGAATTAAATCACTGCTTGGTCTAGCTTCTTTTTAGCTAACTCTTTCATATTAATTTAATCCATTTCTATTAATCTGTATATCAACATGAGGTTGTGGCCTACCAGCAAAGTTTCAGCACATCTATCTCCAGCAGCGACTCTATGGCATCTCTCTGACTCTGCCCTTCTTTTTCCCAGCTTTCAGTCTAGCTTTTCCCTGCCTAATCTGTTCTACCCTATCAGGCTAAGCCAGTTTCTTTATTAGTTAAGCAATAAAAGCAACACATAGACAAAAGGACCTCCCACACCAATCCTTGATATCTTTAAGGCTTGTGTCCCTGCAGGAATTAGAGCTGTGTTTTGTAGGTTCTGAAAAACATCTGTGGGTAGATGGGTGCTTTCTCAGCACACTTTCTATTGTTAGAGAGAATGAAAGAATACTGAGGTTGTTGAACATAATACTGTTGCAAAAAGCCACAGAAATGTGTAGTGAGAATGTTGAAGGATAGGTTCTGAAATTTTGTAATCCATGTGGGAAATCTATATCACACTCCAAAGGCTCAGAGATTGTTGAAGTGTGGGCAGAAAGGTTTATTGGAGACAGAGACAGCAGTTGACTATAAGGAAAGAGTGTTTTCCAGACATACCAGGTAGTTGAACATATGAACTCACAGCAGTTGTAATAGCATTTAAAAGAGCTGTTTAAGCTCAAGCTGATTAAAATCCCACCATGGAGAGGAGAGGTGGGCACCAAGCCTCCTTCACCCTTAGCTAAGGTATTATTTGTAACTGATAGCTGCTGGAAAGGAGAGAGTTAATTTTCTCTGAGGTGTGTAGTAAATATCTAACACACCAGTGTGTAGCCACACACACATAAGAGTGTAGAGGACTAATGGGACTAGATGGGCTGGAAAAAATGATGAGGATACAAAGTTGAGTGGGTATGGAGTGGAGATGTCTCTGGGAAGGGATGGAAAAGAGGGATGAATGAGCTCAAAATACAACGTATGAAATTTCCAAAAAATGGATAAAAATATTTTTTTGAAAATAAAAAAGTAAAAGAGAAAAATAAGATGGTTAGGTAGCTTACTAGTTTTATACAACCTCAAAAAGGCCAGCTGGGTGATATCTTCTTAAATTTAGAAAGAACCATTTAAATTTCTATTCTAATCTAGCCACTTCTCATCGGGGAACTTACAAGCAAACACAGTCATTTTGGCATAAAGACAACATACAGAAAAAGTATTTTAACAGTGAGCCTGGGTCTAAGCAAATTGTGTTTAATAGCCTTTTAAACAATGAAGGATTGCTTCACAGAGAAAATATTATGCATTTGTTAGAAAAAGATTTAAGGTTTCAGTTTTGATGCTTTGTAATTTAAAGTCTCAAAGCTATGGAATATAGACTGTTTTCTCACACTTGAGGGAAAAAAGCATACTCACATTTGCATATCAAATTTACTTTTGCATAATAAAATACTATCTTAAAATTTGCATGGCAAAATACTTATATTTGCATAACCTGTTTCTCAAAACAAAGCACAAGGAAATGAAGCTGGTTGCTGTAAGTTTCTCAAGAGGAACTGAAAATTTTATTAATTGGGTGGAATTAGACTATTTTTGTTGTATGCTTTTAAGCTCTGCTTGATATCTTACACACTAAGCACATCTTATAAGTAATAACTCACATGGAAAACACACTCTCTAAAATGTGCAACTTGAGCAATGAAAAGAAAAAGATGGACAAAGCCAGGCAGGCCACTGGGTCATTGGTTCAGATAACTGAAGTCACTAATGAAACACAGTGATGCCCTCAGTCATATTACACGTAGTTTTATTACGTTAGAGTGAAAACCTTTCCTTTTTCATTTAGACAAAAAGGTGGAAATGATGCAGCGAATGGTTCGTACTTCCCCTTCGCAGTGCCAATAAAGCCACCTGGAATCAATGCACAGAGTCAGCCATTCTCTGACAGGAATTAGCCATAGAGCTGCTGGAGAACTGAGAAAGTTTAACAGAGAAGGACAGGAAGAGAGAAGAGGAGATTTCTGGGGGACCTTCCGGTGCTAGTTTGTCAGGAAAAAATGGAGAGAGGGTCAGCCAGTTGGTTCTCCACGTTGAGGTAAACGTTATACCCATCTGCTTTTGTCTGCATTTCCAAGAAGACATTTCAGATAGGAAATCCTCATGGCCAGGTGAGGGTGGGCTCATTTGATCATGGCTGCTGTAAGGAGTATGTATGCCCATTTTAATGGTCTTTGAGACACAAGGCTGAATATAAGCAGGAGGCTAGGTAGTGAAAGGGAAAACAGACAGCAAATAAACATTTAGACACCAGCACTTGGGAGGCAGAGGCAGGCGGATCTCTGGGAGTTCGAGGCCAGCCTGGTCTACAAGAGCTAGTTCCGGGACAGGCTCCAAAGCTACAGAGAAACCCTGTCAAAAAAAAAAAAAAAAAAAAAAAACCCCACAAAACTTAGACAAAACGTCACAGAAGGATAGAGTGGGTGAAAGTGCAAGCAAATGGAGGACAATATGACAACTGAGTTGAGATCCTGCACCACATTTCTCGGTGGGTTAGCCTTACGTCCCTCCTTGCTCCCCTTCCCATGATGCTCCTCACTATACGCCTGTGCTGCCATCCTTTACCCAGTGAGCTCCTCCTAAATCCCGGACGCTGCTAAGGAGAGTGCCAAAATAGCACATGAGAGATTAAAAGCAATTAGTGTTTGCAAGCTCCTTGTAATTTCAAAAGTTCTGACAAGACAGGCATTTAAACTGCCCTAGTTCTCTAATAGCACTGGTATTATAGAATTAAAGTACACATGATTATTTAATTGTGTGAGAGAGCTGCTGTGATCAAAGGGACCGTCCTGTCAACAATAAAAATATCAGCATAATGGGATTTGCATTTTCTGAAGTAATCATAATTAATAGCTAGTTTTTATCATTGGTTTCTTCAAATATTTATTTATTTCAGGATTAATAGTAATAATTGGATTTTTAAAAGTAATTCACAGGAGTCCTAATACCCCATAAAGCTGTGTGTTTGTTGTATCAAATTAGGACTAAGGATTTAGGAGTGGTGTGAGGACTTGACGGGGCTGGGTCCCCAGAAGCAGCAAGCAGCTGGGAGGACACTGCAGTTTCAACAGTGCAGAGCGAGGAGCCTTCCCCGGTTACTTCACTGTGATCTTCAATATGTGCTGACAATTTCAATGGGCAACAAGGATGCACCCGCAAATCAGCTTGTGGAAATCCCAACAGGTTTCCAGCTCCACCCAATATCCCAACCAGGCTTCTTGGGAGATTGGTGCCCAGTGACCTGAGGAGTGTGTTGCAGGCATGAAACTCACTTGTAATTTTGGCACAGAGCACAGATCTTGTTGTTACTGTGTTGAAGCATTCGGCTCCCTCAATCCAGCCTTCCTTTAGGTGTTCTCTGTAGGGTGCTAGTGGAATGTCACGGGGGAAAAAGTCATAGCATTACAGATCATTCAGAAAACTTAATGGACTTCCATTCTCCCATGACAAAGTGACACATGCTCTACTTTCTCAATGAGTAAAAGATGCTTCCAACGTTACTTGGTATCTTTTCTAACATTATTTTCTATTTTGGTACCCTATATTTGTTTCTCAAAGAATATTCTGTCATTGGATTTAGATATTAACTTTGGTATAATCTGTGATCTTTAAATTAATGTAACTATAGCTTCATATGTATTATAATTTTTGTTTTACCAAATATGATTTTTAGTTTTCATTGCATGTATGATGTATTTATGTGTTTCCCCCTTGTCTTCTGTTTATAGTATAAGCTGACTCAGTATTTCTAAATTAATTTTACATATTTCTTCTTATTTGCAATCTTTTCAATGTTAAGTTCCATATTTATATTTATTTCTCTAATAGTCCTGGGCTTCCATATTTAATATGATTTGCATGTGATTGCATCAAATCATTTTTTTGATGGGGAGACATAACCTTACATATCAGAACTTTGAACTCTACATGTAGGCGAGGATGTCCTTGGACTTCCTTCTGCCTCTGCCTCCTAAGCACTGGGATTAGAGGCATGTGCCAACATGCCTCATTTTTTCACCCAACTTATGTGAAATTTTATGAACTTTACTCACTGTAAAGCTAGCATCTGTTTTCCAGTTAACTCAGTAAGTGCATTCTAGGTCCCCTGGGCATTCCATCCAATTCAATTTTTCTAAACCCAAAGGTTGAGCAATTTTCTGACATACAGAATAGATCTCTCCCTATTTTTCTTAACAAATGAAGAATACTTATCTGTGTATTTCTGTTTTTTAATTTTAAACTTCTTATGAATTAAGTGATATAATAGAGGCTAGTGTATTTCTTATTTTCTTTCTTCAATATAGTGTTTATGACCTTACCCATATTTTGGCAATATCATGAATTTTGTTATATACCTGGTATTTCATTTTTAATAAAGTAAAATAACATATTTGAAAATACAATGTATTTTTCTCTAAACATACATAGGAACTTACATCTTGAGATCAGAACATTGACAAAACATATTGATTTTGTCTCAAAAAATTCAACAAAAAGTACTTATTTTATAAGTCATTGGATAAATTAAGCAGACTTTTTGAATGATTACCCATAATGTAAATTATTTTATTATATCTAGTACTTTTCTTAGTGCCCCTCTTACATTTTGATTGGCAGTTTGAAATTGATCAATTGTATTTGATTCAGACACAATGTTCTGCTTTCAGGTCATGCTAGAAGTGTTCAGTAAGAGACAGGACAGTGCCCAGATCCTCTTTAAAAGATGGATTCTATATATACAATTTCTTAACAGAAAGGACTGGCCTGAAAGATGCTTGCAAGACAAAAGGTTTTCCTGCCAGCTGAAGGAAACTCTACTCTGGTGCTGAATTTATGCATTTTTTTTATTTCCTTATATCTTCTATATTTTCACTTCCATCTATGTCTTATTTAAATCCAAGCTATATATTTCCCAAGGCCCTAAAGTCTATCCATCCTTATCTACCTTCTCAGGAAATTTTTTGGATTTCTGATGGATCAGAGACGAATGCTGTGCAGGGGCTGAGAATCAGCCATAACCTATTTCTTGCAACTTACACTGGCCAGATTCTTGGAAAATAACTGTGGAATCTCTTCCAAGCATCTAGAGCAAAACTCCATGGACAATGAACCTTCTTCTGACCTGAGGGAACTGGTCCTCTGATCTTTCCAACTGAGGGATTTAAAGTTCTTTGAAACCCATTTTTTAATTGCATAATAAAAGCTCTATTACCAAAAGCCTCACTTCTATCTATCTATCTATCTATCTATCTATCTATCTATCTATCTATCTATCTATCTATCTATCTATCTCTATATCTAGGTTCCTATTATCTATCTCCATCTAGCTTCTCTCTGTCATATAAATCTGTTTATCTTCTAGTTATCTATATGTCTACCTATATATCTATTTCTACCACTTGTCTGTCTAAACATAATTCCTGCTATGTCCAGATTCCTCATACAGTCTAGGTATGTTTGCTATATAAGCTACAAAACCAAAACTGAATTTGGACGTGTTTCTTAGCACAAGTCCCCCACACCACATGTAGTTTGTTCATAACTAGTTGGCTCTTCCATTGTTTATGAGAGAAAGTACATCCAAGGGGCCAGGCAAAAGCCTCATTCCCTATCTTCAGAACAACAACAGCACATCCTCTAGACTCTTCAAAAACTGCATGTCCTGTGCTGAATCTGGATGACTTTAACAAGGAACCAGCAAGGTAAACCTAGGGGGTTACTCGCTGAGTTCCGAGAGCTACTTCACAACTCAGGACTCAGGAAACAGGCCATGTGAACAAGAAGGGGAGTTTCGGGAGCCAGCATAGGTGGAGGCTGTCTCTAGTTTTCTTTGTTTACAGAGTATGACCTGGGGACCTGGAAATCATGCTTTACTCTTTCAGTAAACTTTTACCTAATAGTGGTAGTCTTCCAATAATTCAGGAGAAGATACCCTGGGAACAAGAGCAAGTGACTCCTTTTCTGTGATGCCCAAAGAGCTGTTATCATGGACAAAGTAGTTCATTTTTCCTTTTTATACATGGTGTGCTTTGTGAGATTAAAAATCCAGGGCTGGACCAATCTTTGGTTGGGCACTTCCATCATTTCCATGCCACCTTTACCCCAGAATATTTTCTAGGCAGGGCAAATTGTAGACCAAAGTTTAAGTGGCTGGGTTGGGATCTGGTCCAGCTTGAGACCTATACCATTAAAGGAAGCCTACTCCTGACACTGTCTGGAGAGCCAGCACCCAAAAGCGGGGCAGCCCAGAGACCTAAGTGTTGATGGAAGCTGCTCATATGTTCCCAACCATCTAAACTTTAAATAATTACACAGAACCTATATTAGTTGTAATACTGTTTGGCCAGTAGCTTAAGTGTATTTCAAGCTAGCTCTTACATGTTAAATTAGCCTATTTATATTATTTTGTGTATTTCCATGTGACTGTGGCTTACTGGGTAAAGTTCCGGCATGTCTGTCTCATGCAGTGACTACATGACTTCTCTCTGACTCTGCTTACTCCTCCTCTATCTGTTTGTAACTCCTTTCTTGCCCTACTCTGTGCTGTAATAGGCCCAAAGCAGCTTCTTTATTAACCAATGGTATTCATAGCATATAGAGGGGAATCCCACATCACATAGGATAGAATCAAACATGACCGACAAATAAAAAAAGCCACTGGAATGATTCCTAACAATATTCTGCTATACTTATAGATTGCTGCCTAGCCCAGTTGGCATCAAAGAGGCTTCATCCTGCAATTAATGGAAACACAAAAACATTAGGAAGACTTTGGGGAATTCTTTGGAAGAGGGTGGAGGAAGGATTTTGGAAGCCAGAGGCCTAAGAACACCATAAGAAAACTCACAGAATCAATGAACCTGAGTTTATAGGGGCTCATAGAGACTGAACCTACAACCAAGGAGCCTGCATGGGACTGATCTATGCATTCTTCATATATGTTACTGTTGTGTGTCTTGCTCTTTTGTGGGACTCCTAACAGTGGGAGCAGGGGCTGTCTCTGACTCTGTTATCTGTTTTTGAGACCCCTTCTTCCTACTTGGTTGCCTTGTCCAGCCTCAGTAGGGGAGGTGGTGCCTAGCCTTTCTTAATATGCCATGGTTGGCAGATATATATATATATATACACACAAAGGGAGGCCTGCCCTTTGTAAAAGAGAAAGGAGGAGGAGTAGATGAGGGGGGGTGAAGAGGGGAGGTTGGGGGGTGCTGGGAGGAGAGGAGAGAGGTAGAGGAAATGGTGATCAGGCTGGAAAATAATTCAAATAAAAAATAAGTAAACACACAAGCAAACAAATAAATAAAAATTCAGGAATGCCTTCTAGATGTCTGCTATGAATTGAGCCTTATTTGTCCTTCCTCAATTTCATTTGAAGCTTTATTCCCACGGGGCATGGACACTGTTGGTTCATGGGGTCTTTATGAAGATAGGGGACAAGGAGAAGGATACATGAATTTCTCACAGGATGACTTCTTGTTCACACTGGAATCCAATGGTTTGTTGTAGAGGGAATAGTTGCTTAAGGGATGAGCAGAGCACACAAGACAGTAGCACCTTTGTCTCTTTGATGTAAGCAGAACAGTTTTCATCATTGTCAGTATTTGGCTGCCACATGAATATAGAGTCTGCATGTGTTGTCTTTGTTAAGTTGAGGTCATTTCGTTTTGTTAGTTGTTGAGTGTTTTTATCATGAAAGAATGTTGAGTTTTGTTAAATGCTGTTTTATTTGGGATCGTTTGTGATGACTGGGTTATTTGCCCATTCTCTTCAGGTATGCCATATTTAAATTTCCTAAGATGACCCTATCCCTGTATTTTTCTGTGGTACAGTACTTGGTTAGTTCCATCTTTTTTGGCTATTTATTTAAAATTCTTTGTGTTTCAGGAAAGTTTGTGTTCACAGGGAATTGAGTAAGAATATTGAATGAGTTCCAAACATCTTCCCTTCTCAGATCACCTAGTCTTCCTTTCATCCAGGACGCTAAATTCATTGTTAATTTGTTGCAGTTAAGCCTGTGAACTAGGGTTCACTTTTACTTTTGTGTGTTCTTTAGGTTTGGATTCATTTGTCATGACAGTCACCATTAGAGCATCCTGCAGAATATTTCCACTACCATTAGAGTATCCTGCATTATATTTCCACTGCCTTAGCAATCTTCTAGGCTATGCTTATTCATCCTGTTTCCTCCTCTTCCCTGGCAACCACCGATATTTTTTTTCTTTCTTCATTATTTTTGAACTTCCCAGAATGTCATGAAGTATGCAGCCTTTTAGATTGGCTTCTTCACTTCAAAATATGCATTTAAGGTTCTTTGTGTCTTTTCTTGGCTAGATAGCTCATTTATTTTTGAAGTTAATAATATTTCATTTTGACAGTGCAATTAAAAATGGGCTGATTGCTTTCATACTATTGAATTTTAAGAATTCAGTGTATATTTAGGATAATAGTCCTTCATCTGATGTGTCTTTTGTTAATAACTTCTCCCATTATAGCTTGTCTTTTTTATTCTTCTAAGACTGTCTTTCACAGAGAAGAGAATTTTAGTTTTAGTGAAGCTTAGTTAACCAGTTCTTCCTTTCATAAATCCTGCCTTTGATATTGTATAAAAATACCAACATGAAACCAAAGGATTTTCTCTTGTTCTATCTTCTAGGAATTTTATAATCTTGTACTTTTGAAAAACTGTAATATCTATATCTAAATTACCTTTTTTCATCCAGATGTCTAATTACTCTAGAATATCTGTTGAAATAGCTGTATTCTATTTATTTCACTATCTTTGCTCATTGTTGGCGATCAAGCCATGTGTCTGTCTCTGAACTTATTCTCATCCATCAGGTTTCATCAATATCACACAGCTTAATTACTGTGCCTTGTATTATGTTAGTCATTTTCTTTGCCTGTCCATATAAACTTTGGCTCTATCTTGTCAGACAGAAAATTTTGCTGAGTTTTTTTTGTTGTTTGTTTGTTTGTTTTACTTTTTGAGGTAGGGTTTTCCTGTATAACAGCTCTGGCTTTCCTGAAACTCACTTTGTAGACCTGACTGTCCTCAAACTCAGAGATCAACCTACTTCTGTCTCCCAAGTGCTAGGATTAAAGGTATGTGCCACCACGTCCATCTGAGATTTTTTTTTTAATAAGAAAGACACTGCATTGAATCCACAGAACAAGTTAAGAAGAAGTGACATTGTAATAATATAGAGTCTTCCCCTTGGTAAAATAAATATGATGGGAGTAACCAACCACTTTCTGATTGGAATTAAATCCCACCTCACTAGATAAAAACCATAATTGTCACCATTATTGAATCAATAACTGTGGATACATAGGTAAGAGGCCTTATAAAATTACCTACTACTATTATTCTACTAAATGGACATAGTATTAAACCGACTTCCCGTGACTTATTGTTATACACATAGATTAATGCCTCCCAGCCCTCATCAGAGAAGCTTTTATTTGCAGTAGATGGTGATTGATACAACTAGCCTACGTGTAGAGAATAAGAGACTGAGGAAAACTTATCCCTAAATGGAACATCTACACCTCAGTCCTTACTGTCAAAGCTCAGGAATCAAGGGAGGAAAGGGGGTGGCAGGAATATAAGAGCCAGAGGTGGTGGAAGAGTCAAGGAAACGTGTTCCTGTTTCTAGTGGAACGTGTTCCTGAACACAGAAGTGCAGCTACTCATATGGTCTTACAGTGGTGGTGACAGCTTGCAGAAGACCTGTGTAAGCCCAAATAAAACCAAATACCAGAATGGAAAGGGGCTTGAGCATTAAGTTCTGCCCTAGCAATGGAGCTATCAGCAATTCATATCTGCTGGAAGAAGTAAGTTGACCACATTCTAATGGAAGGTCACACATATGAAAGTATTATTGGGGAGCAAAAATAATACTTGATGAATTTAAAAAAAGACACAAAGTTGGATGATTAGGAAAGGGGGAGGCTGGAGGGTCTTGGGAATGATGTGTGTATATCAGAATGTCTTGTATGAAATACTCAAAGAACTGAGGCAGATATGCTTTAAAATATAAAATCTTGTTTATTGGCACAGATATTAGAAATATATCTGCTTAGTTATTCTTAGGGTCTTTCCGCTGAGTTGATTCAGATTTCCCTATACAGACCTTGTACATATTTTGACAGATTTACAACTTAGTGTTTCATTTCTGATGGTTAATGTATATTGTGCTCTTAATTTTAAATTTTAATACTTAATTAGTGGTATGTAGTACACTGACCAAATTTTGTACATTATCCTTCTGTTCGGAAACCTTGGTATAATTGCTTATTCTAGAAAAGTCTATTCCTCCTTCCCCTCCCCCTTCCGTTCTTGGTCTTTCCTTTTTATCGTTGTTTCAACATTTTCTATATAGAAACAATGATATCTATGAACACTTCTTTCATTTCCTTTAAAAAAATCTGTGTATCTTTATCAATTTTTAAAAAATTTTCATTGAGGTCCTAGTTATATTGCCCAGATGTGCATTGAGCATGTAATCCTCATCCCTCTGCCTCTTGAGTACTGATTTTTCAGGCATGTTCTACCATGTTCACCCCCCAATCTGTAAATATTTTACTAGTCTTTGTGTTATTAGATTGTGAAAACTTCTAGTACTACAAGTCACCAGAAGTGGCCTGTCTTACTCTTGATTAGGAAAGCTTTTATTCCTTTCATTTAAGTGTGATGGTATCTGTAGATTTTTAAAGATTTTTTTTTTCTCAAATAAAGAAGTTAACCCTCTTGCTAGTCTGCTGAGAGCATTTTATTTTATCATGAGTTGATATTTGATTCTTGTCATGGTTCCCTGTCTAATATTTGGATCATGGGACTTTCTCTCTTTAACTAAACAGTAGGATGGATTTAATTAATTTTTGAATGCTGAACTAATCCTTTAAACTTGAAATAAATCCCACTTGTTTATGCTGCAATTCTCTTTAAATACTTTTTAATTTGATTTGCTAATATGTTGTGGAGATTTTACACCTATGTTCATGAGAGGTATTGGTCTCTGGTTTTCTTATCTTCTTTGGTATTTGCATAAAATTAGCTGCATAAAATAGGATTTATTCTATCTACTTCACTTTCCGCAATATTTAGGGAATTATTGTAATTTCTTCTATAAGTATTTGGTGAAATTTAACAGCGAACGTGTCCATGTCTGGTTATTTTTATATTTTTGTTTATTTGATAGACACAGAGAAGTTCAGAACCTCTAGTCTTTTATGTGAGCTTTGGCATGTTTTATTTTTCTGTGTACTCGTCCATTTCATCAAAGTTATAGAAATTGTCAGCATAAAACTGCTTATGTTCCTTTATTAATTTTTGGTGTCCATGGACCTTATATTCAGTTTCCCCCTTTCTTTAATAATTTGAAGAGAGACATATTTTTTAAATATATTAAGAAACCCAGTTGATTTCTCTATTAATTTTCTATTTTCATTTTATTTTGATTTCTTCTCTAGTATTTGTTATTTTCTTTCTGTGCTTTGCATTTTTGTTATTTTTCTTATTCTGGTTCCTAGTATGAAAATGTGGATAATTCACCTTATATTTTTGTCTTTTATGATATAAGCATTCAACAATATTTTCTGCCTAAGAATTGCTTTCACTATCCTACGCAATTTTTTTAAATTACTGTTTTATTTTCATAATAGTTTTTCATTCATTCCTTCTGATATTCCCTGTTTGACTTGTGTGTTTTTTAGAAGCATATTGCTTCAACTGTAAATATTTTAAAATTTTCCAGGTATCTTTTGTTTTGATTCAGTTTTGTTGTGAGAGCAGACATTTTATTATTTCTTTCATCAAAAACTTTTGAGAGAATGTGAGGATTTTTGCTTTCTTGTTTTTTTTTTTTAGAAGAATGTGTATTTTGTGATTGGACGGTGTTGTCAGTTATGGTCAGTTGATTTTACTGAGGCCAACCTGTGTCCTTAGTGGGTATCTCCTTACTAGATCACTTTTCTTCTGATGGACTGGAATGGGAGGGTGCATTCAACTGTTTCTCCTGGGAACTGTGTGGGCCTTTATACCATGTGTTTTGTAATTATGATATGAGGTAGAAAAGTGTGAAATATTGCTAATTCATAGATAATTTGAATTTTAAACATCTTATAATGTCCCTTTTAATCCATATCAGCTTTTACTCTGAATTCTGCTATGAGATAAACATTTCTACTCTCTCTTGCTCCTGATACATTAGAAGGGTATCTATTTTTTGGTTACAGGTGGACATGTAATGCCATGTGTTTATATTTAGAGTGGGTTTCTGAGGGTGACATGTTTGCTTATTCACTCTGAGAAGCCGTGTCTTTTAACTGGTGCCTTTGGATCTTCCAAATGATTGCTGATGTAAGAAATGAGATTAGTGTAAAATGCACCTACCTATCGGCACTTGCTGGTTTTTTAGTGTTGCTTTTCTGGTTTTGACTTCTACATGCTTTCTTTCTGATTTTAACTGAGTATTTCACGCTTTCCAACTTTCTATCCTTTCATAGCCAGTCAGTTGTATTCACTTTTTTGTTATTATTTAGTTCTCTTCCTAGGCTTTCGAATTTGCAGCTAATCCAAAGCCACTTTTCAATAACATCATAGGACACCAGGGAAACTGAGAGCTCACAGCAACAAAGGAATCCTAAGTTGTCCCTTCCTTCCCTGCAGATTTTGTATCATTTATTCTACTTGGTGTTCTTTGAACTTCGTGGATCTGTGTTTTGATGCAGTATGTTTATTAATTTGGGGAAATTGTCAGTCACTATTAATACAAATATTTTCCATTTCTTAGTCTCTTTTGGCTTCTTGGGTTCTATTTTAAATATATCACACTATCTGTAGTTCATTATTTTATTAGTTTGTTGCTTTTCCTTTTAATTTTAAAATTTGGAGGTTTCTATTGAACTATCTGTGTACTATCAGTCTACTAATGAGCCCATAAAATGTAGTCTTTATTTTGTTTTAATATTTTTTTTACCTCAAACATTACTTTCTACCTTTGCTTCTCATCTGTGCTTCAGTACACTTCACTGTTTTCAGTAGAGTATAGCATATTAGTCACAGATGCTTTATGTTGCTGGTCTGACAGCCACAGTATCACTGCTGTTCCATCTATAGCTTTAATGCTTGCTCTGTCTCTCCATACTCTGTATTTTGTTTTCAGATGTGTCTTGTAATCATTTTGTTACGCAGAAATAAAATAATCCATCAAAATTACTGCTGTGAACAGGGCATGAATAATGCCATGGTAAGGTATAGGGAAAGAGAAACATAGTCTATTGTCGGTTATTATGTAACAACAGAAAATATGAGCTTATGATGTTTATGTTGTAACTAGAAATTATATAAGAAATAAAGTATCCACCTAAATAACCAGCAGGCAATATTTTAGCTTTCTGTTTCATCAGTTTGGTGATACAATGTAAAAAGAGTTGTTATTTTCTTCTTTCTCATTTTTTCCCTCCTCCAATTTGTAGTGACTCATCTATTTCAGAAGGTACTCTGAATTTTAAAGAAAATAAATCAGACCTTAGTGGCACCCACTCCTTTCCTGACCATCACCTTTGTCCTTGCAGAATTGGAATTGGTGTGTTTAATATACTCCAAAGGAGGCCAGGCTTCTAAAGGAGATATTGGAAGGATCTGATGCAGTGGTGGATTAGGAGAGACCTCGAATAGCAGTGGGGCAGGGTATATATTGAAGGTAAAGCAAGGGGGGGTCTAGGGGCCTACAGACTGCATAGGAAAAGACTCAGTATTGGAGTACCTCTGAGCTGGGCACACCTGGTTTTGGTTAATTGGTTAGTTGCAGCTGCAGGGAGATTGTTATCTTTTGGGTGGTTGCTGTGGTTACTTCATTCTACCTTTATCAGGAAAGCATGCTCAGAGCCTGCTAGCTTAGCTTCTTATTGGTTCCCTGTCATACAGTGGATATCTCTGTGTTTCTTTTTAACAACAAGGGCAAGGACAGGGGCATTGTACAAGATTAGGGGCACAGCACATCTTGTCATATCCTGCTGAGTCAGGGACCTAAATTCTGTTGCATCTTTCCTACAGCCCGCTATGGCTGTGGAATGGTCAAGGCAGGAGTTTGGGCAAAAGCCTGGACTCTTCCTCGGAAGCTGCTTATTCAGTCTCAGGAAAACGAAACGGAGACGTGATCTCTGATAGAAAACTGAGCATCCTGTTATGGTGTCTGCTTGGTCCTCTCATGAACAGCTGCACTATAATCTTTAACTGTGGCAGTGATCCCCTAAACTGACATCTTTTTGTCTGTAACTTGACCTATCAGAGTTCTTAAAACGGAAGCCACTACTCCAGTATCTACCAAGAACTTATGGGATGACCTTCTAAGGGTGCAGTGACCTCTTGGATGCTTACATGGGTAGAACCTTGACACATTCATCCTGATGATTGTCCAGCTCCACTGTAGTTGGATAGGATCCAGTGCTCTTTTGGGTTTGGTACAGCTTGAACATGCCTTCCTCCCATGTCCCTTTTTCTTACGGAAAATGCACTGACCACTGTTCCCCCATTTTTGGTTTTCAGAGACCTTTTCACTGAGTGCCAGCAGTTGAATGCTTGGGAGAAAATGGCTGGCGTGGGAGCCATCATAATTTTTATCTGTTTTCATGTAACTCACTTGGTGACCGTGTCAGCTTCTTCATGTTTCTCAGCATGTCAAATGTTTGGGCCACCTCTGTGAGCTAGGAGGTGCTCATCCCAGAAAACCCTATGAGTTTCTTTAGCTTTCTGTGGATATCGGGAGCAGACTGAATGACAAAGGCCCACAGTGCCCTATTATTTTCTAGAGATAGTGGGTAAATAGGAGTATAAATCTGAAAGGCCTGTGTACCCAAAGAGCACACTGGGAGATTCCTCTGGTCCCTGGAGAACCTCAGTGGTTGGTTTAAACAAATTAGTGGCTTTTAAACCACACCTCAAACCTCAGTCATTAGGTAACTGTGAAAAGTGTCCAATGTCTGGGAACCAGAGGATATATTTAGAACCCAATCAAGACATTCAGAGGAGAATCCTGTCCCCAAATCACATAGCTTTTCTTGGTGTGTTTATGAGTGGCCAAGGCCAAAAGGCCTTCTGTGCCTTTGCCTCAATGCAACCCTTTTCTTTTTAAGTGAACAGAGTCAGGAGGAGTCACTGGCAACCATCCCAGGTAGGACAGTGGGTGCAGGGGACAGATTCCAGAAGGACAATTAGGACTTGGGACTTGACAGAAAAGGAGGATTTGGGGTTTTCCAGTTATATAGATCCCCCCACCAGTTCCTCATCATGTTTGAGAATGAGGCGTCTAGCAATGACAGGAGAGGTGCTGGAGTCTGTCTTGAGTCCCAAGTGTGATGAACCCTCAAGTGAGAGGCCAGTGGGGACAAGGGGAGATGAACAGGAGAAGATGGAGACACATCTTCATCAGGAGGGGTTATGGTGGCTACTGGGAAAGAGTTAGTGGAGGGGCAGAAGGGATAAGTCTACAGGGAGAAGGGATGGAAGGAACAGGGGATATGGGTGGATAAAGTGGGGTCAGATGGGCTGGTTGGGTGTGAGGTCAGAGGAGAAGGGCAGTTGTGGAGAAGACAAGAAGGGAAAGGATGAGCATGGATGGTGAAGAGGGGAGAGAAAATAGAGAGAGTCCACACAGCCTGTGAAGAGGTCAGAAAAGGTGCTGAAGCAGCAAGGAATTGTTTTTGTAAACCCTAACAAGATAGTTTTTAAGTGTAAAAACCTTAAGCAGGGCATGGAGGTTTTGAACAAATATCAACCACTTATTAATATAAGGGAACTGACCAGGATATCCTGTGACCTTAAATCACATTGCTTGGGCAATAGTTGGATCCAGAGAACCAGTCAACCCTATCCCGCTCCAAAGAAGAACCCATCAATCAGCTTTTTAGAATGTGTTCGGCTTTCTCTTGGAGGCAAAACAGCACAGTCAACCTTTAGCCCCTGAGAGCTTTTCATCATACATGGAAGTAGTGAATATTTAAATTAGATGCTACTCAGGTTAGAGGAAAATTTATGTGGTTTGGAGAGGTACAATGAGGAGAAGACAAACCCATTTAAAACTTTGGGAACAAGTAGGGTTCCAGGTGGGGGGCAGTACTCCAGGTGCTATTGGGATGATTGGAAATTTCCTGTCCTGGTGGAAAAGGGGAAAATTTGGAAGCCTGTGTACAAAAGTCCAGAGGAGACTGATCAACAAGGAAGACACACACAGAGGGTGGAATCTTACAGGTATTGTCAATATGATCCCAGAACCAGGCAAATATCACTTATGTAACGTGGGCTGCCAGGCAGCTCACACCTAAGACCAGTCTCTACTAGGTTAACGAGAACTCAGTAGTCAGGCCAGTTTTTCTATCCATGTGACAGATAGTGGAGGGGATACTAGACAAGACAGAAATATCCATAACAAAAAATAACACAATGAAGCCTACTGATCAGGACTTGTCGAGCAGTCATTAATCGCTCACTCATTTACACAATTCATTCCAATAAAAGCAAAACCACGTTTCTCATGAGAGGCAGAATCAGGAAGCCAGGTCCTCCACTACTGGTGTCCCATTTGTGCACGGGAGCACAATGAAAGGTTCCTTAATAGGCATTTCTTTCCCAACCCCTCAGAAGAGTCCTCAAGACACCTACCCTCCCCCTAAGAAGAAGGTTCCTCCAAGAGCCCTGGGATTCTCAACCCAGAACTGAATTTAGCATATAGACTTACCTCTTAGGAAAGTCTTGATTCATTTTGGTCTGAGAGTAGTCCTTCCAGATCTTTTTGGACTCAGAGAGGGACAGAGCCCTGAAACATTTTCTTCTTTCATTCAGCCTTATTTTTCTTTGCTTGGAGAGAGGATTTATTTTAACATTGATTGTATGCTTTTTTACTCTTTGCTTAATATTACTATATCTATTTCCGTTCAGTTGATTTCCTGTTCCTGCTTTTCATTTTCTTCCTATAACTCATACCAACATGGATCATCCTCATCCACAGTATACGATGGGCACATGAGTCTGACAGAAGTTAAATGTCAAATCTCAGCCAGGGTACTATCTGTTCTCCCTGGGCACACAGGCTTCCAGAAAGGGTCTAGAAAAGAGGCAGTCCTGTCCAGGAGGACTGAGTGGAGTTCAGTTACAACTCTCCAGTTGAGCAGAGAAGAATTGCCTGAAAACAAGAAACCTGATTTCTCTGCCAGACTATTCAACTTTTCTCAATGACTAACCGTAGTTGTTTGAGAAATCTGTCTTGCTTGGTCACTTTGACCTGTCCACAGGAATAGAAACAGAACAGAGCTGTGTGTTATTCAGAAAAGAACAATGTGTCAGGCATATAGCTTGCTGGGAAGGTAAAAATGTTACCACAGTGGGTGGCCAAAGATGAGCAGCTTCACAGAGGAACTGTCATTTTGTCATTTTCTCCCCAGAGAATGACAGCATTCAATTTAAAGAAATTCAGGGACATATTAACAGCAGGTGGATGACTGCTCTGAGCAGTGGAATCAGAGAGCTCCTTAACTCTCCCTTAGCTAAGCAACTCTTATGAAGAAAGACACAGGAATGACAAGAATCTTAATCAGGAAATGTAATCAAGGACTAACAAATCCAAGAAAACCATTCGAACCAGTTCATATAGCAGTTCTCTTTATTAACACAGTAACGTAGCAGGCCATGTCGGAGTACATCGGCTAAAAGCACACCCCACCAGTCTGTGAGTTTGTGTGAAGTTCTTCTGTTCCAGGGTAGTTCCCTGAACCTGACAGTGCCTCTCTCATCTCTGCAGGGCCTCACATGTGGCATCTGGGAAGTAACATGACTCACGTTCTTATTAACAATCATTTAGCTGTCATTATTCTCATCATGGTGCAGAGGTGTCCCCAAAACATAACATTGTTTCTGCCATATTCCATTGGCCACAACACTGGAGTATGGGCTCTATATTTCAATGAGAAGAGATAAATAGCATTGGTGCAGGGATGGATGGAGACAAGGTTGTTTTGCCATCAGTATCTCAGGGAGCCCGCTGAGCGTACAGCCAAGGGGAATGCTGGTAGTTCTGTTGGCAACTGGCAGTACCACTCTTCTGTCTGTCTCTATCTCTCTGTCTCTGTCTTTTCTCAAGAGGATCACAAGATAATCACGAGCTGATTCCACTGGCAGTACCACTCTTCTGTCTCTCTGTTGTCTGTCTGTTTCTCTGTCTCTGTCTCTTTTCTCAAGATAATCACAAGCTGATTCCACTTCTGGATGCTTTTAGTATCTTCTATTTTCCTGCCTCTTACCCACCTTCCTCAAAAGGCCCAGCGTTTTTACTT
This sequence comes from Chionomys nivalis, assembly GCF_950005125.1. Classification (NCBI taxonomy): domain Eukaryota; kingdom Metazoa; phylum Chordata; class Mammalia; order Rodentia; family Cricetidae; genus Chionomys; species Chionomys nivalis. Next base: position 27,388,259 of record NC_080094.1, read on the forward strand.
CCTTCAAGCTAATGTTCACTTATCTGAACTTTCAGTGTGATTTCCACATGGGAGTGACACACAGGCCACACATCTGATTTCACATTCTCCCTATTGCCTGTGATTCCTATCCAGGAGTACTAGCTAGAGTTTTCCAGGAAAAAAAATACCAATAAGATGTATATAAAGATAGGTGGGGAATCCCCACTTCCTCTGACTTTTTGTTCCATTCAGGCCCTAAATAGGTTGAATAAGAGCTATTCGCATTGGAGATGTTACTCTATTCTACTTAGTTTTAAAATACTGAAATCATCCCAAAATGCTCTTACAGAAATACCTAGAATAATATCTGTCCAAGCCTTTATGACTCAATCAATCAAGTGGACATAAAATTAATGATCAGACCAGATGTCTCACATGAAGTCATGAAGTAAAATCATATTTTTACAGTCCAGTGGCTCTTCAGGAGCTGAGAGTGGAAAAAAAAACTTGATAAATTAGTGGTTAGGAAACATCTAAGAGAAATGGAGGCAAGCCTGGATATATATGCTGTCTCTAAGCTTGCAGCTTTCATGTACCCTTATTGGGATTTCATATTTCTCCAAGAGCTATGTGTTTTTCTAAAAGTGGAAAGAATTATCTCACACAAATATATCTTAAATCTGAAAGCTTGAAGGCTCAGTTCTTACGGGGATTAAAATTGTTCCATATTTGAAAATTAAATTTACAGGTAGTAAATGGAATTTTTTCGTCTCCAGCAGAATCAGGTCAGTGTCATGAAGAGGAAGCGGCGAGGCTGCTGAACACGGACATGGGTGACAGAGCACTGAGCAGACACTGTGTATCTTAGGCAGGTGCTCCTGACCTGATCAAGTTGTGGAAAGCCCTGGAGAACTGACAGGCAGAAAGGCATCAGGAACATATATGAGGGTTCTGGTAAATCTCTGAAAGAAAGTTCATCATAAAACAGTCTTTGAGTTTCACCTGTTTTTTTGCCTGATGATTGGAATGAGAAACGCTTCCCAGGAGCAAATGTATTTCTACATTTGATCTTCATATAATTGCATGGTTTTGAGAGATTGAAAAGGAGTTCAGCTGTACATTGCAGGTTACTAGGGGAGAGTTGCAGGGAAGAGGGGTTTTGTTACCTGGTTTTACTTTTTGTTTAGTCTCTTTTTCTGATACACTCATATGTGAACAAGTAGTCATATATTCTTGTCCCATAGCCATGAGCAACTTCTGGTCATAATATCTATTCCTTTTCCATGTGGCTGTGGCAGAATAATAAGACCACCAAGTCTTTGTGCTTTGTTGGTCTTTGATTACATTTCTTTACAAGGATCCAGGAATTATAGGCCAATCTGATGGAGCCAATTCCTTAATTGAGATTCTCTCTTGTTACTCAAAGCGAGGTTTACAGTATTTAGTAGCATAGAAAAGCTGACACTTAACTCCCATCAGACTTAGCTTCATTCCCCAGTACACAGTGCCACTTAATGGTTCTCCCAATTCCAAATAAGCAGAGTTAAGTAGGGTTAAAAATACCCATCTAGCACCTGCTTTGAGTCTCCAGCTGTGTGGTGGTGTGAACGAGACTGCCTCCCATAGGCCCATATGTTTGAATACTTGGTCCTTGGTTGGTGGCATGGTTTGGGAAGAGCTAGGAGGCATCACCTTGTCTGAAAAGCTGTGTCACTAGGGTTAGGCTTTAAAGTTTCAAAAGATTCATGCTATTCCCAGTCTGTTCTCTGCCTCTTTACAGCTCAATGTGTGAGCTCTCAGCTGTGACCTCCTCTCTACCATCTCAGACTCTAGATTTCTAAAACTGTATGTCCCCCAAAAAGGTTTAGTCTGCAAGTTACCTAGTCATGGTGTCTTATCAGAGTAATGGGAAAGTAACTCCTTCAAGGTGTATTTAGGATTTGAGCTACTTCAAACTTCACGCAGCACAAAGAATATGCATTATGGTTTGAGTATGAAGTGTTCTTGACAGGTTCATGGCCTTAGTTCTTGAACCCCCACTTTCGGAGCTGTTTTGGGAGATGCTGGAACTTTTGTGAAGGTATGACCTACCTGGAGGAAGTAGGTTTCTCTGATTCTGTTGTATTCCTGTCTCGCTGTTTCCTGTTTTCCATGAAGTCATCACCCTTCTTTACTTTTCCACTGTCCCCTGTTCCCACTGTCCTCCATCCCCACTGTCCCCTGTCCCCACTGCCCTCTGTCCCCACTGTCCCCTGTTCCCACTGTCCCCTGTCCCCACTGCCCTCTGTCCCCACTGTCCCCTGTCCCACTGTCCCCTGTCCCCACTGCCCTCTGTCCCCACTGCCCTCTGTCCCCACTGTCCCCTGTCCCCACTGTCCCCTGTCCCCACTGTCCCCTGTCCCCACTGTCCCCTGTTACCACTGCCCTCTGTCCCCACTGTCCCGTGTCCCCACTGTCCCCTGTCCCCACTGCCCTCTGTCCCCACTGTCCCCTGTCCCCATTGCCCTCTGTCACCACTGTCCCCTGTCCCCACTGCCCTCTGTCCCCACTGTCCCCTGTCCCCACTGCCCTCTGTCACCACTGTCCCCTGTCCCCACTGCCCTCTGTCCCCACTGTCCCCTGTCCCCACTGCCCTCTGTCACCACTGTCCTCTTGTTACCACTGTCCTCTGTCCCCACTGTCCCCTGACCCCACTGTCCCCTGTCACCACTGTCCTCTTGTTACCACTGTCCTCTGTCCCCACTGTCCTCTTGTTACCTTTTCGTTCCTGTGATGAAATATCAAGACTAAAGGTAACTTACAAAAAGGAAGAGTTTATTTTGGCATACAGTTCCAGGTCAGAGTCCTATGGCAGGGAATCCATGGCAATAGGTGGCAAGAGCTGATAGCTGAGAGAGTAAGAACTGGAAGTGGGGAGAATCCATCAACCTGCAATGCCGTCCCCAGTGACACCACCAACTGGGGTCCAATTGTTCCAATACGTGAGCCTATGCAGGGCATTTATCATTAAAACCACAATGCACTGACACTACATTCTGGAGCCAAGCAACTCATCATTTAAGGTTGCAGGAATGGATTATTTTACTCTGCTGATCTGAAGATGAAAATGGCATGAAAAGAAAAGTTTCATCACTCAGCCAAATTTTATTGAAAACAGAAGCATGCATACACACACACACACACACACACAATACAACATGCACAGGGTTGGACAGAAGCATACAAAGAGGTACCATCTCCTTGTGGGAGGTAACACAAGATGGGATCTGAGGTTGCCTGGCAACGATAAAACTTCCATATGTTTGGGAATAATATGAGTTCTCCTTTCCTCAAAACTGACTGATTTGGACTGTTTTATGGGGGGGAGAAATCTAGTCAAATAAAAGGAAGCTGATTGGTTCTCACTACAGGATCTTCCCGCAGATTGCCCTTCTTGGTGACAGGTTTGAAAATTTCACTGAATGGTTTGTTCTGGCAGGAAAATTCCACCAAGCCTTTGTCTCAGAAGGAGAGAAGAAAGTAATTCAGCCCTATTAATCTACCTAGATTCTCTTTTCCTAGTATGCCTACCTGCCAGGGTTCCATCTACTTCCTAATACCTCACAACCATGGAGTGAACCTGGGTAACCACAACCTAAAATCATTCTTCTCTCTTTTAAATTGTTCACCCAGGAATTTCGTTTCACAAGAATGAGAACAAAACAGGAACCAAAACAGCCATGGAGACAGAAACCATGAGAAGGGATGCCAGTCAGCCACTGATATGGGAGAAAGACTCTCACTATATGACTGACCTTGGAGGCTGAGGTCTATCTCAGAAGTCCTAGGCAGGTGGAAATAAGCTAGAGGTAAAGAAATTCTGAGAAATAGATGCTATTTCATGCATTGAGAAGAGGAAAAGTCTTTCTCAGCCCATGTTCATGTTGCTATTAGATACCCTGCTTGTTCTGACCACTGGTGTTTCAAGACCTGTTAGAACACTTGCGGTTCCTGGAGGCAGGTTGTATTAGGATAGGCGTACTGCTGGAAGCCTACTCTATGTTTTCAACGCTAGACTGAGTTCCCTGAGGACAGTTTTAGTGATACCTGCCATATCACCTGAGAAGCAGAAACACAAACAAGTGCCTATTGGGATGGGTTCTTGCTGAGACAAGATGTTGTTTGAAAGTGAAAGGCAATTTCTACTCTCTACTCTGGCCTGTCACGTTCTGCATCTAACCAAACTTTCCAATCTCTTTGCCTCCCCTCTCTGCTTGCCTTTTTCTCTCTTGGAGACTTCTGAAAGATGGTCTGACTTTTAAATGTAATAAATCCAAGTAAGATTGCCAACCACCCTTAAAAAAACTTTAAAAATCTGACAGAATATAGATATGCTTAATTCTTGTTGAATATTTTCTTGATTGTAGTATTTCAATCACTGTAATGTTTATTCTTATTGCTCTATGCGACTTTCTTTTCTTTGTATTTATTTCTGGTACTGAAACTTGGGTTCTTATATATGCGATACAAGAACCTGCCTAGCTGCTACACTATATACTATCGTGATGTTACATATTGAAATTCTTGGAATAGTTGGGATTAAACATAAAGGTACTTAAGTCTTCAAATATTTAACAAATTTGTTAACCTAAAGTATAAAGATAGGAATTATGATTTTTGATTTCAAATTTTATTTTTTGAGAGAATTTGGTTCTTAAGTTTGAACATATAACTCAATTTTAAATCCATTTTAAATATGGCTATCATATTTTTAAAAGATTGCCAAGGACATCTTCTCACATTGGTTCATAGCACTGGACTCTCAACCAGGCCTGAGCTGGGTTCCCTTGGACACAGAAGAACAATTTTCTGAAAGTCTGGAGGCTGAGGTATCCTGTTTGAACTAACCCTTCCAGCTCACGACTGTCCACAGGCTTTCCCAACCTTGTGAAATACCTTCTCTGTCTACCTAACAGTCTTGCGCGAGATTTATTTTTATTAGAAGATGCCAAGACTTCTCCAGACTGAGTCTGTACAGATGACAAGAAGAGGTGGTCATGGCAAAAAGGGTGTTTATATTTGCCAAGCAGGAGGATGAATAACGGTCAGAACAAGGTCAGGTCTTTGAGTGCTGACACAGAGAACAGGACATGCAATATGATAATTCAGGGATCTTGGGGCCCTTGATGCAATGATACTTAGGATGTTGTCAAACTCCCCCACTCCATTTCTTTCCTGCTCTCTGGTTCTGCAATCTTAGGTTTCTCAGTAGAGCAAAGTCATATCGTCAGTTTTCCCCATGTTCATTTCTCACACATTCTCTCAGCTATTGAGTCAACCTAACTTAATGGGCTACATGCAAAGAAGAGAAAGATGCAAAAGTCAAAGCTGCCCTGAAATTTATTTTAACTGTGCAAACCCTATGCCTTTGTCTTTACAGACTGTGCTGCTGGTATCTGGTGGACCTGCAGGTTTCCAATCTGCCTTATTAATTCATAGCCACATCAAAGGAAAAGAAAGACTTTTACTTAAATAATGTGAAATTCAGAAGTTACTTGTTTTAAGATTTCTTAATTTGATGTCTAAAGTCAGAAAGCATGCAGTCTGCATATTCCCTTATCAAAGATACCGCTTTTAAAAATTAAAATCACATTATGCAGAGCTAAAAAAATACACGAGGAACAAATATTGATTTTTCTTCATCTTATTTAGCACTGTATATTTGCAGAGTGTTTCACAGTCCACCATTAACTAATAGCTGGGGTGTCCATGTAGGGACAGCAGCAATGAGCCTATTAGTCAGAGAAAGTAAAGACAGAGTCTGAATATTAACTATCCAAACTGCAGGACTGTTATTTTCCATCTGTCTCTGGGGCTTGTTAAAATGCTTGCCTGTGACAGCTGATCCCTGCCTTCCTTGTCCTTGTTTCTGAAGGAGTGGAACTACCTAAGAAATAGGCTCCTTGCAATTCTCTCTCTCTCTCTCTCTCTCTCTCTATATATATATATATATATATATATATATATATATATATATATATATAGTGAAGTCAAATAACTGATGTTAAAGGAATGAATTGGATCTGATCATACTTTGGTATACTTTTTGAAAAAAATGTGTGTGTGTGTATGTGTGTGTGATACACGTCTGTGTTTGTGGGGCAAAAGGTCGACATTGGGTGTCTCTTTTTCTCACTCTATACTTTTATTTATTTGTTTATTTATTAGACAAGGTTTCTCAATGAACCTGTAGCTTACTGATTTCTCAGCTTAGTGAATGGCCAGCAAGCTGCACGGACACGCCTGAGTCTCCCTTTCTAGTGCGGCCATTACAGGCACACTGCGGCACTTAACTTTTTCTATGGATTTAGGGGCTCTGAAGTCAGGCCTTCATGTTTGCATAGACAGCAAGTACTTTATTGTCAGAGCTGTCTCCTCAGCCCAACAGTATTCTCTGGTGCTGAATAATCCGCAGTAACTTCCAGGGAGATCCCGTGGGAACTCACAGCTTTCTCCTGCTAGGCTTTCTGAAATGTGTATAGTATTGGGAACTGATAGCCATCATCAGAGCATCTGGTTCCAGTCTTATCTTTTAAAAGAAGCACCTGCCGTCCCCATAAAGTTAATTTTCGTCTAGTATACAATCCCTGAAAGAATGAGAAAATTCTCTTAGCATGTTTATTAATAGCAAGACAGACAGACCTCTGGCAAGGGAAGCTGCAAAATGCTTACCCCTCAAAAGCCAAATCACTTCTGGTCTCTCATTGTGTGGTGAATTGAAAGGAAATGGCCCCCAAGGGAAGCTAAACTATTAGGAGGTGTGGCTTTGGTGGAGGAAGTGTGCCACTGTGGGGCTGAGCTTTGAGCTCTGTTTTGTTCAAACTTCACTCAGTGTGACATTCACTTCACTTCCTGTTGCTGAAATGATGTAGAACTCTCAGCTACCTCTCCAGCACCATGTCTGCCTGCACACCGCCATGTCTCACCATGATGATAATGAACTGAACCTCTGAAACTTTAAGCCTCATCTCAATGAAATGTTTTCCTTTATAAGAGTTTCTGTGGCCATTGTGTCTCTTCACAGCAATAGAAACTCCAACTGAGACACACAATCTTTTTTTATTTTTATTTTTTATTGATTTTTGTTGAACTCTACATTTTTCTCTGCTCCCCCCCCCCATCTCTCCCTTCCCCTTCAACCCTCTCCCAAGGTCCCCATGCTCCCAATTTACTTAGGAGATCTTGTCTTTTTCTACTACCCATGTAGATTAGATCTATGTATGTCTCTCTTAGGGTCCTCATTGTTGTCTATGTTCTCTGGGATTGTGATTTGATTTGTGGGCTGTTTTTTTTTCTTTATGTTTAAAAACCACATATGAGTGAGTACATGTGATACCCAGAAAGACAATTATCACATGATCTATCTTGTTAAAAGCCTAGAACCAAATTAAAGGATCAGAAGCAGCACAGACATCTAGACTCAGTGTGTCTAGCTGTCTGAAATGTGACCCTGGATTAGCCGTTACAGAGAGCCACTCAAACAGGAGAGTTTTATTTATTGAATGACACAGGAAGAAAAGAGAAACACCTTAACTGGGGCATCTTTCAGAAAGGTGTAACAATGGCACTTACCAAATTTAGATCGTGTTATCTTCCTATAATTGGTCTCAATTACATTCATCCCCATCACTTCCCTAGATCCCTGGATCAAAGTGAAAACAACAAGTTTTTTCTTTCTTTTTAGCATATTCATTTGGGGCTCAGAGACTGTGCCCCTGTGTGCCTGGAACACAAGCACAGCTAAAGATTTTCCTCAGAAAGGTGATAGTAGGTTGAGGGTAAAGCTGGACAAATAAAGAAGCTAGAAGGAGACCTACCTATGAGCAGGCCCATCAGACTGTAGAGAAAGGCCTTCTTTCACGTGGGAACAGAAGCGCACAGAGCACTTATTGGTCAGGAGTCGGGTCATGGTAGACAGAAGAAAAAATAGGCATGAAATCAAGCCAATTAGCATCATTCATTTGTAGCCTCTGTTTCATTCCTTTCCTGGTTTCCCTCAACAATTGAGCATGACCAGGGAGTAGAAGTCAAATGAAACCCTGAGTTGTTTTTGGTCAGTGTTCTACCACAGCAATAATAACCAAACTAAGACTAGTATGTCTTGGGACCCAATAAAAGCAAGAGAAAAGAAGACATATTTAGCTTTCTATTCCTCTATGTAAATTCATTACTATTTGAAACCTTGTAAGGATATATTGCTGAAATATACAGTCATTAAATATGCAGAGACAGGAGTTAGTTACTCAGACCCTACCTTCTACTGACTATTGAACCTTCTCTTTACAGGACTTTGACAGCTTTAGGGCCAGCTCAGTGAGGCCAACTGACGAACATTCTTCAAGCCATTGCCTACTAGAGGCAACTCAAAACCAGTAAGCAGCGTTTCTCCAAGCCTCTGTTTCAGCTTCTGCCTCCAGGTACTTGCCTTGAGTTCCCTTCATGATGGACTGTAATTTGGACATATAAGCAACAAAAACTGTTTCTCCCCAAGTTGCTCTTGGCTACAGAGTTTTGTCATAGCAACAGAAAGCAAACTAGGATACCTGGAGATCACATACTGGTGTGGGAGGTCCTTCTGTCTCTGTGTTGCTTTTATTGGTTAATGAATAAAGAACTGCTTTGTGCCTATGGCAGGGAAGAACAGAGCTAGGCGGAAAAATCTGGACTGAATGCTAGGAGGAGGAAGGCAGAGAGAGATTCCATGGACCTGCTGCTGTAGATAGACATGTTGAAACTTTGTTGGTAGGCCATGACCTCATGGTGATATACAGATTAATAGAAATGGGTCAAATTCTGATATAAGAGTTAGCCAATAAGAAGCTAGAGCTAATGGGCCACGTAGTGTTTTAATTAATATAGTTTCTGTGTGGTTATTTCGGGTCTAAGCTAGCTGGGCAGCTGGGAACCAAAAAGTGGCCCTCCTTACTACAAGATATTTTGGAGACATTGAGCACATGTGGATCAGCATGGCAGGCACACCCAATGTCTTGGTCATGTTTCAGAAATAGACCCGAGGTGTCTTCACCTGGGCATAAGACTCCATGGTTAATCTCCACGTACAACTATCTTGGGAATTTTCTCTCAGCCTCAATAAGGCCTCCTGCAATGAATGAATTGGATTGATATCTACCTTAAGGACAGGCAACTGTCAGCAGAGCTTGGAGTTTATCAAGTAAAATCTACAAAGTGCTGCCTATTGCTGTATCCTGTAGACAGAGGAAAGGGGGAGATCTGTCATTTAAGTGACAGTATTTTTCCCCAGATGTTTCCCGTCAAAACTTACTATCCACTTATCTTGATGATGTGGCAACTTCACCATATTTAAGGGGAAACGTGTGCCCTTAGCTATCGTGGATCTATGAATTGTTCAGAAGTTCATAATTTTAGATTTCCCATGAAATTTAAAAGCCCCAACATAAAGGTTAACTTTCAAGTTAGTAATGTGAAATGCTGACAAATTTTGTGTGGACTGCATGAGTTCATAGGAAATAAATATTTTGAAACCAGTAGTTGATTAGCCATTGTGTACATCTAACAGCTGCAACACCGTACCGCCTTCTTTTACCCAGCTCTTGTGCAGGTCATTTAGCCTTGTTTGTGGCAACATGGACAATAGCAGCATGTCAAAAGCCTGTCTTGTCACAAACTAAATACCCTCTGATTTCTTCAACTTTTCTCATGAAGAATGTCCTTTGATGAAGCTGTCCTGCTGTGCTCTTCCTGGATGATAGATCAGAACATACCACCCCTTACCTCTGAGCATGTGAGCTTCTCTTCAAATCTGCTCTCTGGTAAATGTCAGAAGGAAAGGGTGGGACTCTCTAAAATATAGAGAGATGGCTTTGGAAAACTTTGAAGTCCTAGAGATCTGATGCTTGACAAGTTATGCATCATTTTTCCTGGCCAAAATGAATTACTCCTGTCACTAGCAAACTAAATGTAATCAGGATTTTGACTTGAATCATAAATTGTGTTTAAATTATAGCTAGCAGGTCACCGAGGCTCGAGATAATAAAAAGGAGCTAATAAGAGCATATACATGTGTGATCGCTCCTTTCTAGGAGGTTCTAAGGATTTTCTTTTGAAAACACTCTGGTAGATACACTACCAATATGTATATTTTCTTGAGAGAGGGGAGAGAAAAGGAAAAAAAGGTGAGAAAGGGATGAGGTGAGGGAAGAAGAGAGGGAGGAAGTGAGGGAGAGAACTAACTGAACATGAAAACTGAGACATTTGATTTCTGGGGGGTCATCACAGAGTCAACTGTTTAGTGACAAAAGGTTCAAAGATGACCAACTAGTACACCACTAAAAAAATAGAGGCCACCTTGTGTCTTGCTGTGAGCCCCATGGATATTAATAGTTCCGTCATGGGGAGAATACACATTATCTTTCATGCCATCCTTAATTGTCAACTTCTGAGTGAAGACAGGTACTTTGCTGATTAGGTTCTTTAAAATGTGCCAACTTTTAGAAAAAAATGGTGCATTTCAAGGCAGAGTTCTTTGTAATGCAAGCCTGTCTTGATAATCTCAAAGAAAGGGGAACTGTGATTTGGATATGACATCTGTCATGCTTTTAAATTCTGCAGGTGAAACTCAAAGAGACTGAGATGGAAAATAGACACTGTTAACAAGGCCAGATGATAACTGCAGGGAAAATCAAAGCCTCCAGTTCTCTGTGTGTTATCATGTAGATATTCAATGTCAGAGAATATTCTGTAAGTTAAAAAACAAAAGTTTACTCAAAAGGTATACACTGACAGAGTGAATTAAAAACATGATCCAAATCTGCACTACACTATATATAGTGGTGATACTCTGCACTTGCAGTGTTGCTCTGTATGCTGTGGTGAAGGTGATTCACTGCACACTGTGGTGATGCACAGCTTGTCGTGGGGATGCACTACGCATTGTGGTGAAGGACTGCACCTATGTGCATTTGCTTGAGAGAGGGAGAGAAAGCAAGGGCCATGCACCATACTTCGTGATGATGCTCTGCACACTGTAGTGGTGCCCTGCACATTGTGGTGATGTTCTATACAGTGCATAAGGACACTTCATTTTCAGTCATGCTTTACACACTGGGGTGATTCACTGAAAACTGTGATGATACCCGCCATGTTTGGTGATGCATTGTATATTGCAGTGATGCTCTGCATGTTGTTGGCCTTACACACTGGGGTGATTCACTGCACATTGTGATAATGCTTGGCATGTTTGATGATGCACTGTATATTGAGTGATACTCTGCATGTTGTGGGATGCCTTGAACACTAGGGTGATTCACTGCACATTAGATGCTGAAAATAAGATAGAAATATAAGTATAGGGAAAAATGCTTCATTCAATCAGCAAGCTCAGGAAAGATGGAGTAGTTATGCACATGGGTAATAGAGAATTTGAGAGAAAATATTTTTGGAGATGTTGAGATATATACTTTTTGTGAGAAAAGTTCTTTCTGTATAGTCCAGACTGGCCAGGAAATGCTGATCCTCCTACCTCAGACTTCTAAGTGCTATCACTGCAGCATGGACCAGAATAAAGAGAGAGATTTTTAAGAAAAAAGTATAAACATGGTTGGAAATCATAACTAGGCATGGTTGGAAGTCATAACAATTTGAAACATACATAAACCTAAAAAACAGAGCCCTAAACATAAAGCATCTACTCAGATATGGAGGTAATAATAGACAATCCAGAAATAATAGTTATTAATCTCAAAACTCTTCTTTAAGTAATAGGTAGAATATCTGAAGAGCAATAAAAATAGAAAGCTCAATAGTACAAATCACCAATACCTAATAAACACACATAGAACTCTGGAGCAGATGACAGCAGAGCACAGACGTTTCTTAAGTACACATAGAAAAGACATTTTCCAAGAAAATCTATATGACAGGTCATTTCAGCAGCTCCAGTAAACTGAAAAAGGTTTAGATAATGAAAATGTGTTTTCTACTTGTGGTGGAATTAAATGATAAATTATTAAGTAAACTAAAAGAAGCAGAAATTAAAAAGAACCCCCCAAATAAATCCAGTAGAAAACAAAAGATAAAACAGAAAATACTTTGAGATGACTTTCCAAAATGAAGAGAAGGTGAAACATGCTTAGACAGAAGTATTTCTGCAGTAATCCCCTGTAATAAAATAAAACAAGCATTAATTTTCCATTTCTATGGGGGTCTATGTATGTTTCTCTTATGGCTCTCCTTGTTACTTAGTTTCTTGAGGTCATGGACTATAGACTCCTTACCCTTTGGTTTATAGCTAGTATTCATCTATGAGTGGGTACATATAATGTTCATTTTTCTAGGTCTAGCTTACCTCACTCAGGATTGTTTTTCTAGTTCCATCCATTTGCATGGAAATTTCAAGATACCATTGTTTTTACTGCTGAGTAGTACTCCATTGTGTAAGTATACCACATTTTCTTTATCCACTCTTCAGTTGAGAGGCATCTAGGTTGTTTCCAGGTTCTGACTATTACAAATAATGCTTATATAAACATAGTTGAAGAGATCTCCTTGTTGTATGGTTGAGCATCCTTTGGGTATATGCCCAAGAATGGCATTGCTGGGTCTTGCATTAGGTGAAGTCCTAATTTTCTGAGAAACCACCATATTGATTTCCAGAGTAGCTGTATAAGTTTGCATTCCCACCAACAATAGAGGAATGTTCCCTCTCTGATGTAGGGTTGGTGAAGATCTTTTCCCATCCAGTAGGCTATCTTTTTGTTTTCTTGACTGTGCCCTTTGCTTTACAGAAGCTTCTCAGTTTCAGGGGGTCCCATTTATTTATTGTTTCTCTCAGTGTCTATGCTACTGGTGTTATATTTAGGAAGTGATCTCCTGTTCCCATGCATTGAAGAATACTTCCCACTTTCTCTTCTATCAGGTTCAGTGTGTTCAATTTATATTGAGGTTTTTAAATACCATTCTTCTGCATGCTGACATACAATTATGCCAGCACCAGTTGTTGAAGATGCTTTCTTTTTTCCATTGTATAATTTTAGCTTCTTTGTCAAAAATCAGGTGTTCATAGGTGTGTGGATTAATATCCGGGTCTTCATATTGATTCCATTAGTCAACCTGTCTGTTTTTATACTGTTTTCATTACTGTAGCTCTGTAATAGAGCTTGATGTCAGTGATGGTGATGTCTCCAGAAGTTCCTTTATTATACAAGATTGTTTTGGCTGTCCTGGATTTTTTGTTTTTCCATGTAAAGTTGAATATTGTGGAATGGGAGGAGAAGGGAATGTGGAATGTTAAGAAAAATGGAGAAGAGAAGGGGGAAGGAGAATTAGTGGGAACAGGATGGTTGTGATGGGGGAATGACAGAGACAGAGAACAAGGAAAGAGGTATGGTGATTGAGGGAGGAATCCTCCCTTTGACCAGAGAAATTCCCAGGAATCCACAAGGATGACCCCAGTTAAGACCCTAACCTCTCCCTAATAGTGGAGAGGGTGCCTGAACTGGCCTTGCCCTGTAGTCATATTGATTATTTTAAATGTCATCATAGAACCTACATCTAGCAACTGATGGAAACAGATGAAAAGGACCACAGTGGAACACTGGGCTGAGTTGCCAAAGTCCAGTCAAAGAGAATGAGGAGTAAACACATGAGCAAAGAGGTCAAGACCATAATGGGGATACCCACTGAAAAAGTTTACCCAAGCTAATAGAAGCCTTCCAACTCCAGCCTGACAGCAAGGAAACCAGCATAGGACCAAACTAGCCCCTCTGAATATGGGTGACAGTTGTGGGACCAGACTATGGGCCACTGGCAGTAAGACCAGGATTTAGCCCTACTGCTTGTTCTGCCTTTTGGGGACCCATTCTCTTTGGAAGAATACCTTTCTCAGCCTAGATATAGTGGGGAGGGCCTTGGTCCTGCCTCAGAGCAATGTGCAGGACTTTGTTGACTCCCCATGGAAAGACTTACCCTCTGAGGAGTGAATGGAGGTGGGAGAGTAAGAAGGTGGAGGGAACAGGAGGAAGGGAGGGAATAGAAAATGGATGTGGTGTGTAAAATGAGGAATGATAAGTTTTTTAAAAAAATAAATAAAAAGAATGGAACCTGAACTAAAATTGTCCAGCATAAAAAAATAAAATAAAACAAAACAAGCTAAAGTCAGTGAAAAGAAAGTAAACTAAAACAAAGATGTAAAGAAGGAAGCTATAGGAATGAGAATGCAAATTACTGGGATGGGATATTAAACATAGACAGTAAACAAGGTAGTAATTGGTTCTTTGCAAAAATCTGCACATTTGACAAACTTTCAAGAAGATTTATCATTAAAAATATACAAGTCCCAAAAGGGATGAAATCAAGATCAAAAGTAAGAATATCAGTACATACATATCAGAGAACAAAAGGACTGTGACACCTGAAAAACAAATACCAGGCAAGAAGACTATTTATATTATACTCAGCATGTTCCTAGAAAGATAGAAGTTGAATTAGTATGACTTAGAGAATTCAAGTAGGTATAAGAGAAATAATAAATATACTGAACTCATGTGGGATTCCCCTCTGTGCTGTGATTACCATTGATTAATAAAGAAATTGCTTTGGTCCTATAGCAGTGCAGAACAGAACTAGGCAGGAAAAACTAAACTGAATGCTGGGAGAAAGAAGGCAGAATCAGAGAGATACCATCTAGCCACCACCAGGGACAGACAAGCTGGAACCTTGCCAGTAAGCCACAGCCACATGACAATACACAGATTAATAGAAATGGGTTAAATTAAGATGTAAGAGCTAGTCAATAAGAAGCTAGAGCTAACAGGCCAAACAGTGATTTAATGAATACAGGTTCGGTGGGGTTATTTCAAGTCTAGGCAGCCAGGAATGAACAATCGATCTTCCTACTACACTGAAGCAAAAGCTTAAGATATTTTTCTAAAGAACATTGAGGTCTAGATGACTTAACTCAATGGATTATTGTGATGGCTTTTCTTGGTTGTCAACTTGACTACATCTGAAATTAACTAAATTCCAAGTAGCTGAGTATACCTGTGAGCTATTTTTCTCGATTGAATGATTTGAAGTGGAAATCCCCCTGCCAATATTTTGAGTTGGGAGGACTCACTCTAAACCTGGACCATGTATACATTCTGATGGCAGCTTATATAAGGACAAAGAAGCAAGACCCTTTTGATCTTTGCCCACACTGTAGCTGGCAAGTTCAATCCTTCACTGGTATTAGAGACTATTTTTTGTTTGTTTGTTTGTTTTTGTTTTTTGTTTTTCGAGACAGGGTTTCTCTGTGGTTTTGGATAGAGACTATTTTTTAAGGATTCCAATGCATTATCATATTCTGAAGACTGATGAGACGTGCACTCTCATGAACAAAATAACTACTGGATTCCTGGACTTTCCTGTGGTCAATAAGCAATGATGTACTAGCTGGACCAGAGACGTAAAGCTACTCTAATAAATCTGATCTCTCTCTCTCTCTCTCTCTCTCATCTATCTATCTATCTATCTATCTATCTATCTATCTACCTATCTATCATCTATCATCTACCTATCTGTATATCTATCATCTATCTACCTATCATCATCATCATCATCATCATCTCTCTCTCTCTCTCTCTCTCTCTCTCTCTCTATATATATATATATATATATATATATATATATATATATATATGTTGTGGGAGCTGCGGGCTGTGTTCCTGCCACCCCAGCTCCTGGTCACCTGGCTAGCTTATGCCCCGAAATAACAACACACAAATTGTATTCTTTTAAACACTGCTTGGCCCATTATATCTAGCCTCTTCTCGGCTAACTCTCGCATCTGGACTAGCCCATTTCTAATAATGTGTGTAGCACCCCAAGGTGTGCTTACCGGAAAGACTCTAGCCTACGTCCATCCTGGGTCGGAGCTTCATTGTGTCTGCTCTGGAGAGGAGAGCATGGCGTCTGAGCTCATTTCCTCTTCCTCCCAGCATTCTGTTCTCTCTACTCCACCCACCTAAGGGATGGCCAATAAATGGGCCAAGGCAGTTTGTTTATTGACCAATGACCTTCCTCCATCATATATATATATGTGTGTGTGTGTGTGTGTGTGTGTATACATATATATATATACATACATACATATACATATCTTCATTCTGTCAGTTCTGTTCCTCTAGTCCTGCCTAATATGACTGCAGAGTATTGAAGAACTAATATCAAATATTCACTTACTCTTGCAAGAAACTAGAAGAGGAAATCATTTTCAGCATATTTTATTTGCCTAAGATTATTCTGATTCCCAACTAAATAAGTCTATTACAGGAAAAGAAACTAGTATCTCTTTTACTATTTGTAGAAAACTCTCAATGAGGCAATAGCCAACTGAATCTAGAAACACAATATCTTACAATATTCTGCTATCACCGAGTAGTGTTCATCACACTAAAATGAGATCTGAAGAGATTTTTCCCTCTTGCTTGTTCTCTATGTTCTCCAGAGAAAGAGAATCAATATGTATTGGGTTGACAGAAATAGAATCAATAGGATTTAAGCTTACACTGTGTTAATCCTGTTTACAGAAGTAGGTATAAATATGCTTGCTTTCCAAATGATATCTCATAACTTAAACGCCATGTTATAAAGAGAATTCTTAAATTCATAAAGTGGATGTATGACCTAATAATGGAATTGTAAAAGAAAGTGGACATATTTTGACAGTGTACATTTATGTATATTTATATATTCTATATGTTTTGCTATGTACTAATCTCTATAAACAAATGTATCCATAATAAAAAGGGAAAGTATTCATGATGATTAATCTGACTTCTGTAATTGATAATATGACTCTAACTAGAATTTATTGTCTTTTTCAATTACCAATCTCCTAAGGCCTGTGCTTTTGTTAACATACCTCATTTGTCTGGTAGACTGACTGATCTGAATCTTCCCTCTTAAAGGGTCCTGACAGACTATTAACAGTCATTCCTTATAGTCTTCATTTACTTATTCACAGGGCATAATAATACTAAAGCAACTGTTAGCTTTTCACTAACTCTAGAAGAAGGAAAGTTTTGCTTTTGGCCCCATTTGAGAAGTTTTAGTTCATATTATTTATCCTTTTTTGATTTTGGAACTATAGTTAAGTAGTATATCATGTACAAAGCCGTTAGAGGAGGCTGATTACTGCATTGCAGTTGGGGAACAGAGGATGGGAGGGAGGAAGGGAAGGGATAAAAGGAGGGAGGGAGGCAGGGATTGAGGGGGGGTTCACAGTATACCTTATAAAAATATGTCATTTATGAATTCCCTGAATTCCTTCCATTAGGGTCACTTCTTTTTTTGATTTTCCCCTCTTTTTAAAATTAATCTTTATTGAGCTCTACATTTTTCTCTGCTCCCCTCCCTGCCACTTCCTCCCCTTCAACCCTCCCCCAAGGTTCCATGATCCCAATTTACTCAGGAGATCTTGTCTTTTTCTACTTCCCATGTAGATGAGATCTATGTATGTCTCTTTTAGGGTCCTCATTGTTGTCTATGTTTTCTGGGATTGTGATTTGTGGGCTTGTTTTCTTTTCTTTATGTTTAAAAACACTTATTAGTGAGAACATGTGATAATTGTCTTTCTGTGTCTGGATTACCTCACTCAAAATGATGTTTTCTAGCTCCATCCATTTTCCTGCAAAATTCAAGATGTCATTATTTTTTTTCTGCTTCGTAGTACTACGTTGTGTAAATGTACCACATTTTCCTTATCCATTCTTCAGTCAAAAGGCATTTAGGTTGTTTCCATGTTCTGGCTATGACAAACAATGCTGCTATGAACATAGTTGAGCACATGTCCTTGTGGCATGATTGAGCATCCATTGGATATATACCCAAAAGTTGTATTACTGGGTCTTGAGGAAGGTTGTTTTCTAATTTTCTGAGAGATTGCCACACAGACATCCAAAGGGGCTGTACCAGCTTGTACTCCAACCAGCAATGCAGAAGTGTTCCCTTTACCCCACAACCTCTCCAGCATATGTTGTCATCAGTGTTTTTAATCTTGGCCATTCTTACAGGTGTAAGATGGAATGTCCCAGTTGTGTTGATTTGCATTTCTCTGATGACTAAGGATGTTGAACATTTCCTTAAGCTTCTTTCAGTCATCTTAGATTCCCTAAGTAAAGGAAATGAGGTGGCATACTCAAATGAAACCTCCAAATCTCAAACACTCACTGTGTCTCTCTTTGTCAATTGTAAGAAGGGTCAGATGCAACAACATTTTCTTTACCTTAGAAGGGATCTCAACACATCCTACATGGATAGATTTCTGAAAATTTCAACAAATTGTAAGGCCCCCGAGTCTCTGATAAATTTATTTACAACCCTCTAATTCATGAATAAATCTGGAACAGTCTTATATTTGCTTCACCAAGTCTAATTAGCATAATGGTACCCATTTAATGGATCAGTGAGGTATCTTGTGGAAAGGCAAGGTGATCAAGGTTCCAGAAAACTAGAACATACATGTAGGGCTGAAGATAGCTATATACCTGAAGCTGGGACAATGATTGTGTAGTGTTGGTATTCCTCACTGAAAATACACTTCTCAAGATTTTGTTAAGAAGTAACCCCACCCACCCACCCAAGCCAAATGCTTTTGCCTGAATAACTACATACCAGGTGCCAGGGGATGTATTAATTTCCTCAAACAATGAAAACACATCTGATCTTGCAGCTGTAATTGGAGTCTCCCATCTAATTAAGCCTATAATAGTCTACTGCCATTCACCAGCTTCCATCTGTCCTTTGCTCAGACTGATAGGTGAGTAGGAGGTACAAAGGGAATTATCTCATCTGTATCATTCATGTTCTGATGATTGTGCCAATCCTTCAAATTCTTCTACAATGCATTCTTACTTTTCGTTTACTCTTTTCTTAGAGAACATTTCATTGGGTTCTTTTTTTTTTTTTTGACCTTGTCAATAGATTAGTTTTTTTATTTATTTATTTTTATTCTTTTTTAATTAAAATTTCCACCTGCTCCCCGTTTCCCATTTCCCTCCCCCTCCTACCACATATTGCCCCCTCCCCCCACTCCCCTCTCCTCCCTATTTCCACTCCTCTTCTCCTCCCCCCACTCCATTCCCCCTCCCTCTCGATACTGAAGAGCAGTCCAAATTCCCTGCCCTGCGGGAAGACCAAGGTCCTCCCATTTCTATCTAGGTCCAGGAAGGTGAGCATCCAAACAGTCTAAGCTCCCACAAATCCAGTTCATGTATTAGGATCGAAACCTAGTGCCATTGTCCTTGGCTTCTCATCAGCCTTCATTGTCCACCATGTTCAGAGAGTCCAGTTTCAACCCATGCTTATTCAGGCCCAGTGCAGCTGGCCTTGGTGGGCTCCCAATAGATCAGTTCCACTGTCACAGTGGGTGGGTGCACGCCTCGTGGTCCTGACTTCCTTGCTCATGTTCTCTAGCATTCTTCCTAACACAATAACTGTCCTGGTTAGTTTTATTGCCAACTTAACGTTACTTAGAACTATGTGAGATAGTGGTATCTCCATTGAAGACTTTCTTGGGTAAGGCTGGTCTATGGGTACATCTGTAGGGTACTGTCTTGGTTTCTAGTTGATTTAGGAGTGTAAAGCCCACGGTGAGAAGTTTTGTTCCTAAGCAGGTGGTTCTCGGTTGTAGAAGAAAGCTATGCTGGGTGGTGTTGGTGCACACCTTTAATTCCAGCACTTGGGAGGTAGAGACAGGTGATCTCTGTAAGCTCAAGGCCAGGCTGGTCTACAAAGCGAGTTTCAGAATGGCCACAGCTGTTACCAAGAGAAAGCCTGTCTCAAGAAAAAAAAAAGTTAGCTGAGTTTTAAGCCTTTAAGCAAGTGGTCAAGCCAGTGTTTCCCCATGTTTCTGCCTGAGTCCCTATCCTGACTTCCCTCAATGCTTGTAACCTGGAAGTTTAAACCAAATAAACCCCTTCCTTCCCAAGTTGCCTGTGATCAGA
Source organism: Chionomys nivalis (assembly GCF_950005125.1). Taxonomy (NCBI): domain Eukaryota; kingdom Metazoa; phylum Chordata; class Mammalia; order Rodentia; family Cricetidae; genus Chionomys; species Chionomys nivalis. Next base: position 27,408,223 of record NC_080094.1, read on the forward strand.
GAGTTTTATCACAGGAGCAAAGTGAAAATAGAACAATCACCCCTACTCCACAGGTCAGAAAATTGATGTGAGATTCAGCCTACTACAGAGTATGTCTGTCATACACATGCATTTTAGAATTGAGAAAACAACCACAGGAGTGGTTCATGGCCTGAGAAATTCAAAGTTCCAAGTCAAGTGCTGTATATTTGAAAGTTTCGGTGCTTGCCCAAACAGTTTATATTTTGCAGCTGTGGGACTGAGTTGTTTTTCATGAACCTAGAATCTTACCCTGTGAATGGCTAGTTTACAGCAGAATTTAAATTTCTTCCCTTGCAGGTGTCTACTGTCAAAGTGTTTGCATCCTTTTCTTTTCTCTCTAGCCCAGCAACACTAGAAGCAGTCAGTCCTCCTCATTATAGTTGTTATTTTGACAAAAGTGCTCGAATGTATTATCTGCACAGTCACCCAGATCCTTGCTTTCTGTCAGTGTTTGATTGAGAGTATCCAGTGGTAATATTATGTTTGCTCTATTAACAGATTTTGCTATGAATTCTCAGTGCCTTGTTTACTCCTGTAAATGGAGACATTAGTGACTTTAATCAGATTGGAAATACACATCCAGAAACATCATTAGATTATACATTTAGGTGATTGAATTGAATAATTTCTGAGTTGTGTGTTGATGACCCTGCTAGAAACAGAAGTTGAACAACACCTACTGTACGATGGTACCTAACAACTGTTTTCAAATTATTCTCTAAGAAAAAGTAAAAAAAAGTAATATCCACAATAAAACTGTGAAGGTACACAAAAAACTATATAGACTAACAACCACTTAAGTATTAACTTTCTATTTGGTTGTTTTTCTAGACATTTAAAGCTATGTGTATTCTAGAAGTTGGAAATTGAAGGGACAAATGCTATTTCTCTCATTGTAATGAAACAAAATATCAAATTAAATTGAAATAATCAAGAATTACATCTGAACATCTTATAAAATTGATGCTTGTGTGTGTTACTGGGCATTACAACATAAGATACAGATAAAATTCAAATGTGTACATAAAAGGTTATGAATTAGTAGAAAATATAAGGTCTCAGGAATAGAATATAGTACTTACAAATGATTAAGATTCTATTGCAAAGAATCAAATCGGATTTTCAAATACATTATTCAATAGGAATCTCCAGGAAAGTTGTGCCACTTCAGAAAAATATTATTACTGTTCATGAAATTCACCCAAATAAATTCTAGTTAATGAAATCAGTTTGGGTGTTTCGATGTAATCAGCACTGCACACTGTGTTATGAAGCCAGACAAGCATCTTTAGTGCCCCATAGCTCACTTTCTTGGCTTAAGGCTCACAAGAGCTGTTAGTGCAGCACAGTCTATGAACTGCAGGGATGTGGGGTAGTGATGTATTACAGTCAGTGAGTCTGACATTTTTTGCCCACTGGGAAGATAATGCTCGATGGATTTTAAGAGGAGAATTTCTCACTGCTCAGGTTTCAACATGTTCTCAAAGGTTCAGTCACTAGTCATAGTTTACAGCTAATCAAAGTCAGACTTAGAACCAGCGTAGACAGTTTCAATTCCATTCTCGGTAATTTTAATGTTTATCCCATTAAAAGGAAATTTTAGATTGTATGAGTGTTCTCCACGATACCCTCAAATGTATGTTTCTCTGGAAATTTTTTTAACAATTTTTTGACAAATATACTTGTAACTAATCAAGAGAGAATTTCACAAAACAAACCCCACAGTAACACAGTTCAGCTACTCTTGCACATTCTTATAACATATTAGCACACACACACACACACGCATGTGCACACTCAGCAACAAATAGTTTTCATCAGACACTTTGGAATGTAATCTCCAAGAAATGTGTGATATATGTAACTAAGTAGCATTTGCACTGAATTATAGGCAGAACATTTCTCCCTGGTCTTTAGAATGAATGAAAAAGCAGCAGTGTGGGAAGATCTGCTGCCCACATGTCTTAGTCCTACCATGGTAAGTCTGACCATTATGCTTTCTCTCTCCTGCGGAGCAGTGAGAAGCGCGTGGTTTCTAGAATGCTCCATTTCTGGTCATGATCAATCCAAATGTTTTCTGACTTCTGATTTAAATAGGCAATGAACAGATGAACTTTTAGGATAGTAAGTAATACAGTAATTGTAGATGTATGTTGCTGTGTATTAACACCCCAAATCCTTAGGTAAAATTAAATTTTCAAGTGTGAGATGGAATAAGAATTTTAACTACAAACATCTGAAGCAAGAAGAGGTATGCTGTATAAGTAGTTTTGTGAACTATTAGAGTCTACAGGTGAAGGAAGGATGCCAAAGCACCATGTTCTATCTATTACCATTTTCCATAAGGGTTGCCTTCTCCAACTCTAACACTGTAGGACCTGAGTATTAGAAAGAACGTAAATAAACAGATGATGAACAGTGGATATAAGGCTGTATAGTGTCAGACTAGACATTTACTGAGTGTAAGGGAGAAACTGGAATGACTCAGTTGGAATCATTGGTAGTAGTTATATTTAGTTTGTTATAGATACAAATTGCATATATATTGTAAAGATATCTATAGGTTTGTGGAGGGATTATTAGACAGGTATATGTTTCCTTGTTCTATCAGCTGAGATGGTTTTGGAAAAATGATATCCCAGCAGCAGTGGGCACATTTAGAATTCAGACCTTGGTTTGCTTTTAATAAAAGGAGCTGGAGTTTCTCCGTTGAATGGGTGATTCTAAAACTGGGTCATAAAAATTATAAAATGAGGCCGGGTGGTGGTGGCGCATACCTTTAATCCCAGCACTTGGGAGGCAGAGGCAGGCGGATCTCTGTGAGTTCAAGACCAGCCTGGTCTACAAGAGCTAGTTCCAGGACAGGCTCCAAAACCACAGAGAAACCCTGTCTCGAAAAACCAAAAAGAAAAAAAAAATTATAAAATGAGATTGCAACATCTGTTGTTAGAAAGTAAGGAATTGATAAAATAAACGAGACCACAATTATGAATGACTGGAAAAGACACATGGTTCAGCAGCAGCAGCTCAACAAAAACAACAACAAAATGCACAATGAAGCTGTAAAAATTGAATTATAGTATTGAGTTATACCTTAGAGTGCAGAACAGACATCCATGAGTTCGTATGAAATGAGCTGTTCCTGCAGCGTTTCAGAGCAGATCCAGCAGAGACTGATACACTAATGCATCCAGAGAAGGTTTCAACAATTGTTGTTTTGCTCCTCTTGGTCTTCTGGATCCAGAGTGGCTTGTGCCTCTTTGTCAGCCTTGACTTCTACCTGAATTTGAACAACTAATTGCTCCACGTGGCAGGTGTTCCTTGCCACTGCCTGAGGCTGTGTGTCATCTGGTTTAGAGGGCTGGGCTGCTGCAGACAAGGAGCAAGAGAACTCTCCCTGGCAGTTAAGCCTTTTCCTAGAGCAGGGCTGTAAGCTGCTACACTTATGTGACCTGTGCTATTCCTTGGCTCCCAACTGTTGGAATACTCTTCCTCCAAAGCTGTGATGCTGGGTATTTCCTGGTCCCCCGACTGCTAGGATACTTTTCCGTCTATTCCTTGGTTTGCAACTGCTAGGATCCCTTTCCATCTGAGCTGTGATACTTTCTTGCACCTGGTTGCGCTCGAGGGAATTGAATTTGGAATCATGGAGAAATAGCAAGACGCTGAGGTCTTTCAGCGTCAAGAGAAGACTTGTTCAACTCTCTTGATCAAGGCAAAAAGCCCTTGAAAACTGTGAACACGGGAGAGGCAAAAGACAGTGAACAAGGTTTGAGCATTAGTACTTTGACCTTGAACTCCCCACCAACCACCTCTGGATTCTCCTTGTCTGCAGCAGCACTGCCCTCTTGATCATACAACCCACAGTCATGCAGTTTCAAGCAACACCTGCCCTGTAAGTCCTTCCTTGTTCAAAGGCTGTCAGAAGTCATGTTGAAAAAGGCACATGCTACTCTGAACCCAGATGGCCAAGGGGAACAGAGTAACATAGCTGTTGAACCCTCTCTGAACATAATAGTATATTAGTCTGTGCTGGATCGGCTCTGAAACACAGCAAGTCTTCATGGTCTCATCAAGTGTGCTGCTCTTGCCCAGAGAGGAAGACACAGAAAACATCAACTGAGAACAAAATGATTGTTAGTGTGTGTGAATGAAGGTCACGGATAGGGATGATTGTCTCTAAAACACAATTCCTCTGTCTTCCGACCTGAGCAAGTTAAACATAATAAACCTTAAAAAAAAATAAAGAAATGTAGCTGTTTTGTATGAATGTGAAGTGCTTCTCGTAGGTTCACATATTTAAACGCTTGGTCCCCAGTTGGCGGTGCTACCTGGAGAGCTAAGGAATCTTTATGATGTAAAGAGGAAGTATATCTCTAGAGGTGGGCCTTGAGGGCTTATAACTTCCTGTTTGCTCATTCTCATTCTCTCTCTCTTTATCTATCTCTGTCTCTGTCTCTCTCTCTTTCTGCAGAATAAGTGTGATTAGCCAGCTTCCCTTCCTTCTACCATGTGTCTCCTGTTTGTTGCCATGCCATTTCCTTCAATGATGAATTTTATCACTCTGGAAAAATAATCCAAATTAAATACATTTATCCTCTATGTTTACTTTGGGGTATTTTATTATGGCATCAAAAATGTAACTAATACAGTGGCTAAGTAAATGAAGAAATAGGGTAGGCATGATAAGTCTCCCAGGCAGAGGACTTCCAAGCAGACTACTTCACACTTCTATTCTGGAGGAAATGGAGCTTGATGCCTGATTTCTTGAGAGTGAAAATACTGAACGACTTCTTTCCAAATAGTACCATGTGGAAAGGGCAGGCAGTGCAGCTTTTCAGAACAAAAACTACTTGCCAGACAATACCTCAGCCACATCAGTATTGAGAGAGACATGTTATGTTGAAAGGATACATCCTTCCTTGATACGCTATGATGAAAATGTCATTTTCTCCCTCTGTAATCTTCCTGGCAGAACCCAGTCATTCCTAATATAATCATGAGAAAAGCATGAGACAAATCTCAACAGATAGAATTTCTAAAAATATTTTACTGATATTCTGATCAGAAGGAAGAAGCTAGGAAGGAGAGGAAAAGTTGTTCCATACAAATGCTAACCAAGTAAAAGCTGGGGCCGCTCTCAGGCTATTAATAAGAGAGGTTCTATTAAAAATCTGTGAGATGGACCATGGGAGAAAGATTAAGTTTTCAAAAAGAAAAGATGTAAACAATAAATTAAAACTTGCACTCCCTTACAAAAGAACTTAAAGTATGTACTGTATGCATTAAGTTGATCTTCAGCGGTTAAAAGGACAAATTACTAATGCAATGAGATAAATTAATTTACATTTGTTAATTGTTAGGAGGTCAACGAGACAGAGTTAGTAAGGATCTGTAAGATTTGAACTACACAGCTGAAACACTATCAATTTGATGGACAGAGGATAGGAACTACCTTCAAGCATCCACAGATCATCTTTATTTTTGAAATTAAGCTTGGAGGCATTCTAAGGAGGCATACTAAAATGTTTTCAAAGACTATTTCTCACTGTGTTATTATCTAACCACAATAATAATGAAGTTGAAAATCAATTACAAAACGAGAGATGAAATGCTATAATCTTAGTTATTAATTCTCTGGAGTATAGCCTGGGCATCTGGAACTTTAAGAGCTCCTTGGGGCCGAAGAATAGCTCAGTGACAGCACTTGTCTAGCATGTGAGATGCCCTGGGATCTATTCCCAGAACCAAGAGAAACAAATGCAAAACAACTACCAAAGCATCCCCGGTGCAGCTTGGATGTATAACCTGCCATTCTGCTGTATATAACCCCAAATCATAAAAGCTCTTTTGAAGTAGTTTTAATTTTCATTTCGTAAAAATTTTGTGGACTGTCATTGCACAAATAACCTACATTGAGTTTTAAAATGCATCTCTCAAGTGATTCGCTTCCTTTCTCTACGACTATAACAGTCCTGACCATCAAAGAACAGTGTTATGTTCCCTTACTCAAGAGAAGCAAATGGGAAGCTCTTCCGGTGGGAGAAAAACAGTCAAAATGACATTTGGATTGGCCCCATGTGGCTCAGTGACTTCTCAATATAGCACAAATTCATTTTAATTTAATGGATTTGTTACAAATTTCCTGAAAAGCTTTTTCAGAAGGAGGCGATGAATTAGCAGCTCAGCAGCCCACCGAGGAAGTCATTATGCACCAAGCTCCAAGCTGAGATAATCAAATAATAACTGGCGATTTATAACTTCCAAAGAAATATTCTTAAATATGGAATTGTGAAAGGGAACATTTGCCAGCAGTGTTGCTGCAGTGGAGATGATTAGTTTTTAAAACAACAAATAAAGTTCCCGTTTCTCTGGTGACCATCTGCCTTTGCCTCTGAGATATGTAGGTGCTGGGTACTGATCCATCTCAGCGCTGCCTCCATGGTTTCCACTGTGGAATCTTTTAGTAAGATGCACAAATGCAGGGAATGTTCCCGTTATGGTTCTCTACTATCAAATACCACACCAAAAGCAGCTAATGCGAGTAGTGGTTTATTTTAGCTCACAGTTCATAGGAATACAGACCACCGTGGTGAGGAAAGCATGGTAGTAGGAATGGCTCCCAGTTGTGGCGATGCTGAGGGGCTTGTCCTTTCAAATTGTCAGTCAAGAAATAGAGAACAAAGCATTCTGCTGCTCAGAAGTTTTGTTTTTACTTTTTACGTTTTATCCCTTTTGATTCCCTGTGGGGCCCTACTCCGTGGGCTAGCGCCTCACACATTCCCAATGTTTCTTCTCTTTTCAGTTAAATCTCTCATCAAAAGCAAACCCGGAGGAGTGGATTTCAAGTCCAGTCAAATTGACAGGGAAGGGTAAGCATCACAGGATCCTGCAAGAACACTTTGATTGCTTTGTTTATTCTGCTGCTAAAGAGATAACGAGAAAAAGGTGGGTCCATGTGAACAATAAAACCACAATGGCTGGGGTTTTGAGAATGTGCCACGTTGTTATAAGAGATGTTCTTCCAGCATCTGAACTTTGGATAGTGTCAACAAGGTGACTGGCTCAATTGCTTTATTTGTCATAGTAAATGTCTCAAAACTACTGCCCCAAAGTGTATTCTAACAAGCCGAAAGTGCATACTTGGGATTTGCTTAGGGTTCTAATTTCTCATTGCTTTCTGAGTAAAAATTTTGAAATTTATGGCTCAAAAATCTAATTTTTTTCACGACAAAGTGGATCATGAGGATATTTGCGAGGCCACTATTAGACATGAAAGAAATTTTGTTCTGTTGAGGGATGTTTAGAGAACCACACGTCCACCAGGGCTGCTGTTGTATCTACCTTGCAACGAGATCGTTCATAACCAAACAGCTGCATATTCACAGTGCTGACTTTAGATACGCCTGTGGAATTTGTTAATGTGTGTACATGCTTAATTCCTTATGTGAATGTAGATCTTCAAGAATAGGGCAGGACAGCATATTTTCAGTGACAGCTTGAACTCACCTTTGTGCTGCAGATGGACGGCGGGCTTCTCAGGCACATGGAAGTTTGAGTGGGGTTATCTGAAGAGATTCACACTTTGCTTTAATCTTAAAGACCCACCCACCTCCAAATTCTGTCTCTGCTGCATATTGTCTTCATACCTGTAACATGAAGATAATAGTTTGAGATCTCATCAAGTTTTTGTGAAAGCTAAGCTTCTTTTTTTTCTTTTTTTTAATTATTAAAGATTTCTGCCTCTTCCCCGCCACCACCTCCCATTCCCTCCCCCTCCCCCAATCAAGTCTTCCTTCCTCCTCAGCCCAAAGAGCAAGCAGGTTTCTCTGCCCTGTGGGAGGTCCAAGGACCACCCACCTCCATCCAGGTCTATTAAGGTGAGCATCCCAACTACCTGGGCTCCCACAAAGCCATTACGTGCAATAGGATCAAGAACCCATTGCCATTGTTCTTCAGTTCTCAGTAGTCCTCAGCTTCTTAATAAAGGTAAAATACTTGTAGGTTGCAATACATATGAAAGAGTTGGTGTGTGCTTATAGCAGCACTTGGTGTCCACTTTGGTGAGCAGAGGCACTTTCTAGGACACGTGGAACTCCCTGGGAAGAGAAAATAGAAGAGATATCCTGGGGTGGACATGGGAACTGGAGGGATCAGGTTGGGGAGTGGATAGAGGGGGGAGATTAGTGAAAGAGATGACTGGGAAAGGGGCACATTTTGAGGTCAGATAGAAACCTGATGCAAAGGAAACTCCCACAAACCTACGAGGCTGACCCTACCTAAGACTCCTAGCAACAGTGGATACAGAGCCTGAACTAGGCATCTCCTCTGATCAGATTGGTGAACACTCCAACTTTCATTAAAAGAGCGTTTATCCAGTAACTGATGGAAACAAATGCAGAGACCCACAGCTAAACATCAGACTGAGCTCGGGAAATCCTGCTTAAGATGGGGGAAGGATTTTAGAGGTTAGAGGGGTCAAGGAAATCACAAGAAAACCCATAGAAACAACTAACCTGGGGCACAGGAACTCACAGAGTCTGAATGAACAACCAAGGATCCTACCTGAGACTGACATAGGCCGTCTACATATATCTGACAGTTTTGTAGCTTGTTCTACTTGCAAAACTCCTAACAATGGGAATAGGGCTATCTCTAATGCATTGGCTGGCTCCTGATATCTTATTCCTCATACTGCGTTGCTTTGCCCAGCCTTAATAAAAGGGGAGGTGCTTAGTCTTGCCCAAACTTGGCATGTCATGCTTTGTTGATACCCATGGGAGGTCTGCCCCTTTCTGAAGAGAAATGAAGGAGGAATGGATTGGGGAGTGGTGGTAGAAGGGAATGGGGGTGAGGAATGGGAGCAGAGAAAGCTACCTGGTTGTCAGAGGAGAACCTTCATCCAGTGACTAGGGGAGACAGGTTTTTAGACTTATGACTAAACATTGAGTTGAGCTCAGAAGTCCTGCCAAGCAGAGGTAGGAGGGATTGTAGAAGCCAGGGGGTCAGGAAGGTTGGATGAAAACCCACAGAAAAGGCTAGCCTGGCTCATGGGAACTTAGAGAGTCCAAACCAACAACCAGGGAACCTGCATGGGACTGACCTAGGCTCTTGGGAATCTATTCCTCATGCTGGATTATCTTGCCCAGCCTGACTACAGGGGGAGGTGCTCAGTGTTATAGCAACTTTATATGCCATCTTTGCTGATGCCCATTGGAGGGCTGTCCATTTCTGAGCAAAGATGGAGGAGAAGTGAGTTAAAGGGGGTTGGAAAGGTGGTGGCAGAGGTAAAAGAGTCTTAGGTTGGGATGTAAAATCAATAAATAATTAAGTAATAAAAAAGAAAAATTAAAAGAAGGAACAGATACAACAACCAAGTAATAAACAAAATGGATTTATTATGGGGAAAGCTTCTTAGGTAAAAAATCATTCAGTTATAGAAGCAGAAGTCTGAATCTGACAACAAAATTTGCATTTCAATTTTTATAGAATTTCTGACAGCAAAATGAAAACATAATTCAAATCCTTATATAGGTAAAGATATTTGATAGGATTTAATATATATTAAATTAATTTAGTATATATTATATATACTAATATAATATATGCTATAATATCTATCTGTCTCTATCTCTCTATATCTATCTATCTATCTATCTATCTATCTATCTATCTATCTATCTATCTATCTACCCTCTATAGATTTGTTTTGGAGATATTCTCACAATCTAGCCCAAACTAGCCTCAAACTCTTGATCCTCTTGCCTCAGTTCTAGAATTATAAATGTGTACCACCATTCCTGGCATCAGTTATGTATATAATAAAATATATGATGCCTACAGATAGGCAGAGAAAAAATGGCCTTTCTCAAGAGTAACTGGTTTGTGCATATCATACAAGGACTGGTGACAGCATGTGATGTGTCTCACTGATTGATACAAAGCGGGATCTGATAGGATACTTCGTTGCAGCTGAAGAATAGAACTCTATATTGTGTTCTTTACATATTAGCATCATCTTGGGCTGTCTTTGTTATTTTATCATTGATTTGTTCTTTAGTATGATGGTTATTTGCCGTCTAGTCTTAATCCATTTAATTATAGATAATTAATGTCATTTAGCCAGGATCTAATTTTAACAATGCCGAGGGCAGTCAATAATCCCTTTCTTACCTTTTGGTTAACTGGGACATATTTCTATTACTACATTTAACATATTAAAGTAAAATTTCCTTATTGAAGCCTGAGTTTAACACTGACTCTTCAGGCCTTTAATAGAAGCATCTATATTTCATGTATACCAGTATTATCTATGTACCTCCCAGGGTACATGCCCAAATAAATATTGTTGATTACATAGACTGGTATTTGGCTCATGGCCCTGGTTAGACTAGCCTGGGTGTGATGATGGGTAATGTCACAGACATATCATTATTAAAGTAGAAAATCAACTTTGAATAGTTTTAGTTTTAATAGCATAAATATATATTAGTGAGGGAAATATCACAATAAGAAAAATAGTGCCTGTCATATATAAGATAACATGAACAGCCTTGTGGTTCTCCAAAGGGAAGCTGAGATAGACAAGGATAGAAATACAACAGGAAGAAAAACAGTGCGAATTGTGGTTTGCAGTGGGTGCTAGAACTGTAGATTAATCTCTTTCTTCACCATACAGACTTTCAACATTTCTGACAATAGAAGTGTCAGGGATACGGCAAAATTTTAAAGTCGTATGTTGTTTAAAACCAAGGGAAGACATTCCTTAAAAATAATAAAATAAAAAAGAAAGGACGAGAAGGAAACTAACTGCTAAGACATATTTCCACCTAGAAAGATGTGTTTCTACAGTGAATATTACTGCCTTGGTTGTCTGATTTTAATTAAATATATCACCTCTCCAGAGGTACATACACTGTATTAAATTTTTACATTAGTCATTAAAGATTAAGTTTTAGTTTCCCTGTCTTCACAGAGCAATCTTCCAAGTATTAGATTTTATTTTTCACTTTAAATTATTCTTTCCTCTATTCCAATGACAGTCATTCCCTGCAACAAAACCCTGGGTGAAATGTAACCATTTGAATGAGTAAAGTGTGCACTCTAGAGAATGCAGCTGTCCCGCTGTGCTTGTAATGAAATCTATTTCTCTTTGATGATCTCAATTAAAAGAAGTTAAGAATTAGGAGTGTGACTTTAATTATTTCTTGATGTATCTTCCTCTGTTGTTTGCCAGGCAGAAAAGAAGCAAGCAAGTGCCTCTGAGAGGACTCCCTGAGCTGTCCTTAGCAGGAGATCTCTGAAATATGTTGGCTTTCTTGGGGCTGTGCACTAAGCATTGATCATAGCCAAGCAACTCTTTACTACTATAGTCTTACAGATAACCCCAAAACATGAAGACAAAAAGTATAGTTGTGTATGGCCCCTCTTCTGGAGTCAGGAGTCCAGCTGAGCCATGCCCCTCATCTCTCAACTATTTACCAGGAATTATAAGCTAAATATGAATGCTTCTCTCGTCACTCCACCTCCAGGCTCAGGTATTGAATGCTTGGTCCTCAACTAGAGTCATTGTTTTGTGAGGCTGTGGAAACTTCAGGGCATGTGATACAATTAGAGGAAGTAGGTCATTGGTGGGCATGAAGGTGAGAGATGAGGAGAGGGAGTTCTTTGGACTATATTACACTGTTTACTTCCTGTCTTGCTCTTCCTCATTGAACATGAAGTAAACAGTTCTATTCTGTCCCATACCCCTGTTACTACTATGTCCTGCCCAAGCATAATAAGACAAGTGACCATGAACCTAACCCTTTGAAATCATCTTCCAAAATGGATCATTGCTCCCTTAAGTTGTCTTTGCTGGATTTTTGGCCATAGCAATGTAAAATGCCTGGGTTACTGGGTGTAGATGGTGCTCAACTGGATGTAGTCCTGGTCTTTAGCGTTTAAGGGCAATATATGTCTAGTTACATGGGTAATACCTTGGGACAGATGGGTAGAGAGACTAAAATATTAAACTTAGCTGGTCATTTTTCCATGTTCCAAGTCATCTGGAGGTCGTAGTGGAAGGCTTTTTATAGGAAGACTCTGCTTTCTTCCTCCCAGAATTTAGTCCTATCTTCCCACTTACCTAAGTTCTGCCCTATCACCAGGCCCAAAGCACTTTCTTTATTAACCAATGAAAGCAACACAAATACAGAAGGACCTCCTACACCACCTTATAGAGGAAAAAGTAGGAAGTACACTTGAATGCATTGACACAGGATACCACTTCCTAAATATAACCCCAGTAGCACAGACACTGAGTGAAACAATTAGTAAATGGGACCTCCTGAAACTGAAAAGCTTCTGGAAAGCAAAGGACACGGTTAATAAGACAAAATGACATCCTACAGAATGGGAAAATATCTTCACTAACCCCACATCAGACAGATGGCTGATCTCCAAAATGTACAAAGAACTCAAGAAACTGGTCACCAAAAGAACAAATAATCAAATTTAAAAAATGGAGCACAAACCTAATCAGAGAACTCTCAAGAGAAGAATCTAAAATGGCTGAAAGACATGTAAGAAAATGTTCAACATCCTTAGTCATCAGAGAAATGCAAATCAAAACAACTCTGAGATTCCATCTTATACCTGTAAGAATGACCAAGATCAAAAACACTGATGTTGGAGAGGTTGTGGGGTAAAGGTAACACTCCTGCATTGCTGGTGGGAATGCAAACTGGTACAACCCATTTGGATGTCTGTGTGATGGTTTCTCAGAAAATTAGGAAACAACCTTTCTCAAGACCCAGCAATACTGCTTTTGGGTATATATCCAAAGGATGCTCAATCATGTCACAAAGTCATGTGCTGAACTATGTTCATAGCAGCATTGCTTGTCATAGCCAGAATCTGGAAACAACCTAAATGCCCCTTGACTGAAGAATGGATAAGAAATATATATGATACATTTACACAATGGGGTACTACACAGCAGAAAAAGATAACAACATCTTGAATTTTGCAGAAAACCAAATATCTAATCCTGTTCGGGAGATGTTCAGAAAAGATTTATCAATGGGAAAAGAGTGTGGTTTAGCACAAAGTCACAGGCACGTTGTCCTTGCCTGGTTTGTTGCTAGGTTAACATTCTTTTTTGAAATATCACTTTAGAAAGGAACATTGTTTCAATGTAGGTGTGTTTGACAGACAAGTTTGTGAGTTGTATTGGGATTCAGTCAGTAAGAGATTCCAGCAGGTACTAGGACAGTAGGTTTCATTTTCTCCTTTGTCTCCTAATTCTCTATGTACCTACATTCTAATGATCATGACAGATAACATATACGTAAACAGATGTGTCACCTCAGCTCCAGGGATGTGTAATGATGCTAGACGAGGGAAGGAGACATTTCTTTGCTTGGGTGCTGAAGAGAGACCTCGAATATAATATTCAAACAGACATTTTGACAAGGTAACTACATGGCAGTAGGAGAAACAAAAACTTTATTTGGAGAAAATAAAGCAAGGAGGCAGAAATAGGTTTTCACTCTTTGAATAGGGCAAGGGTGTTAAAGCAGAGGCAGAGAAATTGGTGCAGTTTGTTATCAAATGGCATTTAAGAAATTAGACCAAAATCCACTGCCTTATAGCAATAGTAACAGTAATTTACTTTGTCTTGTAAGTTTTATTGTTTAAGGACCAAGTAGGTAGCTCAGCTATTCAGTTCTGGCTCAGGGTCTCCCATAATGCTTCAGCTATAAAATAGCTGGACTGAAAAGGAGCCTTCTAATCTGGGTAGGACATTTTTGCTGGCTACTGGATGGGTTTCTCCACTTCTCACAATAGGGTAAATGTCCTCTACATGGATGGAGAGTGGAGGAATAAAAAGGTGACAGAGAGAGGCAGATACAAGTGGGAGATGGAGAGGGATTAGAAAAGATGAAGCAAGGGGAAAGATCTCAGGGCAAATTTATCTTTAGTCTTATATAGCCCGAAGTTCATTGTGTAGTTCTGTAAAATTCTACTGATTAAATCCTGAACTATTATGGGCCAGAACATTCTTCAGGGTAGGAAAGCACCTCCAGGAAAGTAAGCGTATGAGAAGTAATAAATACATGGGTTTAACCCTGATTGCTCTGTGGGCTGACGAGGGAGGGGAACTTGATCAGGGGAGGGGAAGGGAAATGGGAGGTGGTGGCGGGGAGGAGGCAGAAATCTTTAATAAATAAATAAATAAAATAAATAAATACATGGGTTTGACCATCTTTGGAAAAGCAAACTGACCCAGGTGTGTCTGTAATTTAAGATAAGGGTTTGAGTTACAAGTGGGACTGGGACTCTTAAAACAAAACAAAATCCACATATTTATTACTTCTCACAAGCTTGCGTTGCCAGTGGAGCTATCCTCCCCTGAGGAAGATTCTGGCCTCTACTAGTCTGGTGTCTAGCCAGTAGAGTAAAGCAGAACTACACTCTGAACCGCAGGGACTGTATCAAATAAGGATACCCTTACTCTGAGATCTTTCCTCTTCTCTCTATCTTTTCTAACCCCTCTCCATTGGTTAGGGAAGTGGCAGTCATTTGGTTTCCATATTTAGAAAGTCACTGAGATGACACTTAAGAATGTGATGGTAGAGCAGGAAGGTAAGGGACACTGATGTCCAGGAAAGAAAGGATGATGGAACAGCCTGCATTAGGGTTGAGAATGTGGCGAGAAGTTTTCACTTTGGGAAATTTGTTGAAGATTGAGGTAATATGAGTTGTCTTTGATTAGGTGTAATTTAAGATAAAGAAAGTAGAGATGAGTTCAAAGACTTCACCTGAAAAAAACAGGCACGCACTGCACTATTTAGTGTAATAGAGAGAACTGAGTAACAGCCTAATGTAAAGTGTGTGTAGACTTTCCTATTATGGAAATGCTCAGTTTGGTTCATCTTGACTACAAGGAGTTCAGCAATAGACAGCGTTGTGACAATTCACTGGTGATCCTGACATAACTTTGAACACATTTTAATTCAGTTGATTGAAGATAGGAAAGATGCAAGGGTAAAGAGGTAAGTTTTATATTATAATCAATTAAAAATGAAAATTGAGAACAGTACAGGCTTTTCTTGTAGGAGTCCAAATATTAAAGGATTAAAGTGATGCATGCAACTAACATGTCAAACGTTGAGTCTAAGCATCAAACCAATATTTCTCTAAACTACTATTGCTATTGACTCACCTGCACTAACAGAGTAGTTTCATATGTGAATATGTGGCTTGCACACCCGCGCATGTGGTGTGTGTGTGCGTGCACATGTACGAGTCATAGCATTCACATTTTATAGATTTCAAAAGTAATGAACTGCAATTATAGCCAGGAAAACCAGAGGAGATAGGCTGCCCAGCATATATATCCTTTATCTTTATTAAGGAAGTTCAGAAGCTCTCTTATCTCAGGGTATTCTACTACTTAGTTGTATAATACCTTTAGTTATCACTCAGGGTACTGCTTTTCTGTTGACTTTAGCTCACAATAGATATAGACATACTGTGCCACTTGTATTGGCATGTCCAAATTAAATTTTTTGGCTAATCATTATATCCCAGGCACTGATAAATGTTGGCATTCAGTGCTGACATTGCTGGCATATATCACACCTGCACAAAGAGGGGTGTTGCAAAGACCTCAGAGTTAGAGAAGGTATAGTTCACAATTAATCGCTCTGCAGCATGTAAGGCTTATCTGTAATAAGTATACATTTATATCCTTCCAATCTGTTGTGTGCAAGCATGTTAGAATGGGTGGATGAGTTGGAGCCCTAGAGAAGCAGCATTTCAGATAGAAAGGCTGAAGCACATAAGATGTTGCCCAAGTAGGCTTTAAGGGTAAGGGCCAGGCAAGGGTTTGCACCAGACTCCAACTCCTGCTGCCTCTTGAGGTCCATATTTCTTCAAACTGTGACATCCCTTTGTGCTCTGGACTCTCCCAAAAGGCTCTCAGTATCTGAGTCTGCTAGGTAGCAGGCACATGTGCGCTAGGCACATGAGGCTTTTACACAATTCATAGTCATAATTTTGAGTCACAACTTCACATCTTTCCCAGGAGCCTTGACAGAATCTCTGACTCATTGTTCATTTTCTTACTGTCTTAGTATAAAATGCCAAAGAACACATCTGTCTTTGTTCATTCTATCCCTGGGCTTTTTGTTACCATCCAGGCTTCATAAATTTGCTTCCTTGCAGGCTTCAGCATCAATAAGACTTATCTATTGAATAAGAATTTAATTTCAAGGAAGACAAATTCTGTTCCTGTTTTCCTTAGAATAGCATTGACATTTAAAAAAATCAAACCACTGTTAATGATGAAATCAGATGTTTCTAAGGCTTCATAAAATTTAGCTGTGGAGTTGCTGGCTCTGTGGCTTCAGGGCCATTAGATGACAGAATTAGACAAGGAGCACACACTACCCAGCTCATACAGACGATCTGAAGACAAGTTCAAGGTCTTTGTGAAATAATACAGGAGGTGAATGGTTCCTTAAAATAAATACTTCTTCCTTAGTAACCATGAGCCTCCCAGGACCTTACCAGACAGGCAATGAAATGCCTCACTTTACGGATGATACAGCTTTAATCTAGAGCCATATCACATGGCCTTCCTGGTCTGGAGGGAGAATTGGTTATTGCTTCAGCAGCCACATCACACATCTTGTGGTGGTTACTTATAGTCAATTATACACAAACTAAGTCACTTGGGGAGAGGGAATCTCAATTGAGGAATTACTACCACCAGATCTCCATCCCTGTGGGCAGTTTGTTGATTAATGATTGATGCTGGGAGAGCTATTCCACTGTGAGCAGTGTTCCTCTTGAGTTGGTGGTCCTGGGTTGTATACAAATTAGGCTAAGTAGACCACAAAGATCAAGCCAATTCTTTTCCCATAGTCTCTGCTTCAGTTCTTGTATTCAGGTTTGTTCCTTGAGATCCTGCCATGACTTCCTTCATTAGTGAATTGTGGTCTGGTAGCTTTTAGATGAAATAAACCCCTTCTTCCCCTATGTTGGTTTTGGTCAGTGTCTTATCACAGCAACAAGAAAGCAAGCTAAAACACATCTCAATGGGCCAATCATGCTGCAGTTTGGAAACTGGAAATGACTTTTGTGTGTGTGAGGTGCTGGGAAATGGACTAAGGGTTTCCTGCCTTGTCAGGAAAGCATGCCACCACTGAACTATATTCCAGCCTCAATTATTTAAAAATATTTTAATTTTATATTATTATCATTGTTATCATTATTATTATTACTACTAATTTTTGTGTGTATACCACACTACAGTTTTGGAGGGCAAAAGACAACTCTGTAGAGATGGTTTATGGTTTGTACATTTTTGTGAGCTAAAGAATTAAATTAGTGTTGTCAGGATTGAATAGCCAATATTTTGACCCACTGAGATCTTTTCCTGATTCCTCAACTAGTTTTTAATAAATTTTCTTCAAGGTTTCGAGTTTCATTTATTTATTAAATTAATCAACCAATGCCAATGGGCTAGAAACTATGCTGCATGCTGTAAACCCCAAAGGCAGAGTGATTCCAGGTGGTAGAAATTTGTCCCAATGGTTCTAGAAATTTAAAAGTAAAGAGATTCTCCAGTTAAAGTTTCCATTGTGTTCACATTAAACACAGCTTTTACTTCACAGGAAATAACTGATAGTTTATTCTTGAATCAATTCATGAGTGATCATAACCCATGAACATGGATTCATGCTATTCCAATTAGAGATGCTAGTGTGGAAATGGCTCCCTGGGCAGAAAGAGAGTTATGCATCAAGACATTTTCCGAAGTCATTGGTGGCAGCATCAGGTGAGTATGTTGCTATGGGAAGCAACCTCTGCTGTGTCTCTTGGAGGATGTCTGATGCCAGCTATTGAATTGTTGAGAGATAGTACTCAGTTAGGTTAACTCATTCCAAAATGTTTTACAAGAGTCATAAGAATGTTAGGTTAGACACACAGATGGGTAATGTAAGGTTATTGTATTAATCAAAGCTTTTTAGAGTCACCAAACTTGTGGAAGAGAGAGAGAATGACTTACAGGCCACAGTCCAACAGTGGCTGTCTGTGAATGGAAAGTTCAAGAATCTAATATTTGCTCTGCCCCAGGATACTGGGTGTCTTAACTGGTCTTCTGTATATGCAGGAATCTCAATGGATGTGCTGACAAGGTGAGAACAATCAGGCAAAGAACAAAATAATCCTTACTTCCTCCAGTGTCCTTACATAAGCTTCCAGTAGAATATGCAGTCCAGACTAAAGTTGTGTATTTCTACCTAAATATCTGGATTAAAGGTATGTGCCATCCTGCCTCAAGATCTAAATCACAAGATCTAAATCACAGATGTGCCCTCCATTTCTAGATTGTACTTCATTCCGGATATAGTCAAGTTGGCAAACAAGAATAGCCATCACAGTTTTTAAGGGGACAAAAGATCATCTAAGATAATTTGGTTCCGGATAGCCGGGCAGTGGTGGCACACGCCTTTAATCCCAGCACTTGGGAGGCAGAGGCAGGCGGATCTCTGTGAGTTCGAGACCAGCCTGGTCTACAAGAGCTAGTTCCAGGACAGGCTCCAAAACCACAGAGAAACCCTGTCTCGAAAAACCAAAAAAAAAAAAAAAAAAAAAAATTGGTTCCGGATCTATAATGTTATCACTACCCACAATCATGAGGTTCTAGTCAGTCAATGAGCCTAGAGCAACTTTTAGTAGAAACATGGCTGTTGTGGAAAGAAAAATTGAGTAAAGAGACAGAATAGGTTTTAAGGATCCTGCAGGTCAACCAGTTGACCATATGTGTAACATTATGTGTCCCAGAAGGATCTCTCATCTAAACCTTGCTTAAATCTCTGGTTTGAAAAATTGTGAACAATAGATATTGTTGTTATAAGTTATAAGTTATAAGTTAAGGGATGCTGCTCCAAGAGATAAGTTGCTGTGTTCTTAGCTCAAAGTAAGTCATTTAACTGGGATGTATAAGGGGCACTCAGAAAGACTTTCACAACTCCGAATATGGTCTCTATGCAAAAGCATTTGAATGATAGCTATCCATTATTCTATCACAGACCATCTTCCAGCTGAAATGACTGTATGTTGAGATGAGAGCAGAGATCTTATGGGAAAGAACTGATGGGATGAAGGATATCAAAAGATAATTTATTAGACTGGTTTACATAATATGCTATGGATAACCCAGTATTTTCTATCATCACACTGGGGTGGTTGGCAATAAATATTAGCTATTTAGTTCATGAATATGGATTCCTCAACAGTCCCAGCATAGTGCTGAAGACCTGAAAGAATTCTGGAGAGCCCATTCAAAGGCCAAGGAAGCTGGGTTCTGATGTCAATGAAGGATAGCAGCAGCAGAAACAGGGTAGAAAATCTCAGACACAAAAGTAAAAGGTAAGCAGACAAAAAGCAAAAGCATTTAATTCTGACTCCCTTATATCTGGATTACTACCAGAAAAAACTACATCTTTTCACACATCTTGTCAATTAATCTAATCCAAGAAAACCCCTCACAGATGTGTCAGGTGACTTATCTTTTAGTCTCAAGATTCAGTCTAGTTGACAAGTAAGAAAAACCATTGTGAGAACTTTATTAAATTCTGGGCCTAAGAATGAGTTTCTACTTTAGGTCAGGTGATAGACTCTTGATGACTGTCACCCTAAACATAGGCAAACATTTTGATAGTTCACATCAGCCCAGGAGGGAAGCAGGTAAAGCTACTCAGGATTTTGCATTTGTTAATTTATTTTATCTTTGGAGGAGAATTGAAGCAAGAAAAACTGTTTGGATTTAGTTGTATTTGCATCTTTCCCTTGGAGCTAAATATTTATTCATTCCAGCTGCCGAATCCTGTTGCTTTGTCATATTGCCAATTAGCTCTAGAAGATGGGCAAAATTTTCTGGTCCAGCAATGTCTCTAACTATTTTATAACATCCTTAGAAATTGTATTTTTCAGTTGAGGACTTCTTTTAAAATTCACTTGAGCTTTGTGGAAAAGATTTTATACATTCATGATTTATTTATGTTTACTGTTTTGCAAATCAAAGACTTTTTACTTAGAACAAATTTTACCAGGTTTGGGAGAAATTTGTGCTAGGTCACTGCAGGATCATGATCAGTTAATGCCCCATTTCCAGTTTCTTTTTCAGGACCTCTGCAAGTTAGTCTAGATGTAGGAACCACAATTCTGTTCTGTCAGAAATCCCAGTATTTTTTATTAAGATAAATAACATGTCATTTTCTAAGAATACTTTTAATGAAGCCTTTAAAAGCCTATATAATTTATGGATATTAAATAATGTGTGGGATCTGTAAAAGAATTTATCACCTAGAATTCTGAAGGCCAACACGCCTTAATGTATTTGTCTGAGTGGTTTCCAATTCAACACATGTGAGGGACTGTGAGATAGCCACAGGACAGCTAATGTCAGTAAATGAAATAAAAATATGCAAATAATTGATTCAGAGAATCTTTTGAATTGTGTATTAATTGCTTTTCTCATTGCTGTGGTCAAATGCCTCATGAGAAGTGACCTAAATATGGAAGGGCTTTTTTTTTTTTTTTGGGCGCATGGCTTAAGGGTATGGCCCATCATGGTATAGAAGGCAAATGTAATTGGCTTCCATAAGCTTATAGGGAGTGGTACTATAATTGGGTATATCTTTGTTGGAAGAAGTATGTCACTGTGGAAGTGGGTTTTGAGGTCTCACATAGGCTCGAGCCATGCCCAGGGTCTCAATTCACTTCCTGTTGCTTGCAGGATCAAGATGTTGCTCCTTCTCCACCATCAGCTTCTTCTCCAGCACCATGTCTGCCTGCATTTTACTATGTCACACCATGAAGATAATGTATTAAACATCTGAAAATATAAGCCACCTCAATTAAATGTTTTTCCTTTATAAGAGTTGCAAAAATTATGGTGTCTCTTCATAAAACTTAAACTCTAACTAAGACAAAAGTTGGTATCAGGAGTGACACATTGCTGTGATAGGCCTGACCATGCCTTTGTTTGGAGGAATATGGACCGTGGAACTGTGGATTAGAAAAGCAGTTGAACACTTGTTGTTTAATAGTTCATATTAGTTAAGAGCATGGAAACCAGTGGTGCTGGTGTGGGATTTCCCTCTGTAGGCTGTGATTACCATTGGTTAATAAAGGAACTGCTTTGAACCTATGACAGGGAAGAACAGAACTAGGTGGAGAAAGCTAAGCTGTATACTGGGAGAAAGAAGGGCAGAGTTGGGGAGAAGCCATGGAGCTTCCAGAGACGGATGACGGGAACTCTAACTGGTAAACCACAGCCTTGTAGCGATACACAGATTACTAGAAATGGGTTAAATTAATATGTAAGAGTTAGCCAATAAGAAGTTAGAGCTAATGGGTCAAGTGGTGGTTTAATTAATACAGTTTCTGTGTGATTATTTAGGGTCTAAGCTAGCCAGGAGGACAGAAACCAACAAGCAGCCTCCTCCAACATGGTGTGGAATATTATTTGAACTGTAGGGGCCTGGCTCAAACGGTTCTAGAGGAAAATAATATTAATATGTGGCCTCGAGGTCATTCTTGTGGTATTTTGGTGAAGAATATGGCTGCCTTTTGTCCTTGCCTAAAGAGTCTATCAGAGGTTCAAGTGAAGCGTTTTGGATTAGTTCCTTTGGCAGAGGAAATCTTAAAACAGTCCAGTGTAGTCTCTATCCTGTGGTTATTAGTGGTAATGGTAATGAAGATTTATAACGAAAAGGAGCAAGCTGAGTAGGGTAAATTACAAAATGTAACATTTGGGGAGAAAAGGAGCACCAGAAAGTGGGGCTAAATCTTGTGTTTAAGGAGATAAACAGATTAAGAAATGGAACAAAGAGAGTACTTTCCTCAGGGCAAGATTCCATCCAGCTAAACTTCTAACTTGTGAAAAGGAATTAAAGAAAACCTTAGAGCTGGATATGATGACGCATGCCTTTAATCCCAGCACAAAAAAAAAAAAAAAAAAAAAAAAAAAAAAAAAAAGGCTGGTGAGTCTCTGTGTTTGAGGACAGCTTGGTCTACAGAGCCAGTTCCAGAACAGCCAAGCTTAGGCAGTGAAGATAACCATTGAAAACAGAAAGCTGGTGAAAATGTCATTGAAAGATCTCTGAGTTCAAGGCAAGGCTGGTCTACAGATCCAGTTTCAGGACAGCCAAGCTTATGCAGTGAAGAAAACCATCAAAACCATGAAGCTAGTAAGATGTAATTGAACAAGAGGGCCGTGTTCCAGCTCCATCAGAAAGAACTTGGCAACTTTGACTGTGTTATTCTGGTATTAAAGCCAAGGACAAAAGAAAATGTTTATAGAATATTCCTCTGCAAATAAGGAAAGCTAATGAAGTCAGGCATGTGTTAAGAGTAACCCTGAGTGGAGTCCCAGAGATGCAAGTATGTGTAGTTGTAAAGTTGAAGCCTGGATTGTCTTGGAAATTCTAAGATGTTGGAAATGCCAGAGCTCTGGGATACCTTCTGAGAAAAGCTACTAACAGGGAATGGAACCACCCCAAGAGAAAGAAGTGTGCGGTAGTCAACAAAGCTGAAAGAAGTTGAAAAAGTATTTTGACATCAGACAGGGAGATGCAGAGTTTGAGTTTGCCCAGATGTTTTTTGGTCCTCCTTTGGTCCAGTACAACCCCACTATGCTTTCCTACTTAGGTTTTGGGAGACAATGTATATCTTTTGCCATTATATGCTGGAAGTATGTCATCTGTTTTTTTTGTTTGTTTGTTTTTTTGTTTTTTTTTTTTTTGATTTTACAGGATATTATAGTTAAGAGATTGCATGAATCTCAGAAGAGACTTTGAACTTTGGAATTTGAAACATTGTTGAGACTGTGATAGACTATGGGGACTTTTGAAGTTGGACTAAATGAGTTTTGCATTATAATATTGATTACAAACTTATAGGAGCCAGTGAATGGAATGTAGTTGTAGGCTCCAATCGTCCCATAAAGAGTGGCACTATTAGTAGGTGTTTCTTTGTTGGAGAAAGTATGTAACACTGGAGACAGGCTTTGAGGTCTCAAATTTGCTTAAGTGTCTCAGTTAACTTCCTCTTGTCGGGATCAATATGTAGCTCCTTCTCCGGTCTCAGCTCCTTCTCCATCACTATGTCTGCCTACATGCCACCATTTCACACCAAGATGATAATGGACTAAATCTCTGAAAATGTAAGCCAGCCCAATTAAATGAATTTCTTTATGACAGTTGTAGTCATGATATCTCTTTACAGCAACAGAAACACTAACTAAGATAACAAGATATTAAAGCAACTCATGACTATGGGCATAAGAACATGAGGCCATGTGTTTGTGTCTAGATGTGTCAAGAAGATGAGAAGAAGAATGGTGATCCACATAATTTTACTTGATCTTGACTCAAAATCATGACATTGTGCCATACAGATTTAGGTTGTGTCTTCATCTCAACTAAATCATTCTGGAAGCTTTCTTACAGTAACACCCACAGGCAAGTCTCACAGGTGATTTGAATCCAGTCAAGTTAAAAATGAAGATTAGTCATCATAAGTCTACCCCTCCACTGAAGCACACCACTTTTAATCATAAGATTCCATACCCAGTCACTGAAGTCTCATGTTCATTTCATAATGCAAAATGAATCTAATCTGTCTCTCCCCAAATCATAAACATCTCCAACCCTGTTCAAAACTCCCGAGTCTCTTCTGAGGCTCAACACAAATACTTGATTGGAATCCTGTATAAAATAAAAATCCAAGTTGCAAAGTTTGAATGTACAATGCGACAGGATAAACATTCACATGCGAAGATGGCAAGGAAAGACTGAAACTCAACAAGGCAAATAGCAAACCCTTCAGCTCCACAGCTCACAGTAAAAGCATCTATACTCCAAAAGCCTTGGACAGTCCCATTCCTCCAGCTCTGCCACGTATAATACACATAGCATCTCTTAAGCCAGTTTCACTCTGTGTCTGTGGCTTTCTTTGGTAGCTGTCTTAACATCTTCAATAGTCTGGGACCTCTGTTGCAGCTTAAGCTTCATCTTTACAGCTTCAATCAGTGTCATATCAGGAACACTTTGCAAGGATTTGGACCCTCTTACACTGTCTGGATTCAATGGGTTTCTAAAACCTTGATGTAAGTACCCACTACTCCCAAACTCTTGCATTTTGCATGTTTGCAAAAGCAGCACCACTGAGACCACACTGCAAATTTCTGTCACCAGTTCACGATGTAGCCTGGACCCTTCTATCACAGTGGTTTGAATTTCTTTGGACTTTTTTGCTCCTGAACCTAGGAAGCACTTCTCTAGGAAGTGTTTCTAAGCAGGAAATGTTTCAGCTGAGATTTCAGTTCAGGCTCTCTCTTTTCAAGTGAATTTTCATTTTCACAAATTTAAAATTTTGGTAGGTGGAGTCTTAGCATTCTGCTGTCTTTCATATTGTCCCAGAAAAGAACACTCATTTTATTGGATCCATTGGGAAGGGACATGTGCACTATAAGTAGATTAGATGATCTAATCTATCAATAAAAAGAGAGAATAACCCAGTGTAACCCTTTAGTAATTATACTCTTTTTTTAAAACCCATAAAAGTTAGCTCTAAAGAATTATTGGGATCCTAGAGTATATTCACTCTTGTTGCCTGCTACTGCTTCCAGTATGTTCTGATCATTTCTGTTCCTTTGCTTTAAATAAGTATTCCTTGCTACTTTGACATTTCTCTGGGCTTTTATTTTAGTTCCTCAAATAAGAGGCTATATTACTTACTTTTCAGTGCTATAATAAAATACAATGACCAATACAACTTATTGATGAGTTTCTTTTGGCCTATTTCCAAAGGGATAGGAGCCTTCATGGCAGGATTATGGGAGCAAGCAGCAAGGTAGAGCAGGAAACTGAGAGCTACCATCTTTAAACACAAGCACAAAGCAGAAAACACCAACCGTAAGCAGTTTAAGGCTTTTAATATCCAACCCATCTCCAGTGACACAGTTTCTTCAGCAAGGTTGTACCATCCAACTCTCTCCAAACAGCACCATGAACTGGGGACCAAATGCTCAAAGGGGTCAAGACCACGATGGGGACAGTCACTGAAACAGCTTATCTGAGCTAATGGGAGCGTACTGACTGCAGGCTGACAGTGGATCCAAATTTCTAAATTTAGATTCTAAATTTTTATAGAACAATTATTTAAGAAAAATCTGTTTTGGAGGGGAAATGGAAGGGTCTCATGGAAGTGACATGAGGCTTTTACATTTCACACCAGAATATCAGGTCAGTGACACTATTCAGCTGTGGTGAGTACATACACTGCAACATTTATGATGTCTATAATGGTCACCAAAAAGCTGTGCACATCTTATCATTCAAATAAATTCATTAAATAGAACACTAACAGTGTATAATAAATCTAAATGAAGATTCCTAGTAGAAAATAATAACAACAACAGAAAGCCCCCCTCCAAATGAATGCCAAACTGAAGACCTAATACATAAAATTATTTTATTTTGATCGTTATAGAAAGAAAACTGAGGCAAATGGTTATTTAATGGATTAAAGATGAACAAAGAAAATATTTAACTAGGTACCAATCCCTTTACAATCATTGAAGCTCTAACTAGTTAATCAACTTTGCAGAAGGTTCAGTTGAACTATGATTTCTTTGTAAACACTGAAATTTACAACACATTTGCAAAGTCACTTTACATATAAAACTCACTTTAAATCCAGTAAAACAACCCAAAAGTATAGATATCATCTCCCAACCAGTAATCAAAGAAAAGAAAAAGAAAAACAGTAAACAGTAAATGAAGTTGTCCAGGGAGGAGACGGAGGAGACTATTACTAGAGGTAAGAACTATGTATAATGCTAAAAGAATGATCATCAATGTAGTGAGTCTGAAGGCATGTTGCATATCAAGCAATTAAAGCTACAGAGCTGAGATGGGAAAGTTGATTTAAATGGAACGGGGGAGAAAGCAAAGTCCACAATCACAGCTGGAGAATTCATTCTTTCAGAAATGATACAGTAACCAGATAGGAGGTCAATAGGCATAAAGAAGAGAATAAGAGCACATCAAGCAGTGGGATGAAGTAATTCGCTCACCAGCAGTGATGTATACATTCTTCCTGGGAGTGCACACAACATTTACAAAAACAAACTACGGCCTGGGCCATAAAACTAACCTGTGCAAATTCAAAACTTTATAGGATGTACCGTTCTTAGACTACAATAAAGTCAAATTAGAAATCAATAACAGAAAGATGATAGAAAATCTCTCAACAATGAAAACTAAATAATGCATTTCTTAAATAATTCAGGGCCCTAAAGTAAGTTTCAAAGTAAACATTGAACCAAACCAAAACAGAACACCAATGCCATAGGAACAACAAAGCAATGACAGAAGGGAAATTTCCAGAACAAAATGCACACAATAGAAAGAAAGCCTTAAGTTCAAGTGCTCATGGGCAATATCAAGAAAAATAAAAAATTAAATAAGCCCAAAGCAAGTGGTTGGAAGTAAACAATCAGAATGACAGCAAAAATAGATGAATACAAAACAGAAACATAATGAAGTGTATAGAAAAATCAATGTGGGTAATTGAAAAGATGGGCAAATTTGATGAACCTTCTGTCATAAGGGGAGAGAAAGAAAGAGAGAGAGTTCATCAATGAAAGGAATGTAATGGAATTATTGACCCTGACCCTGGTAGCTTCAAAAGGATAATAGCAGAAACTATGATAAACTTTATTCATAGAAATTTGACAACCAAGGAATCCAGTTCCTTCTGAAGCAAAGGCTATAACTCATCCAAATGAAAACAATTGAATTTATAATTTAAGCATTCCCCAAAATACATCTCTAGGTCCACGTGACTTTCCTGAAGAATCTTATCAAAGGTTTATGGGATAATCAATGCCAACTTTTCATTACCTCTTCCAGAAAATATGAGAAGGGAATACTTTCCAACTCACTGAATGAAGTTTGTATTACTATGATATAAAAAATAAACAAGTTAGAGTACCAAAGTCAAAGAACTACAAGAAAGAAAATTACTAAGAGTACAAACTACCAAGTGATGCGGCAGTTTACTCTTGGGCACTCATCTTGGAAAAATGAAAACTTAAGGGAACATAAAAATCAATATTTGTGTAAATTCTTGTAGCAACCTTAATCTCAATGTCTTAAAGCTGGAAATAATGCAGATCTTCTGTAATGGATAAATGTTAAACTCTGGTTGAACTCTCAGTTTTTGAAACAACCTAGAAGATTTAGGTAAAAATACCCAAATCTAAATTTTATAGATAGTACAATTTTATTTGTATAATAACCCTGAAACGACAAAATTACATAAACGAAAAGCAAAGCACACTATGTAGAGTGGAATAGGGTCTTTAGGGAAAAATAAGTCATGTTGTTCTATGCACAGGCAACACAGGAGTCCTGTGTACAAATGTCTTGTATCCTGAATGTACTAGTTGCATAGCCTTGTTATGGGACTATGCAGTAGTTTTACTAGCTCTTCCCTTTGAGCAAAACAGAACAAAAGGTGATTGACAGAGCACATCTTGTGCTATTTATCTTGAAGGCCTAAATAGATGGAAGAAACCCATCCCTGTCACTGAGATACATGGAGTTAGTAAAGCAGCAACAACAACCACAACACCAGAGGCTCTACATTCAGGTAACAGGAGGCAAGGCCCATATGCTTTGTAGGACACAAGGACTGATGTAACCAACCTTAGTCTGGGATGACCCACTGAGGTATTCTTGAGAATGAATATGTGCTTAAAGGCTCCATGCCTGGTATGATGACTTACTGATGTGAAGCTTGGTGGTGTGCAAGAGGGGCAGTATCTGGCAGAACACGGTAAGGCTGGGACCGGATGAAGGCTAGAAATGAGACTGGGAAGGGTTCATATCTCTCGTCAGACACCAACGACTCAGCAGGACTGTTTGGGACATTAGCCTGATCTTCTAGGCAATGCAACTTAAACAACCAGATTTATTTTCTTTCTTTCTTCATTTCCTGTAGGCTAAAAGTTCAAGACCAGGATTTGACAAGGTGGTTTCTGGTGAGGTTGCTTTCCTAGTTTATAGATGTCTACCTTCTCATTTGGTTCTAACATGGCTGAGCAAATTCTGAAGATCTCTGATATCTCTTCATAGATAAGAAGACTAGTAACAATCAAACTGTGGCCTCAACCAAACCGTGGCCTCGTCATTCTGACCTCCTCTAATCTCAGACACCACATTACATGCAGTTCCAGGGACTCTAGCTGACAATACCTTGATTTGAGAGAATTAGAAAGATTTAGTGAATGAGAAATGTCATGCTTTTGGGGAGTGTTGACCACAAGTGTGGAAGTGGCTGCAGCACCTCCATTGAACAGAATCTCCACACAGGGGCTGTGGAATGGAGACAGAGTTTAATGATCAAGATGCCTGGGGTGAGGAAGATGAGAATAAGCTGAACATAGGTAGAGCCCAAGAGGGATGTACTCAGGGTCATTGCGGTCCCTGGCCCTATCTCAGCATTGTGAACAAGCAGCCTGGAATTCTGGTGAAGAAAAGTAGAGAGAGAGAGAGATGGCTGCCTGGGCTTCTGGAGTAGGGCTGCTCCATAGCTACAGCATAGCAAAGATCTGAGAGCAGATCTGAAAATTTGTAAGTTTGTTTCCCAGGAGTTGAGATAATGTTTTGAGGCTGTATATCAAAAAGACAGCACAGTGGGCTGGGAAGGAAGGAGGAGGCTGACATTTTCTAACTGAATCACCTGCTGTTTGACTGATTTCTGAGAGTGGAAGTCTCTTTCTCCACACAATGGGCATTTTCAGTCCCCTTTTTCAGACCAAGATACTGACAGAGAGAGCTTTGGAATTTTTCTTCAGGAAGACATAAGGTCATGATTTGACTGTGCAGACTGTGGTCTGACACAGGTGCATGATGATGCAGGAGCAGAGAACAGCTTGGGGTGGGAGAAAAATCAGGAGGGGAGACAGCAAGGCAGTGGTGGAGACAGCAAGGTGGTGGTGGGCCAAACCTCTCTGGAAAGCAGAATGACAGTAGGTGCCAGATGAGGAGCCCATAAATCCTCAAGGCAGCCCAATCGGCAGATAAAAGAAGGAAGAAAGTCACTTTGCTTTAGGACTTGAGGGTGAAGGCCTCAAACTGAGTAGTTTTTAGCTAGAGACTGGGGGTTCAATGCCCTTGGACATGGCTCCTTCCACTCTGCTCCCTCAGTGTTCCAGGGGCAGAAAGGGCTCTGAGTGAGAGCAACAGGCTGTTACAGCTGACATTTTCCTGGTCTTGCCTCAGAAACCTTCTTCTTCCGCTTCAGTTCTCCAGGAGAATTGTTTCTTAAGGACCCTAAGTCTTGGGGCAAAGGTTAATATTATGAAACACAGTCTTTGCGTAGAGACAGTGGTAGGTAGTAGGGGCAGGAACAGTAGGGAAGATCGGAGAAGAGGCCTTTGGCACTTGCGCTACTTGATAACACAGGGCTTCTGACTCCTATAACCAAGAGTTTTGCTCCTGGACCAATTTTTGTTGCAATTTGTTTTCATTCTTTATCATACTGTCATGGAAAACCACGTTTGTTCAATCCACGAGTTGGTTAAAATTTTTGGGTCTGCTCATCCCATGCCAAGTTTTGTTACCTGTAGTCAGCCCAGCTGACACACAGGCCCTGCTTCCTGGCCTCCTGTTTTAACACCTTCATGTTCATGTACCAGGTCTTGGTAAAGACAAGTGCATGTTCTACCAACTCCAGATGACTCTAAGCTACTGGAGAACCATTTAGACCACACCACATTGCTTAGGTTGTTAAAGAAAGTGATACTCAGTAACACTGGTCTGTTGACAGGGGTTTTCTGTCCTGCCCAGTTCCTGCAATCATTAGCAATCCACAGAAATCACACAGTGATCTACATTAGTTATAAACTTATTGGCCCATTAGCTCAGGCTTCTTACTAACTCTTATAACTTGTACTAGCCCATTATTCATTTCTGTGTTAGGCACGTGGCTCAGGACCTTATTTGGTGAGGCAGTCACATCTTGCTTCTTCTGTGACTGGGTCACAACTGCAGAATGAGACTTCCTTCTTCCCAGAATTCTCCTGTTCTCATTTCCCTGCCTATACTTCCTGCCTGGCTAATAGCCAATCAGCGTTTTATTAAAATACAATCGACATGGTACAAACCATTGTCCCACAGCACTGGTCAAAACACATAGAATGTTTTTCATTGCTTTCCTCATTCCATTGATGGAGTAACTAACAGGAAGTAATTTAAGGAAGGATAGGTTTGTTTCCTGGTTTTCAATCCAGTCCAGCATTATAATCTGGAAGGCATGTCAGTGAAAGAAACTGGAGGTTACAGTGGCAAGAGTGTGAGGCTGCTTGCTCATGTCTGTGAGGGACAGGAAGCAGAGACAGGACAGCAAAGAGGGTCAAGTTATAAACCTCAAGACATACATCCTACTACTTCCTTCAGTTAGACCTCATCATCCAAAGGTTCTATTCCTCCTAAAATAATGCCATCATCACTGGGTCCAGTGTTCAAACACATGAGCTGGATGATATTTTACCTAAAATGATCACATTGTATTGCTGGCCCCATAGGCTCATGACCTTCTCGTGCTGTAACATGCCTTCAGCCTAACTTCAGAAATCCGTGTAGTCATAGCAATAACAACACTGTTCAAAAGTGAAAATTCAAAGTCTCTTCTGAGAATTAAGTCAATTTCTTTTACTGGGATGGTCTATAAAAACATCAAGTACTTTCAATATACAACGGTACAGAGTAAACACTCCCATTATAAAATGTAGGAAGTTGAGATAAGAGGGTTAATTGGACCCAAGGAGGCTGAAATCCAAGAGCAAAATTACTAAGTTATGAGTGGCTATATCTGACATCTGGGGCTCATAATGACATCATTGGCACTCTATTGAATTTAAATAGTCTTGTTTCTCCATGCTTATTGCCTATGGCACACGTGCCTACTCCCTTGAGCTGGCTTAATTTCATGCCTGCAAATCACCTCATTGAAGTCCCATGTTTCTGGGGTCTTTTATGTCCTAGGAGCTCCATCACATTTTAGACTTTATCTTCACAACTTCATGCACAATTCACACAGAAGCTCCAGGACAGAAATTCAATTTTACTACACATTGTTGGGCCTTGGCAGCCTTCTGGAATCTTGTGAGCTTCCATGGCTGCCCTAGAACTTGCGTTTTGCATCTCTACAAAGACAGTACCATATAGACGACAATGTTGTCATGCAAGGTTAGGATGCCTGATTCCCCTGAACCCAGCTGTAGAGGTTTGTGTGAGCTTTCATGGCTGAACCTGAGAAAACAATTTACTAGACAGCTCCGACTGATTAATATGTCCAGGAGATTCTCTATGCTCAACATTTTCATTCCAATTAAAGGTTTTTCAAAAAGTGTGCATTATTAAAGCACAGGAATCTTAATGGGTGAGGTCTTGTTCTTGAGGTTCCTTTCATATTACCCCAAGAGAATCTTCCTTTTCTCCTTAGTAGTGTTAACATCTTTACCAGTTACAACCATGTTATCTACAATGTTCTGTCTAGAACTATTTTTTAGGTTCTTTTCCTTGTGTTATAATGTATTAAAATTTACTCCACCAAAAACCTGAGTCCATTATTTTAAATTCAACTTTACTCAATGGTTCATTGTATGAACAGTACAAATTAGATTCGTTGCTAAGTGTGCACAAATGTCCTCTAGCTCAACACCCTGTAGAGTCCTTGTTCATCTCAAAAACCTAGTGAGCCTTGCCTTAACTGTCTACATTTCTTTCATTAGTGTTGTTTTCTATACTTCTACACTCTCACCAAACTGACCCATGAAAAACTGCTTACAACCCTTCCAGGAATTCTCTAGATTGTAGCTTCAAACTCTCTCCTATAAATAAGTTCCAAAGGCTTATGAACCTTACTGTTAAAGTTAACACAGTAACAATGCTACTTCTTGGTACCTATTTTCTGTAATAGGTACTTTTCTCATCACCAAACACTTAAGCAGCAACTTAAATAAGGAAGGATTTAATTTTGTCACATACTTTGAATACAGTCCATAACAGGGAAGACATGGTTGCAGGACAATGAGGCTGATGGCTCACATTTGGGTGGATAAGCAAACAGAGAAGGGACAGGAATGGAGCCATGCTATATATTTCAAAGTTCTCCCCACCACCACCACACTGCCCCAAGAAATCCATTTACTCCAACTAGGTTCTTCCTCCTATGCTTTCCATGATCTAAAAAAAAAAAAAAAAAAAAAAAAAAAAAAAAAAAATCACTGCTAACCACGAACCAAGCATTCAAACACATGTTCATGTATGAAACATTTTATATCCAACTCATAATAAGGAAGACTTTATATAGAATCACCATAAGAATATAGACCAATGCAATGAGGGAGGGAAGGAGGACATGGTGGGCTTCAATTTTTAACACAGCATGGACTTGTTGAAAATTATAGCTAAGGAACAGAGTGGGAGAACTGAGCAGAACGTCACTAAGAAAAAGCACCAGTGATAACGAAAGATATTTGCTGAAGTCAGTTAAACAGGCTCCTTATGTCATTAGACATTGTATAGGGATGGAGAAAGCTGATGGCTCTGCTATGAATTTGAGGGTGATTTGTTCCTGAGAAGGTGGATTGGGAAACTGACACACCAGAAGTTTGTGAAGCTGGGTTTTGTAAGGAACTGCACAGAAGACCTAGTAGAGTTCAAGTCAATGCCTCATCCATCAGGAAGGCAGAGTGCTGAAAGCAGATCCTAAGATAGCTTACCTCTGGGCTCTAAATTTGTTTCTTTTCCTTTCTTCTCCCTGCTTTTCCTTATTTTCTTTTGTTATGATGGGTATCATTTCTTTTTCTTTTTTCTTTTCTTTTCTTTTTTTTTTTTTAATTCGGGCAAGCTTTGAAAAACAATACAGAACCAGTGTCTTTCCTCAGAGAAATGTCAACGTGAAATATTGTCTTCTTTGAAGCTTTTGTTTTTGAGGCAATGTACCACCCTTCCTCACCCTGTAGCTTTTTTTCTGCTTGTTCAGGAATGGAGTCTAGCTGATCATTATCCAGACTTTCTGTACAGGCTGATTTATCCACTGTCCTGTGGCTCTGTCTGGGGCTTGAACTGTGATGAAAGGAAATGACAAAGCTTGTGATATACAATGCTTCTCTTCTTTCCTAAGGAAGTCACTGACAGACCATCGATGTCTTGGCACCAGTGTCCACTTGAAGCCATGAAGTGAAGGATGCTTTGTGTAAGAGTCAGCATCTCCGATTTCGCAATAGCAAGGGTTATAAATAGGATTGTGTTCCACATATTTTCCTGAAATGAAAAAAACGTGAACACGTCAGAAACTGAAACAC
This sequence comes from Chionomys nivalis, assembly GCF_950005125.1. NCBI lineage: Eukaryota > Metazoa > Chordata > Mammalia > Rodentia > Cricetidae > Chionomys > Chionomys nivalis. The sequence continues at coordinate 27,441,692 of NC_080094.1, forward strand.
TTGTACAAGCACAAGATCTTATGATGAGGCAGAGTGAACTTCCCATGTGCCAGCTCAAGTCTTGGTCTTGCTGGGTGTCTGGTTAGGTTTCTTTCTTGGAAAATACAGCCTGGAGTTGGCTTCTGAGGGTAAAAAAATTTTGTGTGTGCAGTCACTGAGATGAAATACTTTTTGACAGTTTTTTAGTATTACTTTTATTTTATAAAATATGGCAAACAAAAAATAAGTCAAATGCAACCCAGCCCACTCTGGGTGGAATCTCATTTGCATACCAACTTCCTCCCTCCCTCAATCCCCAACAGCCTTTCTCTTGGAGGAGAAGACAGAAGTGATCATCCCTATCCAAGGAGAAAACTGCCCTGGTAACATTCCAATAGCAGGGGAGGCCAGAGCAAGATGCTGAGTTCCAGAAATTCTGGCCTGGTCCATTGCGCACTTAGCTGAGGTAGAGGACTGCAGCCCTGTCTGCTGCACTTTCAAAGACACTGTGGTGTCCGGGCCAGGTGGCCTCCTCAGCCTATGCAGAAGGCACTGTGAAGGTAGTTGTTACTCTTCATCTCCCATGGGTGTGGCACCAGCTGTGAGGAGGCTGACTCAATATCCCACAGACTTGCAGATGGGAAAACCAATGCTCATCAATATCACCAGGATGATTCTTTAATAAATTCATTTAGAAACCCATAGAAAGGCACAAAATCCAATTCATGAAGCGTTGACCTTTCCATTCCGTATGACCAGACATTCTTTTAGTCTACTTGCTACATAATCAGCTATTTAATTCTTTAGTATAGGACACAGGGGCTTTGTTAGAAAGTAAGAGAAGCTGAAATTATCATGTTGAGCAGCATTAGCTCTTTCTTAAGAGCAAAGTCTCCCCAGGGACACTTTTTAGAACTGATAGTAGGGGAGTGGTTACTCTCTGGCCGCTTGGCTCCTGTCACTGTTCCATATCCCGAACTAACTGTTACATTTTCTTCCTGCCTTACAGACAGGAAAAAAGTTTGAACATTGCCTAATTATATTATTCCAGACTCTTTTGTTATATAGAACTACCCCTACATGGCTCTCCCTCCAGGAGAGGTCTGGGATTTAGCTCAGAGAGCCAACACTCAGTGTTACGTAGCTAGCTTAGAGCATGGACAGCCACAGTTCTTCAGGCACCTGCAGACCATTTATTCTCTGATAAGCACAGCTGACCACCATAGTCCTAGCTCAGTGGCTTTTGGATGCTGTGCTTGGCTCTCCCATCCTATTCATGCACAGGTATGCTTCTAGGCTTAGGTAACAGTTCCCATGTTTGGAGCGTCATTTCTCCCTGGTTAACTGTCACCTGCTCTCATTTCTCAGAAACACTGGGCTAGATTTTGCTGACATATAACAGACTTCAATGAAGTAAATGCATCGAGTCTAAAAGGAACTCACTGTGGGACTAACATATAAAAATCTGCTGATTAAAAAAAAAATCACTCCATAAATTTAAATATTTGTGAACGCACCATGCTAATGTGAAATACTGATGGGAAGGTCCTCAGCATTAAAGTGCATTCTTTACTGAAACACTGCGCTTTTGTCCCATTTTGAAATAAGCATTTCCCTCTCCAGATGTGCTGCCAGATCTTATTCCACTTGGGGTCACTTGAATGGAGCCAGATGCTCACAAGCTCTCAGGCCACAGTTACTCCATAGTCACTGGACGTGAAGCAAATGCTTTAGGCACAGGGCAGTCCCTGAAAGGCTGAATGTAAGGTTTGGAAGAATACTCATAGGGTAGCTTTTCTCTAAGCCCTTTACTTTCTGAATATCAAAACTTTCTCTGATGTTCTTATTCATGCCAGCTTAGGGAGCCGTAGGTTGGCACCTTTTCTGTATAGGTGAAGGATTGAATCCCAACCTTGCAGGACAAGAAAAATCTTGACTTTGTGTGATCCAGTGCCCTTGCTTTATAGACATACACCAGGCACTGCAGAGTGGCTTGAACTTGAGACAGGGTCAGAAGTTGGGGTCAGAGATCATACCCATATCACCTTTTTATTTGGAACTCTAAGAAGTTTGAGAATTCTCAATGAAATGTGGCTCTCCAATCAAGGCAGATTTCACCCAGTGAGATGATAGAGCACATTTTATCTGCAAATCAATGGTATTACTTATCATTTTAACATATTCAGACATCTAGTCCTTGGCTTCCATTTACATTCTTGGTATTTCACATATTGGGGGTCTTATCAGAACTTAGTTCCTCAGGTGGGAGCCCACTGCCCTAACTGTTGTGTTTAAATCAGCCCATTCAGTGAGTTAGAAAGGTATGCATAGGTTTGAAAACAACCTGACTTATAAGCAGAGGGTTTGAGTACTTGTTGTTAAGGCGTATGGCTGTATATTTACCTAACCTGGTGTCTGTTTTCAGACCAGCGTAAAGCAACAACATCTAACTACTTTGGAATAAGTTTCCCAGCAACAGAGTTTGAGTTGGGGGCCCTGAGATACAACCTTCTCTGATAATAGTAAGGTGGAAAGAGAAGCAGAGTGGGGAAAAGGAGGGAACTGGAAAGATGTGGTGTCTGCTGGATATAAGCTTCAGCTTGGCCACGGGTCACACCTCAGAGCTGGTTCCACCTTGAGGCCACAAGGTGGGGCCATGTGATGAATTGTGTTGCTCAGTCTAAAGATGGATGTCAACACTCACTTGTTTGTACTAGGCAATATGACTCTTGGAGGGACAACTGAGGGTCTTCACGGACACCTAGATGTGTTCTTTTGATCTCACAGAAAACTCCACACACACCGCATATACACAAAGGAAACACATAATCTGCCTTTCAAAGCAGAGCACAGCAAACAGAATGTGTGATCGTCTGGCAGGAATTTCTAAAATTCATGAAGTGTAAAATAAGCAGACAAAACTTAGAAGGCTCCGAGAGATGGCTGGCGTTGCTAAAGGAAGACTTGTTGCAAATTAAAAAAGATGTAGGTGGACGACAGACTCACAAGCTTGCATGACAAGAAAGACTTGGACCCCGAAGGCATACAAATAAAATCCTTTGTCTTGGTCATTTGGGGCTGCTATGACAGAATCCTCTACACTATGTAATTTGTATAAAATATTTCTCACCACTCTGGAAACTGGAAAGTACAAGAAGATGGCACTGGTGTCTGACCAGAGCCTTCTTGCTACATCATGATGTGGCTCAGGGCATCAACTATAAAGGCAGAACAAATGTGCCAGTCTAGCTATCTTCCTGTTCTTACAAAACCACCAGTGTCCTTCATGGGAACCATAGTCTCATGACTGCATTTAATCCTTAATACTTTACAAGGCCCTTCCTGCAAATGCCATGGACATATGGATTAAGTTTTCATCAAAATGAACTTTGGGGGGAATTATCCAAACAACAACATAATGTCCTTTTGTGTTTAGCTCTGTCATATCTGTCTCAGCTCTCATTCTCTGGTCGTATGCCTTCATATTGTCTTACCTTGAAAATCCCACTGTAAATAAGGACTGATAGCCTGTGGGAGCTCCACTTCCCTTTATAGTGACCATGATCTGAAAATGAGAAAGCAAATGGAAGTGTGGCTGGAAGCAAAGCAAGCAGACAAACAGGCTCAATGTGACGTCCATGCCAACAGATGGTCTGAATGCTTCACGTCACTTTCTGAAGCAGCCTCTCATTCATGATCTCCATATTAGGTTAAGAAGCTCCACAGAAATGCCAAAGGTAGAAGAACATGAAATTAACCCATCTGAAGGGCAATGAGATTGGCAATTACTGTTCAATAAGTGAGAGCAGCTACCACCACCACTGACTACATTTTGGTGCCTGTACTGACAGTAGTTTTTGCTCATCATGCAAACCAGAAGGCTATGGAAAGCCTTGGTTTATCATCTGGTAGGGAGGAGGAGCTTGGGAAGATCTCAGTCCTTGGGTACGCAGTTGTCAGGTCACTTACAAAGGAGGCTTGTCCACTGAATCAATCCAGAGGTGAGAACCCTGAGACTAAGAGAATGGACCAATAATGGATATACTGGGACTGAGATAGAGGGTTTGGATCCAGGTAAAGCAAATATAGTAGCTGATTAGGCACAACAGTACAGGAGTACTGGAAGAGTCCACAACAGAACGAAGCTCATTGAACAGTTGCATTATTCTCTTAGATTCTGCAGTTCTGGCAACACTCTTTGTCATGTGACACAAACCTCCTTCTGTTAAAAAGGCAGACTGTAGTTCTCACCCCTGCACTTATATTCATTCACTTGACTCCTCATCAGGTGGGAGTTAAAGGGAGGTGACTGTGTACCTGTTCACAGCATGATTCGTTCAAGCCAACCAGGTCTAGGTTAGAGCTCCTGTTTTATCACCCTCTTCATTTTTTTGTCATTCTTGCTGCTTACCTTCATGCTGCGTTACTGGGTGAGAACAGATTTGTTGGTGCAATAATGACAAACAGGCAGGGCAGGACCATGCCAGATGACTTTCAGCACAATAAGAAGCAGAACTCCCCAGCTGTTACAGTCTAATACAGTCGCTGGCCAGGACAGCTTACATCAGTCAGTGGCTGGCTACCCTGCCACCCCAATAACTAGTAACCCTTGGTTTAGGATGCTGGAGTTTTGAAGTGTTTATTGCAAAATGCCATGATAGTCAGCAGTAGGATTACTTTAGAATTGACAGTTGAATGCTCATGTCTTGTTCACAATTTGCCAAGTATAATTTGGGAGGAGATGGTGCATTAACAAATCAAGTAGGCAACTGAAATATCTCACCAATGTTATATTGGAAGTATTCTGTAAGACATCACCCACACTGTACAAGAAACTCAAATGAACTGGGAATATTAAGTTTCTTGGAGAGATACTTACGAAGTGGGTTCATTTTTAATTCAGCACCCCCCACCTAGCTTTATGCTAATTTTCCATGCTGATGGTGTAGATAAGGCATTTTGAGAAGATTAGCTCATTTGGAGTCCCAAATAACTGTCCTTGCACATTGAAACAATGATTTGCCATCTATGGTTTTGAACGACTATTAGGAAAGTGGTCATTCTAGTTTTTTTTCTTTAACTTTGGCTTACAGCCAGTCACTTTAAGTAGATACCATTAGCTTTAATCTTCTTAGTAACTGAAAGCCATTTTAAATTTTTCCCTGGGTACACCAGACCTAATTATTCTGTTGGGGATCAGGACAATTTCAGCTTTCTTTATTCTAGGGATGCCAAAGAGATGTAGCCCAACATTCCTCTCAGCAGCCTAGGGATTTCTCCTCTCCTTTAGGAACTTCCATTCAAGTAAGGCCTTTGATGGACTACTGTAGAAAAGAATTTGAGGATGAGTCAGAGTAAGTAAGCGAGTTCATCAAGATAATGATGAGAACACGCTTTAGATTAAAGCATGGGCATTTAGATAGAGACACATTTAGGGACTTTATAGTATACATCCAAAGCATGAAGTACAAGGGAGAGACAGACAGACACACACACATAGAGATTGAGAAAGAGACACTAGTGATCTTCACATTGGGTGTGTGTGTGTATACATATATGATTCTGTGGCTTTCTAAGTTATAGTCCATGAAGAATGTAAATTGGTAAAAATTAGACAATTATAAGTAAAGTTTAAAATGAATTAAAATAACACATGAGTTTGCTCAGTTTTCCTAAAGAATTTCTTTTTTTTTTTTTTTTTTTTTTTTTTTTTTTTTTTTTTTTTTTTTTGATCCAGTCTATTCGGTGTTCTGTATGCTTCTTGGACCTTCAAAGGAATATCTTTCTTAAGGTTGGGAAAGTTTTCTTCTATAATTTTATTAAATATATTTTCTGGACCATTGAGCTGTACTTCTTTTCCTTCTTCTATCCCTATTATTCTTAGGTTTGGTCTTTTTATTGTGTCCCAGATTTCCTGAATGTTTTGTGATGAGAATTTGTTGGTTTTGCTCTTTTCTTTGATCAGTGTGTTTATTTTCTCTATGGTATCTTCAGTGTCTGAGATTCTTTCTTCTATCTCTTGTAATCTGTTGGTAGTACTTGTCTCTGTAGTTCCTGTTCATTTATCCAAATTTTCCATCTCCATCCTTCCCTCGGTTTGTGTTTTCTTTATTATTTCCATTTCATTCTTCAAGTCTTGAACCGTTTCCCTTACCTGTTTGACTGCTTTTTCTCATTTCTCTTGGTTTTCTTGGGTATCTTTGAGAGATTTATTCATTTCCTCTACCTTTTTGTATGTAATCTCTAGTTGATTATGGCAGTTTTTCACCTCCTGTTTAAGGTCCTCTATTATTTTCATATAATTCACTTTTGAGTCGAATTCTTCTAATTCTTCTGGATTAGGGTGTACAATTCTTCTTATTTCAGGATTCCTGGATTCTGGTGATGTCACGTTGCCTTTCAGGTTGTTGGAGGAATTCTTGCATTGGCTCCTGTCCATCTCTTCCTTCAAATGGAGCCAGGAGAGGCCTGGTGTCTTGGTCCAGTCTTTGCTGTGACTAACTCTCTGAGTGTATCTCCTCAGTGTAGGGGCAGGAACCGTTCCCTTTCAGATAAGAATTTCTTTTTGTACGTGAAGCTGTAAGGTGGTTTTTATAAGGTTCATGTTTAGGCTTAGCAGTGAGAAAGTACTAACACAGTACATCTCAAGAGCTTGATGCAGGTGTTCTGGAACCAAATCTGCAGAGCTCAGTGGTTTTAAGCACCCTTATCTGGGATTTGTTCAGAGAAACCTGTATTTTCTCTATAGGCATTTTGGTTTACCAATTGTGTTGAATAAAATTTCTTGACTCTCAGTCAGGAGTAAAGTCAAACGATATCCCAAAGTGAGGGACTTCTCCTCATACCTCTTAATTTCCCCTGTATTTCCATCCTGTCTCATTTCTATTGAGAGAAATAAGACAGCATACATTTGATGGGGAAAAAATCATGGAAACCATAGCATGCCTACAGCCTTAGCAATACCATGTCCATCTGATTCCCAACCTCCAGTGGAAGGTAGAGAGTTCCACAACAAAAAGGAATGCAGGCTACTAGGAATAATTATAACCACAGCTTCTGCCAGTTGTGTTGGGTCCCTCTCTCATTTTTTCCTATTTCTACACACAGACCACACTCATTTCTGTCTCTTCAAACTTCTCATATTTACTAGAACTTTCTTTTTAAAAGATGAATAAATTTGTGTTATTTATTTATGTTATTTATTTATGTGTTGCATTAAGAATATGGGAAGGGGATTATTTGTGCATTGACCAAGTATTCATGTTGAGATCAGAGGACAACTTGTGGGACTCAGTTCTTTTCTTTCCCCATGTTGGCTCTGGGTATCAATCTCAAATCATCATATACAGACACCTTTAATTACTGAGACATGCCAGATCTTTCAGTTGCTGTAGTGTTGTAGTAAGGCCACTTTTTGGTTCCTGGCTGCTCAGCCATGAAGTAATCACACAGAAACTATACTATTTAAACCATTGCTTGACCCATTAGCTCTAGCTTCTTATTGGCTAACACTTATATCTGAATTTAACCCATCTCCATTAATCTGTGCATCACCATGAGGTTGTGGCCTACCAGCAAGTTTGCAGCATGACTGTCTCTGGCAGTGGCTCCATAGCTTCTCATCTACTCTGCCTCCTTTCTCCCAGCATTCAGTTTAGTTTTCCCCACCTACCTAAGTTCTGTCCTATCAGTAGGCCAAGGCAGTTTCTTTATTAACCAATGGTAATCACAGCATACAGAGGGAAATCCCATATCACCTTTTCCTGTTCAAATAAAAAGGAAGATTTTTAACATTAACATTGTAAAACTACATATTTATATATACTTTATCTTTTATCATAACTAAAGAAAGCTATAACTATAACTATAAATTCTTCAACTTCATCAAAGACTCCAGAAGGATATAATATTACCTAAGTAAACAGGAAGCACATTGTAAGCAATGTCCAAAACTCTAGAATTGACAGAGACATCTTGCTACCTGAATAGTCACCCAAAGTTCTTTTTTACTGTTGGGGCATCCAACTCCCATGAAGCAGGAAATTTAGGCAAGTTCAGCAGTCATTTCTCTGTAGGTGCTGCATGTCCAGTTCAATCAACATACTTTCAAGCAGTCCAGGCAAGAGCAGTTTCTTGCCCAAATGACTAACAAACTCCGTAAGGAGACTCTTTGATATTAATCTTCCTCTTGAAGTAGATTGGTGCCACCAGGAGCAGCTGTGTCTCGTCATGAAAAATCTTAAGTTCTTAAAACATTTTAAATGCCATTTCCTGTAGGTCTCTGAAAGATTCGAAGAATATACCTAACTGAAATATATCTATATATATCTAAAAACCTAACTAACATGACTAGAAGCTTGACTATTATACATGATTACCTATTAACCTATATTTCTTAATTATATATTACACTTTTAAATGAGCTAAACAAACACAATGCCTTAATGACAAGCAGAAATATACATAAAACAAAATTGATCTAAAGTTTGTATCAATAAACCAAGATCCATACCAATACAAATCTCTACAGCATATCCCTCTTTAAATGCAAACAAACATTTATAAACAAAATTTGGGAATATGGGCATAGTTCTCTCCAAACTGCTTCCTACTGTTTATTGGGCAAAGTAATTTTCTGAGGGGAGTTCAAGATGACCTTTCAGGGGGTTGTGGTCCATCAAACCACATGAGCCTAGATTGAATCCATAGGTTCTCATCCTCTATGGAAACAAGAGAATAACCTCTTTTCCAAAGCAACATATCCTTAGACCCAAATTTTGAAAACAAGATACCTTTATGGTATATATGTTGTAAGATAGCTTCTTCACAGTCAAAATAATCAAATAAAATACAGTAATGTACATAATCCAGACTTTCTATGAATTTTCCAACTTTATGTGACTTATTTGTTTTAAATCTATTGCTTTTTAATATTTATTTTATTATCTTTACTCCTTTAATCTGTGACTGTATTCTGTCTCTTAAAAACTTTACCTTTGTTTTTAAACCATTTACTTCTTTTTTATAAACTGTCTATATTCTTTTTCTTTTCTCTCCCAAGCCTACATACATTTATTCAACATTGTGGCCCATTTAGAGGTCTTTTTTATTTGATCTGTCTTTATTGTGTATCTGTAATTATTTTTTGACCAGAAGTGCTTCTTAAAATGCTAAGCCCTTCTTATGAACTTAAGCAGTGTCATTGCTAGGAGAAATATGGAACTGCCTGCTTACGCGGTCTAGTCCAGCATGACAAAACTGTTTGCTGCCTATGAAAGCCATGCTTACAGTCCCACTTTTAGACACACCGCCAGTCTATGTTGCCATTAAGCAAGTTGTAGCACTCTGTTCACAAACCTCAATTAAATGCCCCATAGCCAGACCTCCAGAAAGAGACAGAGTTTGCACTGGCAGCATGGCCCAGAAAGCCAGCATTTCAGACCTGCAGCTTTTTTTCTGCTACGTCTGAATCAGGAAAACCTCTCTTAAAGGAGCCTGGCCTCTGCTTGCTTCTAGCAGAGCCCACCGAAGAAAATGCTGCTACCAAACCTTGCTTAACTCTATTCTTTTGTGCCTAGGATTCCTTTTTAAGCTTTCTCAGATTTTATGTGGATTTAGTAAACCATGTTGGCATGCCGGTTTGTTGTAAGGAGGCCACTTGTGGTTTTCCAGCTGCTAAGCCCTGAAATAATCACACAGAAACTATATTATTTAAAACTCTGCTTGGCCCATTAGCTCTAGCTTCTTATTGGCTAACATATCTTAATTTAACCCATATCCATTAATCTGTGCATCATCAGAAGATCATGGCCTACCAGCAAGGTTACAGTATGTCTGTCTCTGGCAGTGGCTCCATGGCTTCTCCTCCACTCTGCCTCCTTTCTCCCAGCATTCAGTTTAGTTTTCCTGCCTAAGTTCTGTCATATTAACAGACCAAGGCAGTTTATTTATTAACCAATGGTAATCACAGCATACAGAGGAAAATTCCACATCATTGTAGGAATTCCTACAGCCAGTAGCTTTTAAGTTACCCACCCACTTTTATATTATAAATGCAAAAGTAAAGCTCACATTCACCCTCTCTTCCCACTGTGGGATTCGCTTGTTGTTGTCCATTCAAGCAGAGGACTGTGATCTGTGAGTCTACCCTGAAATAAATAACTCTATATTATACTCAATTCTGAGCTAGTGTGTAATTTCTTTTTAGTGTCTGTCTTCATCTGGCACCCATGTGAATCTGAACTCCACACTGACCAGGTGAACTAGCTTAAAAGCCTAACTGGTCCACAGCCCAGAAAGTCTCCCATCCCGCCTAGTTAGCTTGCTTTTACCTACTAAGTGTTTTTTTTGTAAAAACCCCACCACAGCACGACTTGGAAATTTCCCAAGCTCTTGTACATTCTCTTCCCCTCATGAACAATGAATTTTCCTGCAGTAATCTTTGAAGTTTCCAGGGAGAAGATGGGGCCCCACAACAACAGCTCCACCTGGTTGATATGATGTCATGATGCTGACAGCACGACGATAAGACCTGTTTTTGGGTAGCAGCTGCTCAAGATTAGCTGAAATGTTGCACTCTTTTACAATGTTCGGGTCAGAACTTCAAATAGGAACCTCAAAAAAAAAAAACCCTACCAAGCTGGGCGGTGGTGGCACACGCCTTTAATCCCAGCACTCAGGAGGCAGAAGCAGGCGGATCTCTGTGAGTTCAAGGCCAGCCTGGTCTACAAGAGCTAGTACCAGAACAGGAACCAAAAGCTAAGGAAAAATCCAAAAAAAAAAAAAAAAACCTACCAAATACTCAGAAACTATTTGCAGTTATACCAGACAGTAATCTTGAAACTTAACCATCATTTTACTTCCACAGGATCCCATAGAAAGAACAGTGTCCCCATGACAGCTGGAAGTAATTCTAGAAGACGTTATCCCCTCTCCCAACAAAATTTATTCTCAGGGTTAGGGACATCATTAGGAGTTGATTATAACTTTTACAGAGTTGGGGGTTGGGGAAAATTATGTAAGCTCAGGGATCTCTTTGAAAAAAAGGGCCAAATTGAATAGGATAATAGATTAATATGAGTTTACTCACACTAATAATAATAGTAAGTAATAGAGTAAATACTTGGGAGTTATTATTTATAGGCAATTTACATTAGTATAGATTCTTGTATATTGATAGAAACTTAAATTATATTGAATATGTTCCTATTTCTGTCTACAATATTTGTATACCTAGGCAAAGTTATTTGTCATATTGTATGAATGAATGCTTCTACCTCTCGTTAAGACATTTTGTATATTGATACAAATTTAGGATATATTTATTATATTGCAATATACATTTCTACCTCTGATCAAAATACGTATACATTGTTTACATTTTGAGGTCATTGTCCTCATTTGTTGCAGAGTTGTTTAAAGATTGTTTAATATTCTAACATGAAGTCTTAGTCTTTAAGTTATATAGGTATTAAGAATTATAGGTCAATAGTCATCCATGTTTGTCATACTTATAGTTAGACTAATCAGATTCTTTAGATACATAGAGATTGTTTCTACATAGATAGGTAATTTTCAACCACTTCAAAGAGCTGTAGAATATGGCATTTAAATAACTTAGGGTTCTGTTGACATGAGACACAATTGCTCCTGGCAGTACCGATCTATTCCTGAGAGAATGTTGAGCACCAAAAACATTCCACTTGGAGTTTGTTTTCTTGGCAAAACTGGCCTTTGGTCAGGGAACTATCCATGCATTGACCACTGACTACAGGACAAGCAGGATACAAGGAAAACAAAACCTGTTAAATCTTTCCAAGAGAGAGTAAGACAGTTTTGAAATTTTTCCTGCCTCTGAAAATGGTCTGTTAGATATTTTTGGCCTTAATCAAAGTTGGTTGCTCCAACATTGCAAATGAGACTTTGGGTGACTGCCCAGGTAGCCAGTTGTCTCTGTTATGTGTTGCACATTTTGGAAGTTGCTTGATTGTACTTCCTGCTTACTCAAGTAATATTATTTCCCTTCTCGGGTCTTCAATGGGGTTGAAGACTAGATGGTTGTAGTTACTTTCCTCTCATGACTTGGCCAAGTTATTTATTATACAAGACTTAAAGTCCTTAGGATAGAATAATTATTGAAACATTTATCATGTTTCATTCTTGATATTGTTTATGCTAGTTGTAATTCTAATTTTTATACCTGATATTTGTTCTTATTGTATATAACTTTGTATTAGGCTTAGAACTTTCTTATTTAAACAAAAGGGGGAGGTGCTGTAGAAATTCTTACAGCCAGTAGCCATTAAGTTACCTTCCCACTTGGGCATGGCCTCTTTACTATAAATGCCAATGTAAATGCTCGGTCACCCTCTCTTCAGCCCACAGGATTCAGTTGCTGTTCCCTGTTCTAGCAGAGGACTGTGATCTGTGTGTCTACCCCTAAATAAATAACCCTTTATTATACTCAATTCTGAGCTAGTGTGGGATTTCTTTTTAGCATCTGTCTTCATCCTGTTTCATCCTATCCTTGGACATACACATACTTTCACATGATCCATTATACAAAAACCTCCAGTCACCAACCACCACCTATTCTTTCAGGGTACATTGTCCAGTTAGCTGTGTCTGGTGGATGCCATCTGCAAATGAGCACATTCAGCCTCACTTATTTTGTACCATCTTTAAGGTCCTTCAAGTAAGACAAGCAATGTGGTAGCCCTTTTGTGGCTTTGGCTAAAACACTGTCATCAGCATTTGGCTAAATGATACCGTTTCCTTTTCTGCTTGGTATTTCCCAACCTTGGTTTCAAATAAAGCTGTCACAGAAGCCCATGAATACTATCTGTGTGATCCAAGCACATTAACAATGAGAAGAAGTGCGTGCCCTGGGGTCTCAGATGGGTTGATCTGTGAAGTTGGATTGTACCTGTCACTCATTTCCTAGAAGTTTCCTGACTTGGCTACAGACAGTCTGCTTTTCTTCCTTTGAAGACATGTGTTTCTTTATTCAGGATTACTGAATAGGGAAAAAATTCAGCTTCTTTTTATTTAGCTAGGTGAAACAATTTTACATTATCACAAGTCAGAGAACATAGAGGATCAAGTGTTTGCATTTTGCATTATAATTGTCCTGACATTATGAATCTGGGCTACAGAGAATTGGATGATATCTGTAGCAAGGATTAAAGTGTGTGCTTTTGCTTTTGGAGGCATTTTGTTTTCGCATAGGAATCTTGGTTATTGTTTCTCCATACTGGCCATAAGTGTTTATACAGGAGAAACGTGCTCTCATCCTGAGAGTTCACTTTTAGGGACTCTTGCAGAGTGGCACAGTATTTGCTTCTTCCAAGAATAAAGACAACAAACAAGGGTTGTCATTTCATATGGTTTGGTCACAAAGATTATTGCAAAAGTGAAGGTCAAAGGTCTTGCTGAAATCTCCAAAATCATTCTGTATGGCCACCAGTGGCTCATAGAGGAAAAGGAATGAAATTTAATAACATTCACGGTGAATTTTAGAGACCATGTCTCTACTCTGGCTTTAGTTTATATACAGTTTCATTTAACTCCTCTGTGGGTGTCCTGTGCTAACCTGAGCATTCTGAGGTCCTGGAGCAAATATCATATACCTTGTGAGAGGATCTTGCATGCAAGGAAAATAGTAGAGACATAAGCCTCAGGGACTCCTTAGACTGGCAAGGTAAATTTGGAGCCAGAGGAAGACAGAAAGGGTAGCTCCCCAAGAGCAGTGTAGGAAAGAGTTTCAAAGGTGAGGAGAAGCTGAATCTTATTTAGAAGCTGGGTCATATCTGAAATCCACAGAATATTGCTAAAAAGTTAAAAAAACAAATAACAATTTAAAAAATACCCCAAATAGACCACCTCCCCTGGGCTCCAAATCCTGTCCCATACCCCTGGCTACATTATCAGAGGCCAGGATGGTCCTAGGGACCCCAAATGAGACACCAACTGCAATCCACTAACATGCCTTAAAATCTGTTCAAGAACCACTGTTTGTACCCCCTTCCCCTGGGCTTCATATTCCAGAAACAATTTCAGCAGAAGACTTTTGCTTTCCTGGAGGCAAGGCCAGTTTTATGGACCAAAGACTCCCATATCCCATGCCATCCCAGCTCCTCTTCATGGCCAGGCCCTCCACTGGACCCTGCCCTTAACTCCAGTGGACTAACACCACTTAGGCTCGATTCTCACTAATTCTTATAACTTAAATTAATCTATTTTTATTAATTTACTTTCTTCCTTGTGACTTTATTACCCCATCTCTGTAGTGCCCATCCTGCTTAATCTGCATCTTGTGGCATCTCTGCCTTTCTTCTTCTCAGCATCCTCTGTGCCTGGAAATCCTGCCTAGCTGTTAGCTTTTCAGCTCTTTATTAAACCAATCAGAGTGACATAGCTTTATACAGGGTAATCAAATATCTCACAACACCTTGTCAAGTCTTAGTACTGAGACAAGTAAATAAAACACCTTTTTATGAATGTTGTTATTTTTCTGCTATGAATGTAGTCCAACCTACTGCTATTATCCCTTAATGTTTATGTCACAATTCTTAATCATATTGGTAATGTTTAAAAATAAAGGAAGAGGGATTTGAAGAGTGGTGAAAAGAGGAGAGACATCGGGGTTAACATAATAGGCTTGGGGTCCACAAAATAAAGATGCAAGTGAGCAAAGATGATAGAAAGCCTACTTGAAACTAAAGATTTGGTGGGGGCAGGCACAAGCTCCAACAAGATAGGTTTGGCCACTACTCACAAAAAAACTAAGTAGAAGAGGAATGGTGGAAAGTGGAGACGGGGGAATATATTGAATAGGAACAAATAAAAGGGTCTAGTAACCCCAATGAGCTCCATATTTAAATAGAGAGAGTATTGGGGCATCACAAAAGATATGCGTAATTAAGCCATCGTGTTCAGGATTTGGTCCCACTGATCCACTGTAGCAGCTCTGGATCAGCAAGGTGGTGTGCTATGAAGTCTTTATGAAGGTCATCTCTTGAACTGATCAACTGGTTCCTACAAGGTTATCTCTTTTGCTCTATGGTGTAGGCTTACTCTTATGGACAGCTACCCATGTACATGTGTGCATTAATCTCTCTCTCTCTCTCTCTCTCTCTCTCTCTCTCTCTCTCTCTGTGTGTGTGTGTGTGTGTGTGTGTGTGTATGATGCGTGGGATGGGGATTCTGTTCTGTGAGGGTCTGCTGTTCTAGAAATAAAAGGTAATTCAAGAGAAAAGGTTGAGGACAATTATTTACTTTGGTAATTTCAAAGTAAGGAGACAGAGAGACACAAAATCAAGGCAGAGAAACCAGGTTTTTAGCATTTCTGATTGATCCCAGTGTGGAGTCAGTCCTTTAGAAAAAAACAACTTCACAATGCTGGTTTTAGCTTCACTTGCAAATGCACCCAAAATAGTAGATCCAGGTGCTGAACTGGGGACTTGAGCCCCAGTACTTTCTTAGCAGGAAGCAACCTCCTATGAGATTCTTGACCAAGATGAGCTCCTGCTAGAAAAAAAAAAGTATTCACAGAGCAGTCTAGGTTGGGTGACAGAGCTTATTTGTTTATGAAGGGACATTTTGCCATTCAAACACATTTGGACAGGGTGGGGGTTGAGGATTGTATCTTTCTCTGATGTGAAGCCCTATTCTGCATCCTTGAAGTGGGCTTGCTGCAATTCATCTTACTGTAGAACCTTGAGGATCCATTCCAAAAACAGCACTGTTCTGAAACCTGTTCTAGTTGCCAGATGGGACCTGATTTTATGTCCATAAAACAGACTCAATTTCTGGTGTTTAATTTCTTTGCATTTGAATGAATGCCATTTAGCTACAATTGTGGCCATTTCGTTTTAGACTGCTTGCTTTCAATCAGATTTAGATTTTTCATTATACATGCAGCTGCATCTTCTTACCTGTTTCCTCTCTTTTAGCTTCCTTGGAAGGCCAATGCTGATGATTGGACTCCCAGAAGAGAGCTTGAGATAAGTGTGGGTGACTCAGGCTCCTTTAGAAGGTGCCCTATGACTCATGCACACAGAGATGAGTAAGCATAGAGAGGAAGAGAAAAGGAGGCAAGGAAGAGAGGAAAAGGAAAGGAGAGGCAGTGGCCAAGAGGAAAGTGTGCACAGAGAATCAGTCTGGCATCTGGGCTCCATTTCACTTACATCCAAGAAGATAGGGGAATAATCCCATTCCCACAGTGGGATACACCTTTCCACAGCTATCGTTACTAGAAAGAAAACACCCCCATAGACTTACCCACAGGCCATCTGCTGGAGGCGTTTTCTTAATTGAGGCATCCTCTTCCCAAATGAATCTAGCTTGCATCTAGCTGATAAAAAACAAACCAGCACATTTCTCTATTTTGAATGGGACTTTAAAGTAGTAATTTCTTGAGAACAAGGGAAAGATGGAGACCTATCATCGAGCTCATATTGCCTCTCACTTGGAACAATAAACAAGCCTGTGGCAGCATTTTCATGATTAATATTGTTAATGCTACTACTGGGCAGGTGATCCTAGGAGGTATGAAATAGAGAGTTTATTGTTGGTATGGAGAGCAAGCCAATAAACAATTTTTGTATGCCCTCTGCTTTACTTTCTGACCCCAGGTTCCTGCCTTGAGTTCCTCCCGTGGCTTCCCTCCATAATTCACTATTAATGTGTAAGTGTTAACCAAATAACTTTTTTCTCTTAAGTTGTTTTAGGTCATGGAATTTATCACAGCAGGTGAAAGCAAATTAGGACAAAAAAAGATTCACGAAGACATCTTTCGTTGATCTCTAACACCCGATGTGACCATTTTTAAAATAGCTGTCAGGCATGTGGAAAGACAATTTTCAAAAGGCAAAACAAATATAAAGCCTAAAAAAAAAGGTTACATGCCATTATTTTGAGAAAAGAGGCCAAATGTACATGTATTGCATTTACAAACCAAAATGTGGCATGTTCTCTCTCAGTTCCTGCTTAAGAAACCATCACATTTCTCTTGCTGACTTCCCTGTGCTAACTTCATATACATCTACTTTGAGATTTCATTGAGGAATCCAGTTACTTGATATTTGGATGTTCTGTTTTCCAAAATCTTCTGGATGCTGAATGTGATGGTGTACAACTATAATCCCAGCACCTGGGAGGCTGAGACAGGAAAACTACTAGTTCAGAGCCAGATTGGGTTGCACTGAGAAACTGTGTCAAAACAAAAACAAAAACGAATTTCTTCAGGACTTTCTTCTTTTTATCTATACTACAGTGCACAAGTAATCACTTAAATTAATGATTAAGAATTATTTTTGATTCCCTTTTCAGGTTCATTTTCCCTACTCTACTCCCCCAGTTTTTACCTAGAGTTATAATCACTAAAACCTCACAATTTAAAACAGTAGAATCACAAAACCACCCACAAAGGCAGATGGTTCCTTAAAGGTGTCTCCTTGTTTCTTTGCCTCTCCTTTTTCGGATCTCTTTTTGACATCTACATATCTGTTTCTTCCTCCAGTCTCTTTCTAACAAAGTTCAACTAATTGCCAGACATATATCTCAAATCTGAGTTCATAAGGAACTTGAGAGGTCCCGGAATCACCTTGAACTTGGATCCAGTAAGGAATTTATGTGGAATGTGAATGGTATCATAGATGACGGTATTGAGTATACAGAGTATAAAACGTGGTGATGTGAGAAGCTGTAAGGTGTGTGTGTGTGTGTGTGTGTGTGTGTGTCTGTTGGGGGCGGGGTTGTAACAACCTCTCCACCAAGATGAAATCAAAGGATATGTTGAGGAATGAAAATCCTTTGTGTCTGAAATGAATCACATTTCTTTTCTGATGATCAACCAGAACCAATTGGTTGTTCCTTGGTGTCAGCCTGGTGTGTAGCAAAGTAATACCAGTGTAATGAAGGTCAACAGCCTCCTGAGGGGTTCAAGCATCAGCCAACTGACTAACTGCTTGGCACTTGAGCTCTAAAGATGCATGAGTTCTGAGAGGCTGCAGGAACCCCTGGTATGGCAGGACAACTAAATTCCAAAGCCTAGACAGCAGCTCAGGCTCTGTTGGCCAGCGTTCCTTCACTGTAGCAAAATAAGAAACTGTTTTCAGGATTTCCATTAGCAGTCACTTTGCCCCATTGCCTTTGGACCTATCTCAAGGCAGTGCAACAGTTGGGAATGCTACACAGGGGAAGAAACTCACTTCTTTTTTCTTTAGTTTTTGGTTTTTTGAGACAGGGTTTCTATGTAGCTTTGGACATCTGGAACTAGCTCTTGTAGACCAGGTTGGCCTTAAACTCATGGAGATCCACCTGCCTCTGCCTCCCGAGTGCTGAGATTAAGGCATGCACCACCACTTCCTGGCTGAAACTCACTTCTTAAGAACTAGGAAGTGAAAAGAATGAAAGAGGAGAAACTTAGATCCCAATATTCCTTTATTCTCACCAGATTACATCTATCAAAAGTTATGCCACCTCCCAGCAAATGGTTTTATAGCTTGCTTTGAGCCAATTCTTTAATATCTAGGCCTTTAAGGCACATTCAAGATCTCAGTAGTATTCACTCTGTGGGCTGAGGTTCCATAGATGCTGCATCACTTGGCCTGATGTGAGTCACATAGATGCTGTTGTCTGGATTTTTCACATGTAGAATCACCATTGCATATATCTCAGGCTTGGTTGTCCTTACCCTAGGAAAGGACTACCTACATCTGCCCTCCTTCGCCATGAGGATTAATTCTGTGTATGACCTTGCTCACCCCAGCCCCATCAGGTACCTCTTGTCATACACAATCTCTATACATGTCGTCAGAAAAAGATAGATCAAAACTAAATCCTTAATGATAACAGTGTGAAACAGATAGTGATTTATTTGTTAAAATTATATTTATTTTGTAAAATAAGCTACTAGATATCAAGGCCATTGCTTATACGCTTGGAGAGAAGAGGTATTTACAGAAAAATTGTTTTGGAGACAATTAAAAACTAAATAAAAAACAGGTTCCTCAGAGCATAGTCTGGCCTTCACTCCAGCAAGAAAAACTCATTCTAGACATTTTGGCCAGAAGCCAGGCAGTAGGGTTTGTAAATAGCAGAGACTAACTTAGTTTGAAATTAAAAAGTACAGCCCCAGAAGAGCAGGAAATGTGGAGGATGGATGGAAGGTTGAGAGAAAGGCACCCTGACATGCATTTGAACAGAGCTAAGAGCTGGGTAATGAGGCAAGGTTTGGTAGAGAGCATGCCTGTCAGATTAACTGGGGACGAGGCAAGGATGTGGGCGGCAGGATAATAACAAGATAATGGAGCCCTTCTGACAGAGCAGCTGAGATGTGCACTGCTCAGGAGCTGCAAATCCATGCTGAATGGAAGCACTGGGCTCAGGGCACGTTCATTCCTCCTGATCAATAAAATGTAATAAATTTATACCAAGCATAATACCACCTCATTTATTTTAAGAACTTGGAGGAAGGAAAAATTAGGATAGTGACAGGGTGCTGCAAATGACTGAGTCTTGGCAGCATGCTGCAGGGCTGATATGAAGCAGTCTTTTCTCATTTGGGCCTCCATTTACTCATCTGTGTGATGAGCATGGGACTAGAGGCAGGGGAACTGCCATGATCTAGGTGTTCTAAGAATGCTGACACATTATAAGTAATATTTATAATTTGCATGTGCAGTTTTCATTGCCAGTTTGTCAATTTTCTTAGATACCAGAGAGATATGAGGCACAAAAGAGATTAAACTCCACATATCTAAGCAGCATTGGGATTCACAGATACAAAATTTACTGGAAGACCATAGAAATGGGGTCTTTTACTGTCCTTTTTTACTCAGACCCATAATCGGATATTGATATTTATAAGGAGTAATATTCACACACAAATCTAATGTGAACAGTTTATAATTTTTATGGGAAAATGCGTTAGTCTGTTTTCTGTTGTTGTAACAGAATAACTGAGACTGGGGATGGTGTAAGGGAAAGTGGTTTGCTTAATCCAGAGTGCCCATGTCTTATAGCCATTCACTCCTGAGGATTAACCTGACCCGAGAGGCTCACTTTCTCTACCCAGTCTCTTGAAAGATATAGTACGACTTTCCCGGCAATAGATCCAGCCATCCCACAGCTGAATTGGCTGCCAAAGCTCACATGCCTCTCAACATGGGAATCAAAGTCCAGTGTGAGTTTTGAGGAGGTAAATCATACACAAACTGCAACATTTCTTCAGTTCGATTTCCCCAGAGCTATGACAATTGTGTGTGTGTGTGTGTGTGTGTGTGTGTACGCACTTGCACGCAGGAAGTTATTCTAGAGGGAACCCTAGAAAGCACAAGTGAGTAATGTGGACGGAGCATGAATGGGCAGCAGAGTTTGTGATACCATTGCTGATGTGACCAGCTATGTCCAAACCACGGAGATCCCTGAAGACCCACACCAACAGCACCTTAGAATCACACAGTATCCATTTATTCAACCATGTTTGCCCCTCATTAGCTGAACGTAATTTTGAGGGCATAAGATCTGTGGGCTTTGGGCCCTGGGCCAGACGCAGTCCTGTGGATAGAGAATCAGAGACATGAAGACAGGGTGTGGTCAGCAGGCAAGGGACAGCCCATCATATCTTATAGAACAGGGGAAAAATTCATCACTAAAGCTGTATCTGGAAGGCAAAGAAACTAGTGTTCTCGGTCCCGTTTATGGGCACTTACATAACCGCCTAGATTTTGTCGGGAAGGGACACATATAGGAGAAAAAATGCATCCTCACCCCTCCCTTCCGACAGGGATTCTTAGAACCCTCAGAGTCTGTTATTGTGGATGTTTAGAGAAGATACCCAAGGCTCGGCTCTGTATTTGAGTCTAGAGGAGGATGAACCATTTTTCCATCAGATGGTGCAATGTTAGGCTCTTTGGCCATGCCTTTATCTCTGGGTCAGATTCTACAGAATGAAGGGTCATTCATGGGAGGAGAAATGACTGTACCTCCAAGGGTAAAGACTGCTATATGTGAAACAGGTCAGGCAGATAGCAAGTAAACACCATGCCTAGGATGGGGGTTAGCTTATGGTTCAGTCACAGAACCCAAACCATCACAGGGCACAAAGGTGTCAAGTGCTATGAAGTTATCAAACTCTTAAAGCCTGAAAGAACAAGACAGGAAGTCCATGTCTCTGAAAGACATCACCTCAGAACAGCCAGGCAGAAAGAGATGAGGGACTGGTTGAGTCCAAAAATGGAAGACACTTGATTATCCAGAAGCAAAGGATCCAAATTCAAAATGAGGCCATGGGCTAGTTTGGGAACAGCAAAGAGTGCTGGGTTTAAGAAGGGGCTCTGTGGTTGAGTTCACAGGGTGGGATTCCCTGTGTGTAGCATAGAGAATGATGCTGGTACTCCTGCTTAGGTAACAAGACTATGACAATGAAGCCATAGCTAATATAATGGCATATTATAAAGGTTAGCTTGAGAAATAGAGCCTGCAACTCTTTGTTTCCCAGTCTTAAACCTTTAAGCAATCACACAGTACCCTTTCTGAGTTATGTACATGTTACCCAAAAGCAAAAAAACTACCCGCTCGTCTCCAGTTGTGGCTTTTATTACTACAGCATGAGCATCACAAGGGGCAAGGACAGAGATGCAGATTCTTGATCCCACTGCCATCTTACTTAGTGTGGTGGCACCCCTCTAGTTCCAGGTATGAGGACTATGTGCAGGTTCAGGCTGTCTTAAATGTAATAAAGGACCTGGATTTCCCTGATTGCTCTTCTAATCACCACTAGCCTCACCCAGAGCCTTTTCCTCCAGGTACTGAATTATCCTCTATTCTGGAGAACCAGCTCACTGCAGAGGGAACTATGCTCTGTATTAGGCAACTGCTGGATTTTGAAGACATTCCTGAACATAAGCAAAAGGAAACATAAATTCAGTCCATAGCCCAAGAGCTCCAACTCCATTGGACGAGGGATGCTGAAATCAGCAGGCAGTCAGCTGGCTCTGAGCTGGGAGCTAGAACATGACAGAAGTCACACATTTTGTTGCTATCCTGAGGATATTAGTGCATAAACTCATAAAAGTCTTCTGAGGCTATGATGACAGCTCATTCCTCAGGAAGCGTAGTAGGCTGGGAGCCTTGTAGCCCTGCTAGTGAGAAATTTATTATTCAAATAGCACATCTAGCCAAGTACAGAAGGGGTAACTTTGTTAGAAGTGTGGTCCAAAGCCATCGAAAAGAAAAAGTTATTCGTAAAAAAACAAAACAAAAACAAACAAATAACAATAAAAACAGATCATAGATTCCATTTCTTGTTCCTGGGGTGCCAAGAAGGAGGGAGCATGCTTCCTTCATGTGAAGCACACACTTCTCATCTATGTTAGAACTATGCCTGCTATGGTGGTTTGAATACAAAATGAGCCAACTAATTCATGTTTTGTAGTCTCCAGATGTGGTATGTTTTGTGAGGTTGTTAAACTTTAGGATATGGAACCTAACTGAAGAATTATGCCATGATCCTTGGGGGCATTTTATCCTTGGCCTTGGGGGCATTTTATCCTCGGCCTCCTCCTGCTGCATGAAGCTACCCATCTGCCAAGACATGAAAAGCAGCCCCTTCCATAGGCTCCTACCACCCTGATGCTCCACCCCTGTAAACAGCACCAAGCAAGCATGGACGGAACACTCAGAGTCGGTGTGAGTGCTTTCACCTTCACCTTATCCCAGCAGGGATGCCACTGTCGGTGCCACAGCAACATAGAAGTCACTCATACACATGCTAAGCTTTAGATTGGACCCTGGAACTTAAAAGAGAGGAGTTTGCAGAGAAACCTAACTAGTACAAGGAAAAATGTCAAACCTGAATATTTCACCTTCAATTTTCTAAAGTCACGGGCCAATGACCTCTTACCTAATTCGTGCTTTTAAACTCACATCATGTCATTAAGTACTTAAAATATGAGAATTTTGGGTCACCTACATAGCCCTGCTTTTATTTTTTCCATAAAGGGCTGAATATATTTTTGAACTTAAGAAATTCTTTCAAATAGTGTCTTCAAAGATAAAGGGACCTGTGAGGAAAGTCCAGAGGTGGAGTGCTTGTGTAGACTCCAGGAGTCCCTGGGTTCAATCCCCAGCAAACACACACACACGTGAACGTATATACACATACATGATCACACACACACACAGACAGATGGACAGATAGAAAACACAGACATAAACAGACAGAGACACACAGACACACAGAGACATAAACAGACTGAGACACACAGACACACAGAGGCATAAACAGACAGAGACACACAGAGGCAGACAGACCGACCTACATACACACAGACACACCGAGACATAAACAGACTGAGACACACAGACACACAGAGGCATAAACAGACAGAGACACACAGACACACAGAGGCAGACAGACCGACCTACATACACACAGACACATAAATAGACACAGACAGACAGACAAACGCACAGAGAGATAAGGCTTAGAAGGAAAGCAAAATAAAAACTAGCTTGCTGCCAGTTGCCCTGAGAAAGAATGGCTGCATTGAGGCTAATAAAATAAAGGAGGAGGGTGGAGGTTTGGGACCCATCTCCGGCAATCTGCAGTCATGTGAGCTCTAGGGACTGAAATTTATCTCCTCGAGGCTTTGTAACAGCTGCCAAATGTTCTCACTGGAACCCTCCTTTCCCAGTTTAGTTGTTCTTTAAACTGAAGACAGCTTCACCAAAGGGATGTGAGAATGACATGGGATACAAATGGGGAAAGAGACAAAAATAGGTCACCATGACAATTACCATTCACCCTGGTAATGAATATTTCCCAACACTTTGTGCTTTCTATGAATTTTTCACACTTTCCCTCCTTTGAACAAGGTGCTCCGTAAAAACAACACCACACGCGCGCCCACGCCCTCTGTGGTTCCACACTCGCTCTAACTCATCAGTCAGCACACCTGCTCTGTAGCAGATGGCTGAGACCTGATTAGTTCTTCTGTCGCTTGAAGGGAACAGAATCTGGGTTTTCAGGAACAGGACTAAAAATTTAGAAACTGACAAAGCCAGAGTCAACTAGATGCACCTTTGTTTATGCCCACTGCCACACATGCAGTGGGCAGTGGGCAAGCCACTGCCGAAGGGTGAGGACATAAACTGTGAGGACAATCTTTTAAGAGCTTAGCCCCTCAGTGACACTGGCTGTGTCTGAGTACCCCATGGTTCCTAGTTGTTTATCATGGCCGTAGATAGGACTGCACTGAAGCCTCCTCTCTGCTCTCCACTCACAGGCAGCTCTCCTCTGTTAGATCCCAGGGTTGGGTAAAGAAGTCCACACCCAGGAGTGTCTAGTGTCGTATAATCCTTTTCTGGCTTTGCTTGCAAATGGGAAAAGCAGCCAGAAGCCAGCTTGCTAGGTCTGGGTTCCAAACAGTGGGAGGCAGTTTAGCAGCTCCACCTGTGAATCCCTGTGTCCTTAAAACAAGATGCCACAGTCCCTTTTATTGCTTTGAAAGGGATGCTGCTGAGTGTCACAGGTGGGGTGACTTGGTTTGAAGCTCCAGCCCTACCCCTGCCTCATAGGTCATGTGAAACACTTGAGTAAATAAAACTCTGACTCCTTCTTACCACTTCTGTCCCCAGCACTCATAAAGGAAAGTAGGTCAACACTCTTCCAGAGATAGGACAGGGACAAATGCCGCTGGCTGCTCAGGGGTGTTGGCGTCCAGCCAGGTACTACAAAGAGTTCACAGGGCCCACCTTCCTCACTTCCATCAACTCCCTGGCTGGCTGTTTGAACTCAAGTGATACTTTGTATTCCTCCAGTTTAATTTCCCCAGTGATACTGAACATCCATTTCCTGAGTTCCTTAATAGAAGATCCAGATGTGTAAATGAGTTCTTTGAGGTTCTGGGTACAGCAGTTAATCGTGGAGATTACCCAAGCTCCTACTGAAATCAGAGCGACTGACTAAGGGGGCTGCAGAAAGTCAAAGAGAAAAGGGACACAATACACACAGTGCCAGCTCTGAGGGTAGAATCCTTCCACAAGTGAAAGCGGAGCCTGGAGCACCTACCTGAATCTACAGCACCCTAGGAGAAGTTGGCTTTTTCCCAAATCATCAGTTCACCAAGACAGGCACAGGTGTAGCTCCTGAAGTCTAGCCGGGCGGGGGGGGGGGGACATGAAAAGAAAGCAGCTAGCTCTGCTTACACAGACCCTTCTGAGGCTTTGCTACGCCATTGGAATTTATGCAAGACTTCCTTAAACATATTTTACTTAGATCAGGTGCTTGACACCATCCTCAGACCCAGAAATGTTTCATGGCCTCAGCTGGGGGTTTTATTTGCACAATCTAACTAGGCTCACATTGCTCTCTATGGGGAGAGATAGTGTCACAGCCGTGAACGAATCAGCCAAGTCAAGGCCATATAGATACTGGGGTGCATCTTATAAATTTCTTTCTACAGTTTTCTCGAGGTTCTTTTTAGTTTCTCCTTCCTTCTTCTGATACAACTGCAGCCTGAATTCCCAGAAATGAAAACAGACAAATGGTGCCCACCATCAGGCATGGATCCACATAAGACAGGGATGGCACTGAATGGACCTCCACCATGTTGGACCGAGTGGAGCCAAAAGGCAAAGCAGCCTTAGTCCTAGCCATGCCTCTTAGCATTTTAAGATGTGCTTCTGGACAGAAAAGGATTTCAGATACCTGACAAGACACATTTAGACATAAAAGACCTTTAAACGAGACACAGTATGTTTAAAAAAATGTATGTAGTCTTGGGAGAGAGAAGAAAAAAAATATAGTTATAAAAAAAAACTAATAAGTCTGACATTGTAGAGGGCCACTCCAAGCTCTACCTGTACTCTGCCCATGTACGTGTAATGTATGTCACTCCGCCACGTGTTCTAGCTCTGCCCACACCTTTGACTACCCTCCATCTTGGGGATGCATGTGGCATAGAGGCTTAAGTGTTCCACATTCAGCCTGGAGGGTATGCTCTGAGAATCCCTGGCACAAACCTAGAAGAACACAGGAAGACACTGTTCAAACTATATGCCATTCCTCCATTCCTTTCTCCCCTGAGCCTCCTCTTTTGTCCCTGAACACCTTGTTAGTGAAAAGTCGTGGCATGGATCTGTTTTAATCATGGCTTCCTTACTTTCATCCTGGGGTTTCACCTTTCAGCTTCCTGTCTCAGGACGTGGCTAAATTTGTCAAGCTCTCTCTACCCTGCATGAATTCTGCCTGCCAAGTCCCTTATATTACGAATACTCAATATTTATATGAATGCGATTGCATTAAGTTCATTTGCCAGTGATCCATGTAATGCGCACAATTATCTATCTATCTGCCTGTCTGTCTTTCTGTCTATCTATCTACCTATCTGTCTATATTTGTGCAGTTTGATAAGTGTGCCTCCATGGAGTTGAAAATTTCCTGGCTTTTTGTTTGATCGGGATCCTACAAAATCACAAATAAATCATACCTTGACTTAATTATCTAAAACAGGACTTAGCAAGCAATGACCTGTAGGTCAGAGCTTCCTGATTCCCTCTTAGTAAAGAGCTTTATGAGAGCAAAGCTACCGACTATGTAACATTAAAGACTATTTTTGCCCTAGAATGTCAGAGTTGGGAGGCTGGAAGGCTGTATGGTCTATAAAACCAAACCAAACAAACAAACAAAAAACCATTTGCTTTCTGACCTTTTGAAGAAAAAAATGTTTCCTTAAATCATGCAAAAATGATGATTACTGCACTAACTCTACTTTTGTGCTTTAAAAGATATTAATTTATACAATATATTAATTTATACACACTAATGATGTCAGTTCTGTATCTGTACATGCATAAATCGCTGATCAAATCTAGAGCCTTTTTCATCTGTTCTTTCTGTCTGCTTGTTTTCTGGGGTGGAGGCACAGTTGCCATCTAGAGGCACGCTGCCTTTCTCATACCGTGGCTTCCCTTTCTGTTTCTTGGTTTAGTCCTTTGTTTCAGTGGAACACGTCTGCCAGCAACTTTCTCTGAAGAAACAGTGTATGAAGTGAGAAGAACATGACCACTCCAAGGTATGTATGTTTGAGGAGATGATTTTTAACCATAGATTTGAAGGAGAGCAGAGCCAGAGTCTCCTTGAAGAGCCCAGAGCAAGGAGAGAAAGTAGTAGACCAAACACAAGCAGTAGACTGAACTGGCCATGAGAAGGGGGTCAGGGAAGTGAAAGAGGAAGGAGAGAAAAAGACAAAAGAGATGGGTACCAGCAGGGGTCAGGAGAGACCCAAGAGAACCAAAAGAGCTCATAACCAAAATGACAGGGTTATATATAGGAATGAGAAGCCCATGAGTTGGAGAAATTTAGAGTGTGGAAGGGGGCAGGATGAGAAGTGCCAGGATGTCAGCATAGATGTTGTAACAGGCAGTTGAGATTCTGAGAGGGCTTGGAGGCCAGCATGGGCTTTGGTATGTTAATAAGCACCACAGCTAGCCATGTGGGTTTCTTTCGGATCTGGCAGATAGGCAGGCACCTTTTAAGAAAAAGCATCTTGTGAAGTATTTACTCTTGTGTTCATTGCTGGTTTGCCTGAGACTAGCATTATTAGTTAGAAATTGTTTCTTCCTGAGAGAGAAGGTGTCATTTCACCTTTTTCCCCTATCCTCCAACAGTGTGGACAGAAAGCCACCCTGACATCAGGTTCTATTCAGCTCTGCTTCCCTTCCTGTCTCCCCTGGGCATCACTCTGAATTTTCTCAGTTCCCATCTCAAGCTCTTCCTGGCTCTCTCCAGCTGGGCTTATTTGCAGCTTCCGCTCTCTGTGGGTTTTATTCTGCAGGAAACATTGCCCATGCCTTTCTTCTTGACCTGTCCTGAAGTTGGTCTCACGTCTTCTCCTTGTGCTTTCTCCAACCTTGGCTACATGGGGTGACTTAGCAAAGGGACCGTGTTAGAACTACTAACAACTGGAGCCCTATATCCTTTGCCTCCTGCATCAGCCTCTCTTGGGGTACATGTACTATCTCAAAATGTAGAGATGTGGTATGTTAGGGGTACCCTGGATGACTTGGATGGCTTGGATGACTAGTGGTAGGGGACATGTTTTCTTTTCTCCTGTGGACAGTTCAGAGTCACATTCCATAGAATTTTCCAGAGGTAAGACCAACAAGAATGCACTCCAGCTGCCTTCATGGTTGACCTGCTCAAAAAAACACAAGCAAAAAGCTCGAAATGGGCTTGCATACTTGTGTTCTCAGCACATAGGTTCAGGAAGTCTGAGGTCAGCCTGGGCTATATCCTGAGACTGCATATATCAGGGATTTTTCTTATTGATGTGACAAAACACCCGACAAATCAACTTAAGGGAGAGGATTTATTTTGGCTTAACATTGGAGAGGGTGCAGTGCACTGTGGTGGGTCTCTGTGGCGGCCATTAGAGTGAGTGGGCGTGGCGAGCTGTGGCCACTGCTGTAGAGAGAGAGGGCTGCTCACATTGGATCTAGTCAGGAAGCAACAGAGATGAACACATATGCACATATGCTCTACTCTACATTTTATTTCTTAGAAGACCTTATTCCCCAGATGATGTGCCTCAGATTCAGTGTTGGTCTTTTCTTCTAAGTTAGACCTTTCTGGAAATACTCTCACATACTTGCCCAGAGGTATGTCTTCTAGGCAATTCTAAGTCCTTTCAAGTAGACAGTGAAGATGAACTGTCATAGTGCATTAGGGCTCAAACAAACCAACGTGAAGGTATCACATGACAAAAATTTTGTTTCTGGACCTCAGCTCGATGTCCCTCTGCCCAGAAACTTGATGCCATAGAGTGAAGTATCTGTACCAGGCCTGTGTGATAAAAGAAAGACACTGTAGCAGTGGTGATGTGGAACTTAAATCTTTTAACATGGACTCTGTGTCTTTTCAAAAATCTATTTATTCGGAGGAATAAAGAGAAGAATCATACGGAGAATGATAAATAAAATTGAAATGAAACTTTATTAGTTCTTGCACACTTTGGAATGACAACCTGATTTGGTTCCATCTACGAAAATGACAATGAATAATCTCAAAAGGAGAGGGGAAGTCCTCCAGCGACAAAGGGAAGTGGAATGGCTGATTTCTCCATTGTGTTTTACCAACTTGAAACATGGACTCAAGGGGGAAATGTGACCCTGAATAAAGCCAGCATTGCAAATTGTATCTCAAATGTCATCCTGCAAAGATACCTCTCTTGAACAGCAATAGGAGAACTACAGGAAACTAATCTGCGTTTTTGAAGAGTCATTAGTCTTTTAGGAAGGTAGCTTCCCTATTTCTTGCTTCCTGATTTGTTGCCTTATCTTCCTGTAAGGATGAGTTTGAAATGGATCTGTCTATAAGTGGGAGAATCTTGAGGCAGTGCCCTAAGGCAATACATGATGTTCTATGCTGTTTCTCTTCACATAACAAGGCATAGATAATTGGTTGTTGCCATTAGTCTGTCGACTTCTTGTATTTTCTTGATCCTCCCCTCCTTGGACAGTTGCTTTAGCTGGATGTAGAACTGCCCCAGGCTGATTGGAGTAGTAACCCGGAGCCATACCTTTACCGATAGATTTCTATTATAGTTTACTGCAACGGCAAGAGAACATAATCTCTTGCCTCAGGTGGGACAACTCTTAGATATTTTGTGGGCTCCAGGATCCCCATGGATTCCAGTTATCTATGTGTCACAACACTCAATCCAACCAAGTAGATGCCATACAATCAATATGCTATTAAAAATCATAATCAAGGGGGGAGCAGGGCACAGCTGGGCAATTCTATTACCCATGGTATTTACTGACTGGTTTCAGCATTAAGTTGATGGTTGAACAGGCCAGAGAGTTCAACATCTTCTCTCTTCTTCCTAGCACCTTAGTGAGGACAATAAAAGGGAAGCCTAAAAGGTCCCAACAAAGTCTGTGTGTGTCTGGGTGTTGCTCTAGCAAAGTAATCTGCTTCTCACATGACACTCAGGGTTTCAAAAGTTAGTGTCCTGAGGAACCGGAGTGGAAGCTGCTAGTTTTTTAGAGACCAACCTGAAAGGCAGCTCAGCCTTGTTTTGATGTATTTTGTGGTCAAAGAGAGCACACGAAGATCTAACGTAGTATGAATTTGAGGGGAACATGCACACTAGTATGTACACACAGTACACAAAAATCTGTCCATGCAAACACATGTCAACATATGAGTACATGAATGCATATCAGCCCAAGCAAGCATACCCACACAAATCCAAGCATACATACACATAGCTAGTACAAGCACACATGTGTACATGCACAATTAATCAGATGTATGCATATATGTACACACATTAGAAAGTTAAGAGTATATCAAATACCAATACAAATATCACATTACATCTCCTTTCAATAAAAACTCAAGCAGCACATTCTCAGTTCTCATTTGACTTTTCAATATTTCCTTTCTCTTTCCTTCCATTGTTTTCTCTCCCATAGTCTATGGTCCCATTCTTGAGATAGAAGGTGATTCTTTGACCAAGGAACCAGCATCAAGGCCAAGACTAAATTTCTGTTGAACACTGTGATTAACTATTTAAGAGCTTACCAGTGCCTGAGAAGGCCTGTAACAACAGGGTTCTTCTGAATTCCCGACACAGGATCACAGTGTGCCACAAACAATGCTATATGCAGCGATGTGATGCGAAAGAGTAGCTACTAGATTACCTATCACTTACTCATTCACAGATTATGACTGAGGACTTGCCTAGTGCTAAACAACCCGTGGGCTCAGGAGAGTGCATAGGCTCAGTTTCCAATGTGGTCATGCTAAATTTGGAGGTTAACATCTCCCGAGAGATGTGTCAGAGAGACCAAATCTCACAGGTGATCTCAGCTACTCTCTAGTATGTCATCCTGACTGCAGGGATTTGAATGCACTTAAAACAATGCATCTGTGGTTCCTACTGCAGCATCTAGAATAAGGGTGGAGCCTGTGGGATTCTTACATTCTTGCTTTCTAATGTTTGTGTGATGAGAGTACACAGAGGAAATATGGTGAGAAGCTATACTAGGAATTTTACCACCATGTCATGATGTAATAAGCAATATTTTACAAAATAGATGGACAGTACTTCTATATTTCATGCAAGATGAATAATAGAGCATACAAGAAGGTCAAAAATGAGGACAGAGGAAAATAGAGATTAATAACCAGTTCAAAGAAGTAAAATTTATTATGTAGAAAATGATGTGAAAGTATATGTTTATCATCTTGAGATATTTAAAGATCAGCCCGAGGAACACAGTGAGACCCGGTCTAAAAGAGTATGTCAGTGGTCAAGTGTTTACCTAGAATGTCTCGTGCTTGATCCCCCAAACTGAAACAAACAACATGCATAGGTGCCTGTCCCACCTAAAAAATCCAAAACAAAACAAGCAACTCCACAGATCATCAGCTAGTCAACATTGCCAACACAGACAACTTATTGTTCTAGGATCATTTCTGTGATAATAGGGGAAAATGTAGGGGGAAAAGTGGCTTATTTTATTATACAATTCTAGGTTATAGTGCATTCCCTGTGGGAGAATTTAAGGAAGGAACTTCAAACAGCTCATCACATCATATTCATAATTAAGAGAAGAGAGAAATGAATGAATTCATATTACTTTCTTGTTTGTGCTCAGCTCATTTTCTCCATTCTTAGATAATTCAAGGCTCCTCTGACTAGAGAATAATACTGCCCACAATGCACTAGGTCTTCACGCATCAATGAACTTAATTCCCCAAGACAAGTCTACAGGCCAACACAATGTAGGTAGCTGTTTGTTGAGAATCCTTTTCAGATGACTCCAGGTTAAGACAGCAATTAAAGCTAATGATTATAATTACTAAGTCCTGAGTTTTCCTAATGAATTATCCCACCCCATAGTTTAAATTCATCCTGAATGATATGCATTATTCCCAACCTAAACAATTTTCTTTAACCACATGATACAAATATTCGCCCAAATCCTTTGTCATCTCTTGTGCCAACTGACTTCACAGTCACTAAATTTTGTGATTGTGCCTTCATGCATCTCCTCCACCCATTCTGTTTTTTCAACCTTTTAACTCTACCATGCTAATCCAAGCTGGCACCATCTCTTAACCAGGCATTTGTAGCTGTTATATATAATTAGTCAGCATCCTGTTCTGATGATCCCAGGCAAGAATGAAATGAACTAGTTCCAGGAACCTTTGCTATCTTTTCCAGTGACACAGCTCTCAGCTCTGCCCTGCTGCTCTAAGACCTGCTGTTCCCTTTTAAGATTCCCTTTCCCAGTGAACAACTACCACACATCATTTCCGATCCAATATCTGCTGACATTTGGGTGGAGTTTAGGAAAGGCCATTACTAGGGATATTGTCACCCACTGTACTCCAGACATATCTCAGGAGTGCAAGGCCATTTGAAGGCTGCTGTTTCTTTCATACACTAAAGATCAGGAGAGGCATATCTCTGGTTACTCTCTCCTTAATTTCTTACTCAACCATATTTATAACTTTTACTTTTTTTCTTCTTTATCTTCACTACTACTGGAACACAAAGAAGAACCCAGTCAAAGATCCCCATATGCTCATGGCACAGTAATCTCCAGTTATCCCTAATAGTCATGTGGTTAGCACTTACCATGTGCAAGGTTTTTATGCTAATCAGTGAATTCCAAACAAGCCTGCGCAGGTGGCTGTTACTGTTGCTTTTACATCTGAGTAAATTAAGGTTTCACATAGTTCGCATTTCACTAGACCAGTGTTGTAACCTCAGGACAGGGCAATAGGCAATCTGGCTGCAGAGCTTCTGCCCCAGCTCTAATGTAGCTCCTCACATCAGCATAGGCTACAGTGAAGACCAGCTACAATATTTTTTAACACCTGTTTTCCTTTCTTAGGCTATCACTGTCATAAAACCATCTTGATTCTATTCCCTCAAATGCCTTTAATTTCCCCCAGGAAATGCAAGGATCTTCAGCATCATTTTTCCTTTGTTGATTTGATATTCTCTTCCTTCTGGGCTTGATGAATGGCTGCTTTTCCCATTCCCCATTCACTGGTTCAGGTCTGACCTTACTTTCTAGGGAAATCACCTGCAATCATATTATGAATGTTGACTTTGGTTCATTTCTGCCAAGACCAGGGCTTCTCAACATCTAATTGGCACATGGGTTACCTAGACAGTATATAAGGTGTACATTCTGATCCATGGATCTACAGGTTCAGACTACTTGTAGAAAAAGTAATAGGAATAAAGAAAAATAAGCCATATAAAGATGGAATATATACAGAGAGTCTGGATGATGTATATTATTGTGCTTTCTTTGAATTTTTTGACTGCAGAGAAACATTTGATTCTGGGAACTGCTAAGTTAAACCATCATATGTGTTTTAAAGGTTTCTTGACTTCAAACTTTGAGTCTAAGAATATGTTGCTTTAGAAAAGAAGTCCTTCTTTTGTTTCCATAGAAGATGATAACCTGTGGATCTATTCCAGACTAATGTAATTTGATGGAATAAGACCCATGAAAGGTTGCCATGAAAACCCCTCAAAAGAAAATACTTCACCCAATAAAAAATTAGGAATCAGTTTGGAAAGAACTATGCCCATATTCCCAAATATTGTTTATAAATATTTCTTTAAATTTAAAGGGGGATATGATACAGAGATTTGCATTGATATGGATCTTGGTCTATTGATACAAATATTAAGTCAATCTTGTTATATGTATATTTCTGCTCTTGATTAAGATATTGTGGTTGTGTAGTTCATTTTAAAATATAATGTATAATTAAGAAATATAGGTTAATAGATAATCATCTATAATAATTAAGCTTGTTGTCATGTTAGTTAGGTTTTCTAGATATACAGAGATATATTTCATATGGACAGGAATTCTTCACATCTCTCAAAAACCTTCAGAATATGACATTTAAGATGTTTAAGAACTTGGGACTTTTATGACAATGAGACACATCTGCTCCTGGTAGCACCAATTATTTCAAGAGAAAGATGGGCATCAAAGAGAATCCTTATGGTATTTGTTAGCCATTTGGGCGAGAAACTGCTCTTGCCTGGACTGCTTGATGGTATGCTGTATAAACTGGACATGAAGGACCCACAGAAAAATGACTGCTGGAGTTGTCTAAAGAAGGTGTCCTTCGGGGTTCCTACTTCATGAAAGAGTCTACCAGACATTCTGCAGGACACAGAAGAAAGCAACTGATGGACTTTGCCATTGTAAGGCAGAACAAACCTTCAAATCTCCTGCTTCATGGAAAAGTCTCTCAGATACTATGGGACTACAGGCTGAAGATGGATGCCCCAATAGTACAGAAAAAGTTTGGGTGACTGTCCAGGCAGCAAGATGTCTCTGTCAATTTTAGAGTTTGGAAGTTGCTTACAATGAACTTCCTGTTTACTTAGGTAATATTATATCCTTCTGTAGTCTTTGATGGAGTTGAAGAATATATAGTTATAGTTTTCCTTAGTTATGATGGAACATAAAGTATATATAAATATTGTAACTGTAATTCTGCTTGATAACTCTTTTGTTATATGTAGTTTTACTATGTTAAAGTTAAAACCTTCCTTTTCATTTAAACAGAAAAGGGGAGATAATGTGGGATTCCCCTCTGTATGCTGTGAATACCATTGGTTAATAAAAAAACTGTGTTAGGCCTGCACAGGGCAGAATATAGGTAGGTGTGAAAAACTAAACTGAATGCTAGGAGAAAGAAGGCAGAGTCAGGAGAAGTCATATAGTCCTACTGGAGACAGACGCTGGAAATGTACACAGTAAGCCACAGCCATGTGGCAATACACAGACAAATAGATGGGTTAAATTAAGATGTAAAGATTAGCCAATAAGAAGCTAGAGATAATGGGCCAAGCAGTAATTTAAATAAATTTCTGTGTGGTTATTTCAGGGCTAAGCAGCAGGAAACCAACAACACAGACTTTTGCATTTTTAATAAGTCCCCGTGAAAGACTGATGCAGCTAGTCCAAGGACCTCACTTGAGGCATTTGGGACCCACACTTCTTTTGTACTTCTTTCTACCACAGCACTTGGTCCTCCACAGATAACACTCAGTCTCTGCCTGCCTACCTTTCCTTCTCTGCCCATGGGGGTCCTCACCAGAAAACATCATACTTATTATATTTCTGACCCTCTACCACTTATCTCAGTACCTGGGACACTGGAGAAGTAAAGTATGTTATTTAATCATTATTTCATTCAGTTCTCAAGGTCACCTCAATGCCAAAGCTAAACATTGTCTAGGTAAAAGGTAAATAAGAGAGGAAACAGCAACTCTTGTCTAATTCTGTGATTTTAATGAGAATTCAAAATGCACAAAGAGACAGATGCCTCTTAGGCACAATCTATTAAAAATCGAAGTTCTGGAAATAAACAGAAGACTTACAGATAAATAAAGTCCATACTCTACACATTTGCCTGCAATTATCTTAGCCAGCAGCCCATGAAATAAAAATTCTGTGGCTGGTGATTTCTTCTGTTTGTTTAACTTAGAGGCTTCTGTGCTGCTACAGAAGTGGATGACATGCTGAGCCATCACGGTGATAAGAGGACACCCGTGCATTGTAAGTACTAACTGGAGAAACCAGTTTGAGACAACTGGGTTTCACCCAATAAACAAATGGTCCCACTGCTTTCCACTTGACTTTTCCCCAAGGTTGGTGTTGGGCTGAGAAAGGAAGCTAGTGTTAAGCAGAGGTTTACAGGATTAGCAGCAACCAGCATCTCCTTTGTCTCAGATTTATTCTTCTCAGCAGGGGACCATAGGCTCCAAACCTAATATTTGTCGAAGATCGAAATATGTGTTCAAAGTTGTATCCTGTCCTTAAAATTATACTTTGCCCATCAATTGTTCTGCTTTTAAGTACTTTTGGCTTTTTAAAAAAATTGTTTTGTTTTTTAAGATCATATTGAATGTTTGAGTGAGCTCTGGTCACCCAGAGTGTGGACAAGACCCCTTTTTATTAGAAAGAAAAGCCCAGTGGGACTCTCATTAGGTATGTCTGTCTTCTTGAATTGCAGCTAAGGGACCCTTCTACAGAAGAGAATTTGATTTGATTTGATTTGCTGAAGAGCTTTGGGTTGTGTGGTCATTTTCCTGAAACTCCCAATCTCCAACTTATTTTTAACAGTCCCAGCACTGCTTGGAAGTGAAAAGGCAGGAGAAAACACACTGTGTCTTCATCCAGTGATTTCACCCACTCTATTGCTGTGAAGGTTAAGGAGCCGAATGACTGGGAATTCAAAGATTCAAGAACTCCAAAACCAACCATCTGAACTGGGCTGGCAGCACTGTGGGACAGGAAGAGACCATGAAACCACAAAGAGTTTTCTTGAGCACCTACTTCCTCAAAGGTCACTTATGTTGGGTTGGGATGAGCTTCTTCTGACAATATAAAGGCTTCAGTGAGTGGTCTGGGTTCTATTTTACCTTCCTAGAGTGCTAGAAATGGAAAAAAAATCACAGTCTGTTTCTCCCTCTCCCTCCCTCCCTCCTGCTACCAGCCACAACACTATGCAACAATTGCTCAGCTATCTTTTCACAAGTGACATCAGAACCAAGGGATCTGATAAAGGCTAAACTGAAAGGCAAGGCATTTTGGCGTTATTGCTTTGTGAGTAAAATAGCTTTGCTGTAGGTTTTTCGCTGTATCTAACTCCCTTTCTATTCCATATTTGGGAATTAATTCCCACCGTTCGGAACTGTTTAGTGAAAACAGTTTCCCACTGACCAGGCCTTGTTCCTTTCTCCTAGGTAAGTGCAGAGATCTGCCTTTCTGCAGTTATCTTTCTCAGTAGGTAATTGGTCAGAGTTTAGGGTCCAGGCAAAGAGCATCCCTTCTAAGATAGTCACAGATCTCCAAGGATATGGAGTTGCTCCTGCCCAAGATGCTGCTCTGGTTTTACCCCACAACCAGAATGGCTGGTAACAGCATAGCCCAGAACTGATAATTTAGAGGCCTGAGTCTCTTCTTTGCTTAGAGCAGCAAGTCTAACTCCAGACCTAGGCCCATAGAAACTACAGTGTCTGGTGTATGTGGTATCTGATCAAGAACCATCAGCTTCTCCTAGGTTGCCTGGTTACATGGTAGCCTCTCTGCATACTGGGAGAAAAGATTTGGTGTGCTGATTTTAACATTCTGTGCCCTATTCATAATTTTACTGAAAATAAACTTCTTAGCTCTTTACTAACCCCTAAAAATGAAGCACAACACATCAACCTTCCCTTCTAGAATTCCCTGATGATTTAATTTCCTTTCTTAACTAACTTTCTCCATCAAGGGGTTCACTGGATGTGTATTAGCCACTCCCATGGATCTGTGTCTGCTTGTGAAAACCCTTATTTGATTTTCTGTGGGGCAAAATATTTGGCCCTGGAACCTGCTAGGGCTGCGGAATCCTTAAAACCATATATATATATATATATATATATATATATATATATATATATATGGTAACATTTGTAATAGGTAGAATGAGGGACAGTGTAGAATGATATAGAAGAAAAAGCAAGAGAGAGCAAGGGAAAATTGATAGAAATGAGAACGAAGAGAAGAAGAATAAAGAAATATGAATGGACAATTCCTGCTGTGAGTAGATTTCTCACCCCTCAGATATCTAGCCCCCCTTTAGCTATTTGTGGCATTTTTAATTGAATCCTGAAAGGGATTCTTAAAGGCAAAATCTCTCTGGACCTTCCCTCCCTTCTGCCCTCTCTTTCTTTCATGAGAAAGCAAATTAGAAGAATTAAATTCTGTCCCTAAGGCTACAACACTAAGTAGTGAATAGCAAAAGTAAGAGCAGACCTGGGACCCCAAACTAATCTCTATTCTTTTGTCCGGTTTTATCCTGAGAACCCCCCGGTAGAAGCTGTGGAAGGAGACTAGAAGTGACTGTTCATCTGCTAATGGCCCCACACATAGGGGTCCCCAGCAGTGGGTGCTCACTCTTTATTCTCTTTTTTTAAACAACCATAGGATTTTAATGCTGCTAGAATTAAAATCAATCCTGTACTTTCATAGCTGAAAGCATCACGAAAACCACACAATAGAGACCAAGGGCATAAAATGTCAACTGAAGCAGAACCCTGACTGGGAACCATGGTTGAAAGGGTTGAAAGAAGCATACTTCCAACAAGTTCCATATCATGAAATTAAAAAATAGTGACAAGGGAGGAAGGATAGCTAACTAAGGCTATTTGAAAAGCAGTATGGAAAAGCACTATTTTATAAG
The DNA here is from genome assembly GCF_950005125.1 of Chionomys nivalis. Taxonomy (NCBI): domain Eukaryota; kingdom Metazoa; phylum Chordata; class Mammalia; order Rodentia; family Cricetidae; genus Chionomys; species Chionomys nivalis. The sequence goes on from NC_080094.1 coordinate 27,479,967, forward strand.
CTTGCTAAACACACACACACACAGACACACACACACACACATGAGTTTAATTGCTGTTACCTTATATAGAAGATAATGTTCCTCCCAGGAACCACAGGTCAACAACAACAGCAAAACAACAAAGCACAGTGCTAGCTGTTGGATACCTCTCTTCAGGGATGTCCTGAAGATACCTTCCTAAATAAAGGCTCTTAGATTTCTACTGGAAACTGATAATAAGACCTTATTGCTGAAGACACTACACACTTTGGTTACAGAATATGGAGAAATCAAGCAGGAAGCTTCCTCCTTGCTGATTAACTTTCATAGTACCAGAAAGTATTATACAGGCAACTTGGGAAGAATAGTCATTAACAGTCATGCCCAGCTGTAAACCCTTTGAGCTAAAATAATGACCAGTTAACAAGATTTACACATTGGTGCAATAATAATATGAGTGCTAGGTGGTAACCAAATGCTTTCTAATAATTTCTTTGATATAAGAACTGATCTACAGAAGAGAATGCTTACTTGGTACAGTAAATCTGTCAAAAATCAATGGTTGGAATCTTATAGGTCCAGGGAAAAAGCCACTACTATTATCTTTTTAACTTGATATAACATCAAACTAACCTTCAAGTTTGTATTTCTGCACCCAGACATTAGTACAGCTCTCACTCCTCATTAGACAAGTTGTTTTGTACAGTGGTGAGAAATTAACACAGGAGCTCACAACTGGTTAAACTGCAAAGATTAAGCGTCTGTGGCATGCTCAGCCATGAATGGGCCTTCTGTATTACTGCCCCCAAGGCTTAGGGCAACATGATAGAGGACTATGTGGGAAGGTCTTTAGAAGCCAGGTTTAGAAGAATCAGAGCAAAGCAATGTCTTCCAGAAACTCGTAGCAGCTGAGGTAGCCAGTACAAGCCTGAACAAGATTAAGTGAGTACATATTCCAGCACGGGGAAGGGAGGGTCTCACAAACCCCTTTACCTCGCCGAGGAGCTGTTGATGAGACCCCGAGGAGCTGCTGATGAGAGTTGCCAAGGAAGTCAACTTGATTATTGGCAGTGGGTATACTTTAGTTAGCTTTGCAACAGTGTAAGACACTTGCTGAGACAACGAAGGATAAAAACCTTATTTTAGTTCATGGTTTCTAACCCTGGTTCTGTAGCACCTTTGTGTCTGGGCCTGTGCGGAGACTGAACATCATGGCAGGGAGCATACGATGGGGTAAAATCTGTTTACTTCGTGGCAGCCAGGAAGCAAAAAACAGACCAAGAATGGGCCAGACTCTTGGTACTCTTTCAAGGACCTTCCCTCACTGACCCCCATGAGATTTCACCCCCTAAGGGTTCCAGTACTTCCCAATTGTTCCACAGGCTGGAAGCCAAACCCTCAACACAGGGGTCTTTGGGGGACACGTCTGGTCATATTACAGTGGTGGGGGAGGGCTGGGGTTGAAGACAGAGGGCGTAGGCCTTTTTGCTTCTCTTCAACGCTACCTGAAGCAATCCTAAACTGCAGCAGCAAATTGAGTTTGCTAAACATAGACAGCTGTGACAGCTCAGTTTCCGCCATTCATCTGAGCGCCCTCTGACATCAAAGAAATCAATCGTGCTTTTGGAGCACTAGAATGTTCCCTGGCTTGTTCCAGGAAAAAAGAGTTAAAGTTTTCAAGAAATTCATGCTTTTTACCTTGAATCTGACACAAATGAAGTATTCAGTGTTTGTCCTTTATTGACGGCAGAGATGGTAAGCCTCTAGAGGCTCGATCGCACTCCAAGTCTGGGATTTGCAGTAGTGCAACACATGATCCTCAGTCATACAGCTTATTCACATTAGGATAAAAATACTGAGGCGGCAGAAGACCCAGTTGATTCCAAACCCTTTGGAAAACCACCTTCATAGAGGAAACAGCTGCACAGCCTGGTTCCCTTGAGTCAGATTTTCACTTAACGCAATGCATTTGAGAAAGTTGCAGAAGTTTCTCTGCTCTCTAGAACTCATGATTGTGAAAATGATTCCAAAGTGCTGTAGAATATTTTTCTAAGATTTTTTACATTTGTTTATGCTGTGGAACATTTGTTTAATGATGAAAAGATGTCTTGCATTCTTTTATGTTGCATTTGTTTAACTCTGAAGCCATGCTACTTTGCCTTTCTAAAACGCCTGATTGGTCTAATAAAGAGTTGAATGGCCAATGGCAAGGCAGGAGAAAGGATAGGCAGGACTAGCAAGCAAAGAGAATAAATAGGAGGAGAGATCTTGGAGGAAAATATCAAGAAATGAGAAAAGACAGGACCAGCCACCCAGTCACACAGCCAGACATGGAATAAGAAGGAAAGAAAGATATACAGAAACGAAGAAAGGTAAAATTCCAGAGGCGAAACATAGATGAGGTAATTTAAGAAAAGCTGGCAAGAAATAAGTCAAGCTAAGGCCAGACATTTATAAATAATAGTAAGTCACTATGTATATTTAATAGGAAGCTGGGTGGCTCCCCCCAAAAAAGAGTAAAAAGTAAAAACAACCAACTAATGCCAAAGAATCTGCTTCAAGAGTCCCCATTCTGATCTTTGCTAGAGTCTGTCGGAGAGTTTCATTCCAGGAGACCAAGCATTCAATACTCAGCTTTAGGGGACACTTCAAACCTAAACTATTAGTAGTAACCTTGGACTACTCCCTTCCTCCCTGTCACGTGGGCTTGAGGCTTCTGAACAAATGAAGTATCAGACAGCAATGCTTTCATTGCCTGAGTCACACTACTGGCTCACGTGTCTCTTCAGCTCGAGTAATATAAGAACCACCAGATCCTCCAAGGGAGCAGCATGAAAAATGTCCCTTCCAAAGAGATATCAGGCCTGTTGCTAGTCTGGGAATTACTGCTGTATTCTGAGGCTTAAATAGGAAATCTCGAAGTAACTTATTGAAAAGCTTGGAATCAGAAGTGATTTTTTTTTAAAGATTTAGGAATATATATATATGATAAGATGTCATGGTGGAGCCAGTTTTCAACATGAAAATCGTTTGAGATTCATATTTGACTGATACTCACAGTCTGAATATAATTTTACACAATATTTTAGATAATTTTATGAGTAAAATAGCTTCATGACATGAGATTTTCCACTTGTGGCATCATATTGGTACTCAGAAAGTTTCAGATTTCAGAACATTTTGGATTAGGGATAATCAACCTGTACAGTATCAACCCAAAGACTTCAGTAAAAAAGTTCAGTCTGTAATATTCCAGCCTAGAGTCTAAAGGAAGAAAGTCCTTAATGGATGGTGTCTATAACCCCCTTGGAGACCTGCCTCTATCCTGGGAGAGAAGGGCTGTCTCCTGCCCAGGCTTACTCAGCTCTGAGTCACTGTCTTTATTCCACGGTGAAAATGGAACTTCAGCCATCGGTTTTTCAATTGGTTTGTTTCATGCAATTGCTTTTCAGACCACTTAGTAGAGTTTTAGTGATAAAGTGAGTACTTGAATAAAACTAGACAGCATGTTACCACGGAGACTGAACTAGGACTCTGCCTTCCTAGTTGTGACTTCCTGGTACTGTGCTGTGATGCTGGTCTCCTGGTCTCTCCAAGTGAAACTCTGGTACCAGGCCCATTGATTGAAGGCAGAAAAGAGGATCTTCCCTCACGCAGATGGCCAGGGTTTAAATTCTGACAGGCAGACCAGAATGTACTTCCTCCTTGTCTTAGTCAGGGTTTCTATGACTGCAATGAAACACCATGGCCAAAGAACAATTTGAAGAGAAAATTTGACTTACACTTCCATATCATTGTTCATCATAAAAATAAGTCTGGGTAAACATGGCAGAAACTTGGAGGTAGGAGCTGATTCATAGGCTTTGAAGGTACTGCTTACTGCCCTGCTTCACATGGCTTGCTCAGCCTACTCTATTTTTCTTCTTTTTAAAGGTTTATTTAAAAAAATTCTTAACTATTATGTATTTTTCTTTTTTTAAAAAAATTGTATTCTCTCATATGTTACATTCCAAGTACAGTTTCCCCTCTCTCTACTCCTTCCCAGTTTTTGTCCCCACCTTCCCTCTCCCCCAGGTCCACCCCTCCCCTTTCCCTTCAGAAAACAGAAGGGTGCTTAGGCATGCCAACAGAACAAGGCACAAGAAGATACAATCAGACTAGACACAAACCCTCATATCAAGGCTGGGCAAGTCAACCCAGTAGGAGGAAAATATTTTGAAGAGGAGACAAAAGAGTAAGAGACTCCCCCATTCCCACTTTTAGGAGCCCCACACAAACACCAAGCTAACAAACATGACGTATACATACACAGAGGACCTGGCTCTGACCCATTCAGGTTCCCTGCTTGCTGCTTCTGTCTCCAAGAGCTCTCATGAGCCCTGTTTAGTTGAGTTTGTGGGTTGTGTCCCCAATCATTTGGCTCCTGCAATTCTTCCTTCCTGCTCCTTTTCCATGAGGTTCCCTGAGCTTCAATTGAATGGACCTGATGGAGATCTCCAATTTAAGCTCTTACTCCATCTAATGTTTGGCTGTGTGTTTCTGTATCTGCTCCCATCAGCTGCTCTCTCTGATGGAAGTTGGGAAAGACATCACTCTTTCAGTATAGCAGAATATCATTAGGAATCATTTCATTGATTTTTCCCCCCTGTCCTAGGTCTGTGTGCTATTCAAACTCCAGTTCCTGGTCATCCGGGCAATGTTGGGCATTGACTCACTCTCATGATGTGAACCTCAAATTAGACCAGTCTTTGGTTGGTCAGATTGCTTTCGTATAGAACCCAGGATGACCAGGTTGGGGATGGCACCACCCACAATGGGCTGGGGCCTCCCTCATCAATCACAAATTAAGGAAAGACCTCCTAGGAGATTTTACAGAGGCATTTTCTCAACTGAGGTCCCCCCTTTCAGGTAACTCTAGCTCGTGTCAAGCTGGCATAAAACTAGCCAATATACTCTTCTTATAGAGGGGAGGGATCTAGGCACATGTGCAGACTGGGGTGACTCCGAGGGTGAGGAGGTAGCATATTCTCTTTCTCTCTGTGTCTCTCTTCTGTTTTCTCCTTCCCCTTTCTGTTTCTCTACTCTTTTTTCTCCCCTTTCTTTGCATCAGCAGCTTAGTTTTGTGCCCTAGCTCCCTCAGCATCCCTTCTGCACTTCTCTTGAGCTCCTCCTGGGCCAGGGTGGAATATCGAGTCATGTATGAGTCATATGTTCCTGCAAGGCTGTCTCCAAGCTGTTTGACTCACTCCCCAACATCCTTCTCCGTGACAGCCCTTTTCCTTTCCTCCATCCATCTTTGCCCACACTTTAATTAGGCTGACCTTCAGGGTCTTGTGTGAGCATGTCTGGCAATTTGCTGGCAGTTACTTCTACCACCTAATCTGTTGGCCTCGTGGACTGAAAACCTGTTACTCTGATTAGCAAGAGGCAGCCATGGAGCTTCTCTGTGAACAGGGATTTCAGGCTCCTACTGAACACCCCTAAATGGCAGCTGGACCCTAGAAAGGATGTCTGAGAGCAGGAGATTCTACTGAAACTCTGAAGAATAAACAGAAGGGAAGTACACTCTCAAAGAAACAATGCCCAGACTTGCTGCCTTGTCTCTGGGGCCACCATTAAATGTCAACCCAGGATGCATTCTTAGGCTTGGTCACCACGGGTGAAAGCTGGAAGCTGGTGTCCTGACTGCAGATTCAGATACCTCTACTGTAGAATCAAGTGATCTCTAAGGTACATACTCAAGGAGAACTAATGATCTATGTCACAGAAATAGCTCCACCTGACCCATTGGCTATCTGAGTGTCAGTTTTTCCTTATGTCCAAGCAAAGCAGGAGGACTCTCAACAAGTGGGCAGCCTCAGTTATCATCAGGAAGTCAGACAAGGGCCTATGAAGGATAGATTCTTTCAAAACAGACAGGACCATAGCTCCCACTGGGTTTTTATACTTTGGTTCATCTCACAGCAAACCAATGTGGCACCGAGCAGGAGGAGTGAAGCAATGAGCCCCAAAAGCCCAGCTGTGGCTCCCACTCAGAGTGGTACAGCTGAAGCAAGGCGAGCATAAAGGATCTCTTGACCTCTCAGGTCTTAGAGAATGTTCTGGCTAAAGCTGAGCACAGAGGAGGTCAATCTGTTAGGTCAAAGCAGCATCGGCCCTGGAAGCAAAGCCTTGTGGCCCGGGGAGTGGTCTGGGGGAGTATCAGTATCTGACACACGTGCCCAGTGTAACTGGACTGGAAGTCATGCCTCCTTGCAGCCGTGGATATGCTGTAATACCTCTGGGGGTGATAATGTGAGACACGGGGTGTTTTCCATCAAGACACCTACGAAAGGCCTTCTGGTGGTTGAGGTTTGCCTTTAGAGGAGAACCAGAGAGAAATCCTCTATCCATCTCTTAAACCCCACAAATTGCAAGACCATTAAGAACCCTGGTTAAATCCCAGCACTCGGGAGGCAGAGGCAGGCAGATCTCTGGGAGTTCGAGGCCAGCCTGGTCTACAAGAGCTAGTTCCAGGACAGGCACCAAAGCTACAAAGAAACCCTGTCTCAAAAAAAAAAAAAAAAAAAAAAAGAACCCTGGTTAAGTCTTTGTCAAACTTCTAGACATTGGATGTTTCTGTTCACAAATATAGTGTGTCTCTCTACTTATCTTTATTTATAGTAATTGTCAATAAAATATCATGCACTTTTACATTAAAATTTCATAGTTAAAGCTTTATTCCTATGTTTTTTGTGTTTGTGAGCTATTTTAAATAAGACATTTTGTGAACCTTTTCTAATTGCTGTTCAAGTACGGGAGGGAGGCCATAAATGTCACTCAAAAGACCTTGTATTGAGTAGTGTTAGGTCATGTTTCTTGTAATTTGCCTGTATAAAATTCTTGATTTTTTTTCCATAAACAATGGTATCATCATATAGTGGCAGTTTGGTTCTCTCCCTTTTGAGCACTTATAAGGATTTCTTTAAAATGAAGTTTTCAACAGATGGTCCAGAACCATCCCTACCTGCACTCTCTTGCTTTTCTCCTAATTCCCCTTTCTCTACTTCTGCTTCCTTTTTCATCTGGACCAATCTACTCTGAAAGCAGGCCTCCGGTTGGCTTCCTGGACCACCATTCCTGTGGGCACCTTCGTAACAAGCTATTTTATTGGATGCTCATTGACCTTCTTCCTGTGCCGGTCTAAATTGTGATCTTACCAGAACTAACTACTTAGAAAGATTGTGTTTTCTGTCATAAAACATGAACCCGGCACAAATTCCTTAGCCTATCACAGACTTGGAGGTGCCCTGACCAGGACCAGTCAATCAGGTCAGTGGGGGTTCAGCTATGCATCTAGTTTGATGTCTACACTTCACACACCATAGAAATTTGGGATGAATGATCTCAAGTTCCTCTTCCCACACTTTGTCTTCTACGAGAAGCTGAAGTGTCAGAGAATGAGGTAGATATGGTGTGGAGTCTCCATGCCTGCAAGTGAAGCACACTCCTCACCTGTCAGCACACAGATTGCTAGTCTATGTCTAAGGAGAAAGTATTCAAGCAGGATACTGGCTGGCTGGTACTTTTGGTTTCCAGCTTGGGGAGGAATAATCAAAACTCCTGAACCTCAGGACTTCTAATGGAAATGCAGACTGCTGCCACTTGCCTTTTGTCGCTCCTCAGTCCTTTGTCTGACACAGCCCAAGAGGGGGACGGAGATCCAGGGCAATGAGAGTTTGCAGCCCCCACCTGCTAGCCACAGGGCCTTCTCTCCGTCTTATTGATTGGTGCTTTCACAAGAAATGCCTGCTGGGGCAACTCGATTTCTGCACCTGGAAATTGACATCTCAGTGCCTCTTGCCACTGGAATCAAATGGGGACAAAACACACCATCTGTTTTGAAAAAGTCCTCACTGTGATATGAGCCTGGCCTTTCTTTCGTCATGAAGGATTAAAAATGGGCTGCCCGGGAAGAATTGGTATGAGCGGAAGAGGCAGGCTGCTTTGTCTTTCCAGAGATGTGACTCTCCCTGGTTCAGAATGGGTCTACTGGAGAGGCAGTTAATAGGCTGCTATTTATAGGATGAAATGACTTCATTATAGGAGCTACCACTGGAAGCCCCTTTTAAGGTGCAGAATATAAACTTTCCTGGGGGGAATTATTTTCCCCATGATACTGTGTCATGTCATTTCATCATGACTCAAAGTGTCCATTTCATCTTCCCAACCCTTCTTCCTTAGATTTTCTTAGATGAACCAATAAAAAACACTATTATTCATGACTGAGAGAACACTGGAGAACCGCTTACTGTTTTCAAAATCATTGCTTAGCAAGTACCACGTTCAGCTCCACTGGTATGGCTGACAGACTGTTCTAGCCCAGAATGACTGTATCTGTGACTAATCTCTGAAACTGCCCTATAAATGACACTGTTTCTAGTAGCTTTGGGGAAAAGTGTCCCTGTCTTTGGGTTGACAGAGAGAAAAGAAATGCCAGTGGTATTTTCTTGTTAGGAACAGTGCCTTCTGGGGACTGAGCAGAAATGAACTGGGCAACAATCAATATTTCAACTCAGGATGAGACTAGGTTGATTTAATCACAGGGGGATGATTTGATCGCCCTGACATCTAACAGAGAAGACCTAATCCCATTAGTAAAGTGCTTTCTGCCTGAGAGGAGCGGGAAGCCAAGGTGAAGTAGAGGCAGAGAGAACCTCCATGCCCAATTAAGAAAACTGGAGACGGAGCTGCAGAGAAACACCCCTTGCTCTCACCGATCGATTGGAGCTTTGCAGCACAGGGACACCAGTGGCTTCACAGGTTTTGCTTAACAAGAGTTAATTTTCAAACACACTTTTAGGGAGCTTTAAAAATCAACTTTACTGAGGTAAGATATACATACAACCACACGTGTCCATTTTAAGGGCAAAATTTCAAATTTCATGGGTTTTAATACACATGTTGACTGAGTTCCTAGTTTCCAACATCTCTCTCTCTCTCTCTCTCTCTCTCTCTCTCTCTCTCTCTCTCTCTCTCTCTCTCTCTGTCACAAACACACACACACACACATCCCTGCTTTTATTTGTTGATGGTGTTCATATCTCCAGCCCTGGGTCATTATGTATCTTCTTCAGTCCTATAATCCAGGTTTGTATGTTAGCACTTTATATAAAGTAGATAACATTTTCTTGAGATCCATGCATGTTGTATGAAACCACCATAGTCATTTGCAAGTGGGTATTTCATTATGTCCTATTTCATGGAAGACATTACCCCCTGCCTCTTTCTCCTACCCCTTATACAAAATACATAATGTCATGAATAGACAGGACAGAAGAACACTGGACAGGTGTCTAGTCTCCTGCTCAGTGGCCCCATGCATTGATAGACAGAGAAGTTTTGTCTCCTCCGTGACAACTTTGAATGGTGATGACCTTATTTCTGGCAAAGACATGAAGTAGCACATGCAATCATATGACAAGAGATAGGGATGTGTGTGTGTGTGTGTGTGTGTGTGTGTGTGTATTTTCACCGTGCTTCTCACAGAACTGCCAGGATTCAATCATGGGTTTCCACTTGAAGACATAATCCTAATCACTTTTCAAGCCTCCCCATTACCAGAGTACCACAATGGAACAGAGTTTTAATTCTCTTGTGGTGGTATTTTGTTTATGCTTTAACAAATAAAGCTTGCCTGAAGGTCAGAGTGTAGAGCTAGTCACACTATTTAGACATAGAGACCAGGCAGTGGTGGCACACACTTTTAATTCCAGAACTTGGGAGACAGAGGCAAACAGATCTCTGTGGGTTCAGGGCCACCCTGGGCTACAGGAGAGTGAATCAATCTAAAAGAGAAACAGAGCCAAGTGGTGGTGGTTCACACCTTTAATCCCAGCAATAGGCAGGTGGAGATGGGAAGTGATATGGTTGGGCAGAGAGAACATAAGGTGGGAGGAAATAGGAGACCACGGTATTCAGTCTGAGGACTTGTAAAGACAGGATACCCCTTTTAATCTGGGGATTTCGTAGAGGTAAAAACTAGTGGCTGTTGCTCTGCTTCTCTGATCTTTCAGCTTTCAACTTTAATATATAACTCTGAGTTTATAATAATAAGACTAATTAGAATTTGCACTACACTCTCAATAAAATTAATATATAGCCTTGGAAATTAAACTTTGTCATGTGTGCAGCAGAACAAACCATATTGAAACCATGGAAGCTACCACTCCTGTAAGTGTGGCTTTATGGATATCTCTAATTCTGTCTCAGTCTACAGCAGATGTGCTATGATAGATTATCCACTACAGGCCCCTGAGGATCTCTCCCACTTTGCAACCTCATATTGACCTTTCTTCTGCAATAGGTGAGCCATCTTTCCCTAGCTTTGAGCCTTGAGCTTCCTGGGTTTTATACAGCATAATGAAAATAATAAGGTGGAGGCTCTGGAGTGTCTGGGCAGCTCCCACTCTCGCTCTCTCACACCTCTGACACCATCATATTGGGAAGCATCTTGGGCTGGTATTCTGTAGGATGATGGAACAGTTCAAGGACCTCAAGGAAGTCAAGCCAACATGCCCCACAGTTCACAGCATATAATTCACCCACTTTGGACACTTTAGGCCAATGATTGAGGAACTTGTGTGATCCTGGGAAAGACCAACAAAAAAGCTGCTGGAGGTAGGGGGAAAGACAAGGGACATTTTCAAGCAGGAAGAAACAATGGATAACTGAATATCAGGTCCCAAGTACTAAGAGTTTAAATCTCTTTTACTACATATAGTGGTTTCAGGAAATACAACTTTCTGACTGTGGTATTCTGATCCACTTCAAAAGAATCACAGGTTGGGAGCGGTATTCCATGCACCAGAGATGTTGCCATGGGGACATTTTGGATGCTTTGTTCAACCATCGCTGTCACTTCATCTATGACTAAATACAGCAAACCCCTCAGATTCTCCACATCTGGAAGCAGGTGAGGGTGAACCAGAAGTCATGTACAATGGAGAATTCGGAATGCTTGCTTGAAAGCAGGAGAGTAAGATAATTGTTGCTTTATTCTTTTGTTTTCCTTCATCAGAATTCTGTTTCCCAGTTAATTCACCTGGGAAAGTGGAATAACATAGGCTTCTGTCTGCTTTAATGACTCCTCGCTCTGAGCTTGGCCCTTGACTGTCCTGCTTCAGGTTTTCTGAAGAAACTCAGGCTTAGCAGAAAACCTCTCCCTGACCTGACACTGAACAGATCACTGAAACCCTAAGAGTGCATTTCCTCAAGAGGATCCATGTCTTCATTAGCTTCACAGACAGATGTGTATTCAGGGCACATATTTCCAGGTGAAGGTTGGGTTCTCAGAAGCAGTTGTGTTTGGGTCCTGCTTTATGTCCTCAGGTATTCCTTCTAGCTGGGGAAGCAGACTTACTTCCCTGACTGAATCTGGCTGTGCTGGGAGGATGCTTTATAGTAAAGGCTATGCTGGGAAGGCTGGAAAGAGACCAGGGATAAATTCGATCTTCTAGTCCTGAAAAAATATTCTGGAATAAAGTTAATGAAGGTTAGCATAATGATCACTGGGAAGAACTCTGGGAGGAAGAGGAGAAGTGGACTGAAGGGGAGGATTACGGCAGCTCTCTGTTTAGAGTGGTTGGAGTTTGACGATGCTGGTAAGGAAGAGAACAGTCACAAGCAGAGAAGGGGTAGAAACAGGTGCTTCCGTTCCTTTGATCACAAGCCTAAAATGCACCCAGAATAACACAGTACTGGAAGACTGATCTGATAAAGGGCCTAGACCAAGGTGTCCGTGAGCGGTGTCTCCTGAAAGTCATGTGAGTGTCAGAGGGTGGGCTGGGCTGGTGACACTGTCGGTGCTGGAGTCCAGATGATGAATCCCAGGAGCTGCGCATAACTGTGGGGATACGAATGAGTCTGGTTTAGGACACGTTGTGCACCAACACTGTTTAGGACATGGTGATTGAAAAAGAGGGGTCAAGGGCCTCAGTTTCCAGGCCTGGCTTACAATACCCTCACTGTGAAATGGCTACTGAACTTTGTTGAGCATTACATTTTACCTAACAGCTGCAACACTACCAATGTCTTTGCTTTCTTTGTCGGCTTGACAAAAGACAAGAGATTAATTCAACTCACCTTGCACATGTGAGGATCTGGGTTTGAGTCCCAGATCCACAAAGAAATTTAAAAATAGACAAACCTTACTTTACTGTCATTTCACAATGTATTTCCTTTTTTCAGAAAAATGACAAAATTACAACAAATTTAGTTTGAAGCACAATTAATAAAAACTCAGAGACAGGTATTGGGATTCAATCGGAAGACCAGAAAAGTAAAACAGTCAGGCTCTTCCCTCAACCTCACTCCGAAATGACGATCCTGCCTCCAGAAAACCTCTGAATGAGACTGAGAGCTGTCTCCTTCCATTTTATAATCCTCTCTAGTTCTGGGATTAAGGGTGTGCACCACTACCACCTGGTATCTATGGCAGGCTAGTGTGGCTACTGGGATTAAAGGTGTGTGTCATTGCTACCTGGTCTGTAAGGCTGGCCAATGTGCCATTTTACTTTTCTGATTTTCACTCAAGCTTTATTTATTAAAATAAAAATGAAATGCCACTACATTAGCTCAAAACCTTAATTAGCTACTTTTATACTTCTAGTATCTGGAATCACTCTGTTTCACAATGCCGAACACTTTTTCGTTGGCTTTACAGACAGGAAGTCCTGGGTGGAAACAGGCACAGAGGCTCATCCCTTTCAAGGAAGTTTCCTCTTAAGGTCATAATAGAGAGAGCAGTGGGCAAATAACAGTGGCTTCCCAGGCTCCTTCAGGTTACTTTATGTGATCAGGATGAAACAGGAACTTCAGCATCAAGCTTTTAAGAGCGGTCTGTTTAGGAAAGTTGACATTTTCTTCTGTTCTCTCTAATGGCCAATAGATTACCCAGTTTAAGCTTGTTGATGTGAACTTTTCTGTGGATGACTTTTATTATAGTTTTTAGCCTGCTTCATGGGGACCCAGTACAGAGAGCTGGTCAAAAACAGCGCCATTTCTATAATGTCCCTCATGACTTGTGCACACACAGGCACTGCAAAATGAAGACACACCTAGACAAACATGGATGGTTATAAACTTGGGGTGTGATGACCAGAAAGGAAGTCTTTAGCATTTGTTTGTTTGTTTTAGTTCCTGATAAAACTGCTTTGAAATTTCCAAATGTTTTGTATTATCCAAATGTACTCATAGTTATGAAGATTTCTTTGCTAATTTCCTAAAGGCGACATATCTTGGTGCTTTAAGGAAACTTAGTCCCTAATCGTAATTTACCATTGACATGTTTGTTTGTAGTGTGTCTGTGTGTATATGACCAATCGCTTGATGCCACAAGGACAATTAATGATGTGATGTTGAGATTCCAGACCTTTGAGATGCCTTTGAGGATTAGTTACAAGACCAGACAGATATCCCTTCTCTTATCCCAGCTTTCCCTAAAACAAGCAAGAGCCATGCCATGTTCTACAACAAGTCCCAGTAGTAGATTCAGGCAGGGTTTTTATTAACAGGCTTCAATATCTCTCCTTTTCAGTCACCTGCACCAGATTAAATTAGAATCCATCACATCCTAAACCAAGGATGTGCCAAACTCCAATTCACCCTTAAACTGGTCCACACTGGTTAGCCCAGAGTTCCCCTTACTCAACAGTTCTTCCCTGTTTGATGCCAGCTGACAGCCTCCATTGGCTTTTTAGCTTTGTCTTCCTTTTAACTCACAGAAAACTTGTAAAATCAATCCTCTTTTAAAGAGACTCTGATACCAGGCTTCTGCTTACTCAGAACAACTGTTGATGGTATAATCCACACTGAGATCTCCATACAGTCCCTTGGAGTCATGGTGCCCATGACAAGCATGAATACACAGAGTAGCCGTGTTAACATTTGTCATTCGTCTCTTGAGTTACAACTGTGCCCTCTAATTTCATAGACTGTCCTTTCCCTTTCTGCTGATGTCCGGACTATTTGATTTCAGCTTTGATTTTTGTTGTTTGTTCTGATAGTTTGCATGGGTACCCTGATATCCAAAAGATCTGGAAGCCAAGCATAAAGGCTTCTTTCTAGTCATGACTGGCATGGATGATGCTGTTCCCAGACACATAGCTGACTTTATTCACCCACTCTAAAATAATGGGACAGGCTCCCCGTTCTGCCACATGTGTAATAAGAACTCTGAAATTCATAGAATCATTTATTTGTCAGTGTCAGTGAGCATGTCCTTCTCATTTGCTCTGGGTACTTAAGGGAGAAACAATCACTGTAAAAATGAAAAGAAACCACATGCACAATTCTGATTGGTCGCTTCCACATCTTAGGAACTTTGGAGTTTTAGCTCAAGTCAAGTGTATTTGAGGCTGTAGAGAACTTTAAATGCCGCTATAAGGGGCAATAAAGGTCTTAAAAAGTCAATGTGTCATACTAGGGAAAATTAATGAAAGCATAGGCAGTTTATGCATGTAAACTTGGAATGAGTGTTGCAGAAATGATACTTGAGGGGAAAATGTTAACTTGGAAATTGCAATGAGAGATGGTTCCATTTATGTAATATTTGAGAAATAATATTACTCTGGAGCTTAAATAATACATAGGAGGTTCACAGAGATTAGGATAGGGATGGGCTGGGAAGAGATGGTGTGGCTATCTAGAGTAGCCATAGGGAGCTGTCTACTAAAGACAAAGTTAAGTGTCTTGATTGCTGTGATATTTACATATGTTGTTATTTTGCAGAGAACTATAATCTAACCTGCATATGCACAAATGGACATGTGAAATACTGGTGAAAATTCAGACAAGTTTTGTTGATTGTCCTGGTGCCAATTTACTAACATTACCTCCTTGTGCCTGTTTCTCCATAGGGTGATAACAAAATACCGACTTTAGAGTGGCTTTACCTAATAGACTGTGTAATAAATAATACAATGAACACAAGTGCCAGTTATGGCACAACATACATTAGGTGATGTAATGACCTATCTACCCATCCTTCTCTCCATCTCCCCCATCTATCACTCCCTTCCCCTACCCATCCATCCACTTACCTGCCCATTAATCCATCCATCCATCCACTTAATTTTAATTTTAGCGTCTAAGCCCCACTCTCTTTTGTGTTTATCCCATACCAGATCAGATGTGCTTTAGAATTCAGTCATATACCTAAACCTGGGCATAATATACAGGTGATCTCTAAACTCCAAGTTTTATTTATAGCTAGCTCATCAGTCATACAAAGAATGGTTCTTGATTATTCCAGAGTTCTCGTTTTATCCACTATCACTGAAGCAATAAACCTTTGCTTCTTAAAACTGGCTAACATCCCCCATTGGTTTCCTCTCTCTTTTATTCTTTCTTCTCTCTCTCTCTCTCTCTCTCTCTCTCTCTCTCTCTCTCTCTCTCTCTCTCTCTCTCTCTCTCTCTCTCTTCCTTTTCCCTCTCCTTCCCTCCCTACCTCTTTCCTTTCCTCTTTCCTTCCTTGTTTACTTCCTTCTGTCTTTCCTCTAGTCCCTCTGTTTTCTGTCCATTTATTCATTAATCTCTTAATTTATCCACTCTTTCATCTCTTTGGGAGGGCTTATAACAAAATAATAACATAGATTAATAAAAAAACATGGAAATCAAGTTGGGTGGTTGGTGGTGGTGCACTCTTTTAATCCCAGCACTCAGGAGGCAGAAGCAGGTGGATCTCTGTGACTTCAAGGCCAACCTGGTTTAAAAAATTAGTTCCAGGACAGCTGGGCTGTTGCCACAAGAAAAAAAAAAAACCTGTCTTTGAAAACAAAGCAAAACAAAACAAAATCATGGAAGTCAGAGCAATGCTGACCTACTATGTACACATCCTTCCCTCATTCTTTATTTCTCATGACTTTTCTGCTCCAGTGTATGAATTCTCCAGTTATATTTATTCCTTTGTACCAAATAGTTCAATATTTAGGAATATAAAACTGCTTTATCCAATTCCCCAGACCTTTAGATTCATGATTCACCCACAATGTTATTTCTATTTTTAGTTATTCTCATCACAACCATTTCATCTGCTACACCAAATTTCCACAGTTTTGCAAATCTGTGGAAGGTCTAGAATGCCCCAGAATTATCTGACATCTCTAAAGGTGACACCCTCACAAAATTATAGAACAGATTACAAAACTAAGTCAGGCAGGGCATTTTAAAATCTATTGTTCTTCAATGTTTACATTTCATAAAGAAGATTCTAAAAGTCAGTCAGAATGTAGGTTTTAGAAGCGAGTAGGGTGTTTTTCTAGCATGTGCTAGGTCATGAGTTTCATCCTCAGAGCTTAAAAACTAGCCAGACCTACAACAAGAGTTGCAGCTAAACAATGCAGAATAATGGGAAATTCACTTCAGGAAGGAAAGCTCAATTATGAAGAGAAATGAGCAATATGTGGGCAACATTATCTGCTAATCAATGAGAGTGTTTACTGGTGTGGCTCTTCACACTCCTCACTGGAACTTGCAGGTGACAGTTCTGATTCTGAGTAAATCAATTTTATGACTGGTCAGTCTGATATGGAGGCCACAATCAGCAGATCTGATGCCTCAATTTCTTTCTTTTTTTTCTTAGAGACAGTGTTTACCTTAGACTAACAATCCTCCTGTTTTAGAATTTCAAGTGCTGGCATTGCACCTGTGTGTCACCACGCTCATCTCTGTACTCGCATCTCACATCCCTAAAAAAACCTTTATCCTGCAGGCTCCCTTACTATGTTATTCATTATATCGTATAGGCTTCTTTCTCATTTATAGATAGAGAATTAGTTAGAAAAATGTATGGATTGAACAAAGGCAACTTGGTTATGGACACATATGCAACAATGTCCCCATATTATAGCCTAGAATCATTGTAGCATCTTGTCTTAAATGCATTGCATGTTGTTTACAGAACTGCAGACTCAGTAAATAATGCATTGTCCAGAATGTATCACTGTCATTAAGTGATGGCTGTCATTAATTGGTCAGCTCTACAGAAGGCATAAAAGGTACCAGGCACACACAGAGAGACAGCTTACTACAAGATGGGTGGTCAATACACGGTGAGTTTGAGTGACTGCCCAGGTGTCTTCCAGGCAGCCACTGATTGACAGGCAAGCAGCCAACCCACTCACACCTGATCTCTTGTACAGCTCCTGTATGGACATTTCCATCTCTCTGTTCTTGAGTCAAACACCGTGACTTTCCCTCACTATTCCCACTCAGGTTCCTTTCTTCCAGTAGTACCAATCTCTATCAGTGTGATTCAAGATGCCTCTCTTCCTGCTTGCATTTTCTTTGATGTCAGGCATCTGTTCTGATACAATCTGTCAAATGGGTTCTCCGTTGCCTGCCTGATAATTAGACGGTCACCATTTCACAAATACCTTGTCTATGAGCATCAACAGTGAAGTCAATGTAATATCAGGTGGCTTCTACTTGTCTTAAAGATGATGCCCGCTCTCCCCAGCATAGGCAATAGGCCTGCTCACCAGCTTCTATTCCATATTTTCCTTTCTGTTTACTCCAGAGATTCAGACTTCACTTTACTTATCCTCAGTTGTTCGTCTGTCTTTTAGTGCCTCATGCACTTGCAAGGATCTAACTTGGCTGAGTAAGTGTATAGAGGGGTGCATGAACAGCTTGTATAGATGACAGATGGATGAGTGGAGGGAAGCTTTGTTACATGAGTGACAGAAAGTTGGTGATGTATGGGTGGTAAAGGATGGGATGAATATTTTAAAGATGAAAACAGATTAATGCTGGAAAATGTGAGAAAGAATAGACTTGACTGAGATGTGAAACTAACAGTTAGTTAGAAATTACTGTAGGGACTGGAAAAGTAGCTTAAGTGGCCAAGAGAGCTTGCAGATCTTATACTGGATTAGAATTTGATCTCCAATACCCACACAGGTAGCTCTCAATGGGTACATGTAACTAGAGCCTCAGAGGAATCAATACCTTCTTCTGGCCTCCTGTCTGTACCCACATGAACCCACACATATTCACATGGACACATAAATAACACATAAGTCTTTTGAAAATCACCCTAGACAATCACTGTACTTTTATACTGTAAGGTGACATTATTTTCCCCATGAATGAGAAAGGAATTGTGACTCACAGAACATAGCAGCTTCAGACCCAAGTGAAATACATCAGAAATCCAAGCTCTGGAAACTGTGCTGCTGACTTCAGCATGGGGCACTGTGACTGATGAATGTACAAAATGGACAAATATTCAAGTTCAGCACTAAGGGAAAAAAGGCTATTAAGTGTGATTTAGGATCAACAACTAGCAGGTAGTGGCTAAGTACACGTAGCCTTTCATGCTCACTACACAAGCAGACTGTATGAGACACTCCTGAGCACTGAACGTGCATCCTCAGTACAAAGACAGGAAGCAAGGGGAAGAGTAGGAGTGGAAATTACTCTGCAGAACAGAAAGATAAGGGCAGTGAGTAAATCTGATAACATGAATTGTAAAAATCAAAACAAAATACCAGACTCTAGAAATCTGCAGTGAGCCTTCAACATGTTCCAGTAGAGAAGAAGTAGAATACTTTGGATTTTGATATCCTGGGAGGGGTGATTGGAGGCACAATGTTGGTATGAAATTGTACCTGGTGAAAATGGGGGAAACAAGTCTAACTGCACCTGTGAAGCTTTGAATAGCTGTTCTGTTGGAATAGTGAAGAGCCCTAAAGCACTTCATTCAGGGAAGTGCAGCAATGATATCTGCATTGCTCACACGTGCTCTACAGAGCAGTGGACTAGCAGGACCAGCTAGGAGTCTAGTATGTACTGGGAGCAAAGTGGGGCTAAGGAATGATGCTTCTCAAGCAGCACAGCTCTGCAGGTCAGACTGTCTGCTCCCTGTCTTACTTGATAATGAGCTTTGCAACACAGGAGTGGAATGGGTCATTTCTTTTGTTAGACACTTGATAGCTCTGACTAGGAAGAAAGTAACTACCTAAGTTAACAGCAGGAAGAACACCATATAAGATACAAAACCATACCATCATTTTTCTGTAACTGGAGCAGAAACAGGGCTCTTAGTGACTACAGGAGTGAGTGCCCAGCAGGTAGATACTGAAGACAGGAAGCCCTGCCCTGACTGGCTCACTAATTCTCAGCATCCCCTTAGTCTGCTGCTCCAGCACCTTCACCTAAGGAGTTTCCAGCCAGCCAGTTCTCACTGTGAAACAAACTCAGTCTTCACCAGAACCTTGACAACATGAACTTTATCCCAATTAAGCCTTTCCTTAAATACCATTGGTTGATAATTGGAATTGTCAACACCAGTGCAGAATTGTGGTGAGTTTTTGGAACAAATTCTATAAATGTAGACCCTTGAGTGTTACATTTTCAGTCTGAATCATAGAGAGTACATTTCATTAGTAAACAGAGATGGGAAAGAGTGGAACTAGAGAACGGAGAATTTCAGTGGCATCGACATGATATTTGCAGGCTTGTGGACTAGGTTATATTTATAAAAAATAGAACAATCTCTCCACTGGCGAGAATCCAGAGCTAGTGTGATTTGAAAGTTCACTGAACACTCAGAAAACCTATTTTGATTGCTTATTGTTTATTGGATTTTTCTACCCATGCTTACTGTACAAAAGAGCACCAACAATGCAATATCAAGCAAATTTATCATTACTAATTAATAAGACTAATTAGAAGGAAAATGGGGAAAATATTTAAATGAAGAAATACCTTGAAGGCACAGTTATTTTTAGCAGAACCAGAGTAAAAATTTCTGTCAGACAAAGAGACGGCACTATGGAATTGCTGTTCTTAAAGGTGTCTCAAGAGCGGCCACTTCTCTGTCCTTTCCTGAAATTTACTTGTTCTGTTCTTCACTGAGTAGATGATTAAGTGGTTCACCAAGTTACAAGACTTTCAGATAACTTGTTATAAAATGTGCAATAATGTAAAAAATAAAAGTAATAGTATTATAGCACAAAACCCTAAATATTTGATAAGTTTCAGAGTCTTGGTTTGCAGAGGAGGGAGAACTGTGGCTGAAATCCATCTGCATGCTGGAGACACAGTTTCCCTTACACAGAGGAGGGGCCCAGCCCACTGGGTCCCGGAAGGATGTGTGGCGTGCTGATATAGCATCACA
Source organism: Chionomys nivalis (assembly GCF_950005125.1). Taxonomy (NCBI): domain Eukaryota; kingdom Metazoa; phylum Chordata; class Mammalia; order Rodentia; family Cricetidae; genus Chionomys; species Chionomys nivalis. The sequence continues at coordinate 27,500,107 of NC_080094.1, forward strand.
GCTTAACAAAATTGTCAAAGGTAGAAGAGAGCCTGACTTAAGTTCTGAAGAATTGGCTGGTTGCACAATCTAAAAATTTTCTCCTTTTGACTAAAGTTTCCTATGTCTATCTCCAAATAATAATTTAAGGTTATCCTCTTAGGAAAGATGGAGTTTTTTCACAGAACTGGGGCCCGAGTCACGTGCCTTAGGACTTGAGCCGGGATGAGAAGTGAAGCACGGGCCTGGGGAGGACAACTGTGCACTCTCCTCAGATAGATTAAGGGCTGCAGGAAAGAGAATACTTCTGCCTGACAAAACCTCCTCATCACCTCTACACCAGTTGGACAGAGAACTCCAATGAAGGCTTATTTACAAATTAACACTTAGCAATGTGGCATACTTACCAAATATTCCCTAGACCAAGTCCTGTCATAGTCACTTTACAAATGTCCAGTTAGCTCATGCTTCCAAGAATCCGTAAGATCCAGTGAAGTCCGTAAACGTACTCCGCTTCTCACAGATAGAGAGCTGAGAACCTGGGTCCAGAACCATGCCCTCCACCACTATCGTCTGTGTTACAGACACCATGGTATCATGGATCTACAGTTATAGTTTTAATCACAGTAGCCCGAGAGCTGACAGAAAACGTAACTGTAACAAAGAAGAGAACTCAAGCTATGCCATAGGCCAATTATCCTGTCTTTATATTTCCCCTGAAGAGTGAACTCAATGACACTAATGGTCACTAGTCAAGAAGGAATCAAAACCAGGGGCTCATAACTTGGTTTTATTTTCCGTGCAAATGATGAGTCACTTTCTCTTCTCTGAAATTCTATAGATTGCTTTCTAAGTCCTTACTCCGTCTCTAGAGCTCTAAATCTAATAATTAACATCATCTTTGTTTCCTAAGCATTTCTTTACACCTATTTTTATTCTCTGTTCTTTGTGCTGCTCTACAAAAGTGCATTGAGACACTATAGGAATATTAATCTCTCCTTGATAATTTAGTAGGCTCTTCAGAGTTCCCTAGCCCTCGGGGTTATCATTTGAATATCAATTATCCTTCCTTGGTTGCTAAGCAGAAGACTTCATTAACAGAAAGTTTTGTTTAATAGATGCCAAATGGCAGTGAGTTTTCTTTAATTGAATGGGCCACAAGCTAGCAACTTTTGAATCATGAGTGCCTCATGGATATTTAACTTGTCCCTTTTAGTGAGGAAATAGGAAGGCTGATGAGAATTGATGGCAGGTAGGTACTGGTTCTTGCAACCATACAGGACAGTATCGCTTATGAGAAACCTGCCCATGACCAATAATAGACCATGAAAAAAAATCCCCTGGGTCTCCCCTGAGCCCCATCAGCATGGAACAAAAACCCATAAGCAGAGGAATTTATGAATTACCCATGTCATTAATATCATCTTTTGTTGTGTGCAAGTGGGAAGTTTTATGTATGCAGATGTACGTACTTGGTAGTAAAGAAAAAGGTAGAGGCAATACAGGGCTACTCATTTAAACCAGGTTTGCTATATCCTTTGGAAAGAAAGGGACTTTTCCAGAATGGGTACTCAAGATCATACTGCAGCTGCAAACAATAAGTACTCCGGACTTGTCTAATGTAGTTAAAAATAGGAAAAGGACAGCAATGACAGAACTGTGGAGCATTAGTATGTACAACGACAGTCCTCAGCCAGTACGAAAGATAGTAGCCACAGAACATTGAGATCCTTGAACCCCACAGGGACAAGCATCTCGAGAAGCACGAAGCAGTCCTTGGGCAGAGCACATCTCAGAGAGGAAATGCAGGAATCTGCCATTCTCATCCTGATTTATATGAATCCATAAGTTACCAAGAATTCAAATATTTCCAAACCTCAAAACTATATGAAAAAATGAAAAATAGGCACCCAGACTCCTTTTAGTGTAACACAAAGGCATCTGCAAAGAATTATTTTCTTGGCCCTGGAAAGAGAAATTACTTGTCCGAGAATCTATCTGAAGAGCCCAGCTGGGTAGCCCATCAGCACCTGTCATAACATGACTCTATCAAGGCATCTGCTGAAGAGCACACTGACGGGGACAACTTGGGGAGCTTCATCTTCCTCAGATCCGGAGACAAGACAGGCCTGCAATCAGTGTTCATTGTTTCGGCTTCATGTGATTTATTAATCACATCTTTCCTCCCTGTTATGCAGGCCTCTCATAGACGCTGATAAAATGCTCTCCAGAGCAAGAAATCTCAGGAGAAGCCAGCATTATTTCAGCATTCATGTAGTTCTCAGCTGAGCTGAGCCACCTGTTTCATAGGGACATCTGTCACATTCATTACCTGACCATCTGGTCAGCTCTAACGATGTTTCACCTTCACTAACACTGGGGTGGGGAATGGGGATGGAGAAGTAGATGTCAGGGTAAATTTTTAATGGAGTAAACACCATGCCATATAGAACTACATCGATGGATAGAAGCACAGTTGTAAACACAGATCAGTTCTTAGAGGGTGGATAGTCTATGAGAGGGATAGGGACATAGCTCAGCTGATCAATGGCTTGCCTTGCAAGAGTGAGAACTTGATATCAGTCTTCTATCCCTATGAAACACAGATGTGGTAACACACATTGTAATCTCAGTGCGGGGGAGGTGGAAATAGGAAGCTTCTTGGGACCCACTCTCCAGTAAGCCTGATTGATGAATTACAGGCCAAGTGAGAGATTTTGTCTTAAAAAAAATTAACTAGGTTGGCAGTACCTGAGCTCTGATACCTGAGACTGACCTCTGGCCTACACACACACACACACACACACACACACACACACACACGGAAGGCAGATAATCTAGCAAAGAGAAATTGAGGAAAAATGAATGAGTAAATCAGAGATAACTGGCAAAGAATGAGTAAATGAGTAAGTCAGAGATAACTGGTATCAAACTGAGCTACCCAGGGCATAGCATAGCAGTGAGGTGGGATGTCATTCTGTATATATGTTGTTCTTATTGGTTAATGAATAAAGCTGCTTTGGCCTATGGCAGGGCAGAATATAGCCAGACTGGAAGATATATATATATATATATATATATATATATATATATATATATATATGGAGAGAGAGAGAGAGAGAGAGAGAGAGAGAGAGAGAGAGAGAGAGAGAGAGTAGACAGAGTAAAGGTAGCTGCTGAAGGAGAAGGATTCTAGAACTTTGCTGGTAGCCCACAGCCTCATGGTGGCACACAGATGAATAGAAATGGATCAATTTAAGATGTAAGAGTTAGGTAGGAATATGCCTAAGCTTAGCAGTTACAAGTGCTGGGAGCTCAATTTGACTTTGGAAGTTGAAGAATTGGAATGCTGGTGTTGGCACTAATATGTATTGCCAGATAGACATCAATGGAGGCTACTACCCACTGTAGGGAGCCAGACTCTGGAAAGAAAGCCAAGCTTGCTCACAGCTTACACCCAAAGGCTTAGTGGTGGGCAGGTATGAAGACCCCTTGCCAGTGCAAGGACTCAGTGATTCAGGAGTGTATAAGCACAGGCTGTTTAACCCTGTCTGGTGGGCCTCTGAAGGATCTGATCCATTTCTACTCCTGCCAGTCCAGTTTCCTTCTCATCCTTCCATGTGAATCAGTCCTGGCATTCCTTCAGTGCTGCAATAGAGACAGAGACAATGTTGACATTCCTGTGCAGGACAAGGGCAGGAAGACTATAGACCTGGTGCTGAACCAAGTATGTGTTGATGCTAAAGGGACTTACAAAACAGACTCAGGAAAATTTCAGTGTGAGTGGATATGATTCCGCTTCACTTCTCCTCTCCTCTGAACCCCAAGTCAAACCTGTCCGTATGATCATATGGGGGAGTTCCAACAACTCCAGATTTCAGAAACGTTTGTGATCTGCTTTGATCCACAGATCTCTTCTTTTAGGTACAGATGACTCATTGTTGCAAAATATTATTTGTAGTTCTATTGCTGTCTCCCATGGGGAATGTTTCATGCTTAGCACATTACATGTCATTTCTTTTCATCTATACCCTGCACGACTCCCTCTCTGGGGCCTTGTAAAAGCCAGCTCCATTCTCCAAAGGGCCAGTCATCATGACCAAATTGCTTCTCTCTAAAATTTCATAAGGCAATTTCTACTTTAGTGTTCAGACCATTCACATAAACAGTTATAGCTGCACAGGAAATGCCCTGGAGCCAATCTAATGTGCTATAGTGGCTCAAAGGGTTAATCTCCACTTGGGAGTACTCAGTACGATTCAAGTCACATTGTTACTTGCTAATTTCAAACTTTTCTCGGAATTTTAATAAGTTGTCACTGAGCTAATTTAACTATATCTGTCATCAATCTCAAAAGATTTATCTGGACAAATATAATTTTCATGTTTTTATTGCAGACAAATTAGATTTAATCTTGATCTAATTTTTTTATAATATTCCTTTTGATAATTTAGCATTTTCCATAGTTTTCTAACTTGGGACTGAAAGTTATTGGTAAAGGTCCTCATTTGTCAAAATATGTAAATGCTCAGGTTTTTTTTAATCCTTGTGAAGAATCCTTATGCCTCTTGGATTCTGAATAAAGCCTAAGTCTCAATTCTGCTTTGGCAAAAAAAAGCCTCTTATGTTATTGTTATTTAATTCAGAATCTCTAACCCTTTGATATCTGATCAAATTCCTCACTGTCTACCACTAATATTTAATTCTTTTGACTTGCAAAGCCAGGAGCAAGAATCTGCCAACATTAGCACCTGAGCAATTTCCACCTTGATCCATTCTGTTCCTTGATATAAATTTCCACGCATCTCTGTTCTATCCAGTGTTGAGTTCAATCACTTTCCCCTATTGCATTGTTCTCCGAAAAATAGACAGCAACACACTTTCTGTCATTCTTCACATATCTGGTGAATAACTTTTTTATTAGCTTAAACCAGTTGCTCTACAACTCTTGGAGATGCAGATCCCATGAAAACACATTTTTATTTATCTATGTATCAGTTTGGTAGTCCATGGAAATCACTCTCACACCTCAATGACTCCCTTTACATGTTGTAATCTTAGAGAAATGCAAATTCAAGGTGAGGGACTGATTAGCTACCGGCTCCTTTGACATAAGCAAAAGTGTCTTCTGGCAGAACAAGTCCAGGAACAATTCACAACGGGTGAATATAACCCCATCTGCCTGCTTGACAACATCTGATGGGCTGCTTATAGGCACATCCGAGAATGTGATTCCTCCAGCTGGAGCTTCATGACCATTTCCTGACAGAAGCACAATTTGCAGAGGAAATCCATGGATAAGACAGGGTTTTGCAGCTAAGCTGTGTTCCCATGCAAATTCGGACTGATGAATGAGTCCATGGCAGTAGGGGCTTCCAAAGTTGTTCAGTGAAGAAATAGCATGTGGTGTGCGGTGTGCTAACTGTCAAAATGCGTGGCTGGACAAGCAGCATCTCCCAGAATTGATGGAAAGTGCACGTTTAGGGCTCTTCCATACTCTGGCAAAGTTATCAATCTGAGAAACCTCCGAGGGATTCTGATGGCTACCAAAATCTGGGGAGCTTGGACATGCGTTTGTGTGGAACAGTACTGCTGTGTTACTGGCTCCATAATTTTACCTCTGGAGAAGCACTATGGCCTTGACACAGTTTCTTTGCACGATATGTCCTGGTTATAAGTCACAAAGCCACAGTAACTAAGAGACTCCTTTAAACCTAAAGGCATCTTTAGGGAAATGTCAGGTTATTGGCTGCCTCATGCCAATAGAAGCAAATGGGATGGATACTTAGATCCCCAAATTACCAATGATCACTGAAAGCTATACAGCAAATTAGGCCCCATATGGGGGAGAAGCCTCCATTGGTGCATTCTGCATGATACCAAACCATGCTTCCTTCTACCAACTGATGTGTGTTTATGCAATTCTTTTACATGCAACAGGTACGAATTTATGTACAAATAGAAATATGCTCTGAACTAAGGATTCATTTGTCCTTAGAGAATGCTTGTTAAAGAACCTGAGAAAAATGAAAGAGCTCTCATGAAGAAAAATAAACAAGTGTCATTGTTAACAAGAGTCTGGTGGATAATTATTTTTGTCAATGTAAACCAGTTACTCTGTAGCTCTTGGAGATGCAGACCACATGTAGACACATTTGGTCCCTTTTCCTAAGATTCAACTATGCCAGGAAGTTTGCAGGTATGTGTCTTGACCAATACATAATTATCATACCTTAATGACAAAAATATTTCTCTTTACCTCTTCATTTATGTTGCTTTTACATTTGTGTAGGTGTGTGTTTGTTTGTCTGTGTGTACATGGCATGAACATGGAGGTTAGAGGACATCTTGCAGAAGTGGATTCTATCCTTTTATAAAATGGATTCTAGGGCTCTCAACCAGGTGGTCAGGCTTGGCAGCAAGTACCCTTACTTACCAAATCATCCCAATTGCTTTTGTTTTGTTCTCTCTCTCTCTCTCTCTCTCTCTCTCTCTCTCTCTCTCTCTCTCTCTCTCTCTCTGTATAAATCTGTGTATAAGCACAGATATACACATGTACACATAATTTTAGAGGATTGGAGGACAAGGATATCCTTATGCTTTTCCTCAGATGCTCTCTACCTTTATTTTTCCAGACAATATCTCTTTATTTTTCCCAGAACTGAGCAAATAAGTTTCGCTTCCTGGTTAGGGAGATGCATGGATCTATCTGTCTCCAAGCCATCAGCTCCGGGATTACAAATACATGCCAACATACCTGGCGAAGTGTTTCAGGCTTGTTTTTTTTTTTTTTTCTTTTCTTTTCTAACATGCATTCTGGGAGGTGAAATCAGGTTCTTGTGCTGCCATGACCAGTACTTTACCAACTTTGCCCTTTATTTACCCCTTTAATAACTCAAAGATTGGTTTTCACCACTAAAGTGATATGCGTCCTGTTCTGAAAGCAAGGCTACAAATAGAATTTCTTGGTTTACTGCCTGGATGATATAAACAAATAGAAGTAAATGATACCATCGTTCCTTGATTTCATTTTAATTTAAATGGTGCCATAACCATCTCTCTTGTCCAAAACACAAGAAACTATGCAAAGTGTATGTAAATAGAACACACAAACTACATTTCTAGAAAATGGATAGGAAACCCCAAACTCTTCTCCCAGGAGAGCATGGCAGGAAAAAAACCTCAAACTGTTCAAAGACAGAGAAACTTGAAAGCAAAAAATAAAAATGATTCATCATGTACAGGAACCCTGGGTAAGATTCAGAACTGAATTCAGAACAGAAATCATGAAGGTTGTACACCAGTTAAATGACATTTTCAAGGTGCTCAGAATACAGAAAATACAATTGTGTCTACCATGAATTCTACTCATATGAAAACTGTCCTTAAAAAAATGAGTGAGAAGCTGATATTCCCTGTTATATTTTAAAAACAGAATGAGCTCTTAAGGTCCAAATGAGGAGCAGAAGGAGGGAGAACATGAGCAAGGAAGTCAGGACCACGAGGGGTGCACCCACCCACTGTGACAGTGGAACTGATCTATTGGGAGCTCACCAAGACCAGCTGGACTGGGACTGAATAAGCATGGGATGAAACTGGACTCTCTGAAAATGGCGGACAATGAAGGCTGATGAGAAGTCAAGGACAATGGCACTAGGTTTTGATCCTAATACATGAACTGGCTTTGTGGGAGCCTAGCCTGTTTGGACCTTCCTGGACCTAGATAGAAGTGAGAGGACCTTGGACTTCCCGTAGGGCAGGGAATTTGGACTGCTCTTCAGTACCTAGAGGGAGGGGGAATGGAGTAGGGGGAGGGGGAGAGGAGTGGGGAGAGGCCGAGGGGAGTGAGGGGAGGGGGCGATGTGTGGGAGGAGGGGGAGGGAAATGGGAAACGGGGAGGAGGCGGAAATTTTAATTAAAAAAGAATAAAATAAAGAAAAAAAACAGAAGTATCATCAGCAGATATGTCTTATAAAAATGTAAACAACCAAACAAAAATCCATATGTTGAAGTTAAATTCAGTGACTAAAATCCATATGAAGAAAAACAACACACAGCTCCTGACTAAATAGGCTTAATATGACATTATAAAAGTAATTTTGCTTATGGAACATTTTCATACTGGTTTTAAAATACAAATATATATGATAGCTATCACAGAACTGTGGGAAAAACCTTATAGAATATAATGATGTAATTTACATCTCAGTAATAGAACAACATAGGGGAGAGAACACAAAATACAAAACAATGGGGCTATGTTTGGGCAAAGTTGTGGCTGGAAATGCAGCTGAGTGGTAGAGAGCTTGCCTAGTTTGTATAATGTGCTGGTTCAGTTCGCAGCCCTACCAAAAAATAAATGAGTGAAGTCTTAATATATTTAAAATCCAGTTAATATTATGCTTGAGTGATAGAGAACATGCCTAGCATGCCTGAGGCCTTAGTTTAATAATAATGATGATGATAATGACAATAAAGCGGTATTAATTTAGCTACATTGTTATAAAATTAGATGTTAATGGTAGTCCTTGAGAGAACCATTAAGGAATCAATTCACAGTAACCTGACAAGACAATTAAAATTGCACACAACAATATTTATTTAATTCAAAATATGTCAGCAATATATTTGTGAAAGAACAAAAGGAAAGGAGGCATGTGGAGGACAGATCGCAAAATAGCAAGTGCAAATCTCACCTTACCAACAGTCACTTTACATTAAATAGGAATGATTAAACTTTTTAATACAAAAGCTGAGACAAAAAATAGAAATGAAAATATTAAATGATTCAACTGCCAGTTGTCTGTAGGAGATGCACTTTAACTTCAAATGAACACTGTGTAGAAAGAAAGGAGCAAGCAGATTCATCAGCTAAGCAGCAACTAAAGGAATTCTGGGAAACTTATGCTAAATATAAAATCTACTTTAAGCCAGAAACTGTCACCAGAGATAAAGCTGGATACGTTATAAAGATGGAAATTCCAATCGGTCCCAAAGATGATAGCAAGCATAATAATACACAGACAAGCAGTGCAGACCCTATCTGAACATAAAACAGTGCCAATGTGAAGGAAAATGGTCAATTTAAACACACCAGCTAAAAGACTTTAATACACACGTGCTATAATGAATATAATAGCAATGGCTGGAGAAGAATGGTGTGCTACTGACTTCCTAATTTCTAGACTCACTGCAAAGGAACCAATAAAGTATGGTGCTGGCATCACCCAGATATATAAGATCAATCAAATGAAATTTACAGCAGCAAGTGAACCCTTTACAATTATTCTTTACTAAGGTGCTGAAATTATCTAACTGGGAAAATAAATTGCATTTTTAGTTTGATGACTGGGAGACCACATTCAAGAAATCCTATTTCTAATGAAATTCCAAATGGTTAAAAAGTTAGACATATGCTTCAAAGCTCTAAAGATATTAAAAGAAAACAGAAGGAACTCTTGGTTCCCATAAACTGAGCTGAGTCTGCACGTCCTGGTCTGTGACACAGAACCACAAGCAGGGAAAAAACAGTCAAGTGAGTTGTGCCTTTTCAAAAGGTATGTACTTCTTGGTATTCCATGAGGAAAGTGAAAATGTAGCCTACAGAAATATGCAAACCCTATCCCTTAAGAGGCTTGTATGCAAACTAACAAAAGGATGTACCAATCAAAAACAACGCATAATCCAAGTTAAAAGGTAACAAAGAATTTATATGAATGTTTCCCCAGAGAATATATACAAACAACCAATAAGCACGTGGGGAAAGATGGGCAACATTATCCATCACTGGGTACATACAATTCAAAGCTACTGTCAGGTAATACATTAGAGCCTCTGGGTGGGATATTGTATTAGAGCCGCTGACTTCTGGGAAGTGCATGGTCCTTCCTGTAGTGTAACTCCAATTAAAATCTCTTATATGGAAATATATCTAGGAAGTTCATAACATAGCTGGTTTCATAAGAAGTTTTCAAATGTCTTTAAGCATTAATTATCTCTCCCTCATCACCTCCGCTGTTCCACTCTTTCATCTCCCAATTTATTTATTTTTTTAATTTTTTTTTTTTGAGACAGGGTTTCTCTGTAGCTTTGGAGCCTGTCCTGGAACTAGCTCTTGTAGACCAGGCTGGTCTCGAACTCACAGAGATCCGCCTGCCTCTGCCTCCCGAGTGCTGGGATTAAAGGCATACGCCACCACCGCCCGGCTCATCTCCCAATTTAAACCTCCCTCCTCATTGTTGCCATTTTCTTCTTCATGTCACTTGTGAACACAAGTTTTAGATTATATTAAAACCTATTGACATATATTTTAAAAGATTCATTTTTAAAAATGTGAAATAAAGATCATTTAAACAAATAATAAGTGAATAAAAATTAATTTAGAAAATTACAAAAGTAGACTGGCATAATTCAACAATATGACTATGGACCATATTCCTAAATAAATATCACAGGTAAAATACAAAGTTTAAATTTGACACATTATATTGTTCTGATTTACAAGCACTTAGGGCTGTTCAGAGGACATCATATTCAGTATGTTTCATTGGATCTAATGATCATAATCCTGTAAGAGACATGTATGTATATACTTTCTCCCAAATTCATACAATAAAATTTGAGGCACAAGAATTTAAGTCATCTGCCTGAGGTTACTGAAGGCCAGTCCTCAGCTGTCAACCAGAGACATTTAAACATAAACTCCACAGCATTTATGAGCTCTAACTCATAGGATAATGCATGCTGTTATTGCCATCTGCTTTGGTTTTCTGTTTCCTTCCTCATTTCCAAAAATACATGGTCTCACTCCATTTTACAGATTAGGAATCAAGTTGTTAGGAGCAGAAGTAAATGCCCAAAGATGACTGCATACTACTATTTGCACTTGTTAAGTCTGTTCAGAAGCACAGGATAGTTTTTTTCCAGGATCATCTTATAAAGGCAGCAGCTAAGAAGTCCCATAATGCTGTTTCATCAGATGTTTTAATTAAGAAAGCAGTGACCATCACCATGTACCATTTATTAGGCCATTTTGTTTATAGAACCTAAGGTCTACACATATGGAATCCTGGAAAAGGTAAAACCTCAAGTATGAACTCAGATCCGTGATCACCTGCTTGGGTGGGTGTGGGAAGACAAGCTGGATACATGGGGTCCAAGATAGCTGGCTCTCGGGGAGATGGAGTGCTCTACATCCAGGTGTGGTAGACAGAAGATTATGCACATGCATCAGGACTCAGAACCGCAAACCAGAAAGGGAGATTGTTACTGTGTAGAAATTACGTATCAAGAGCATGACATTGAAAGTCAGTTGATGGGGGCAGCTGGAGAAGTGGCTCAGCAGTTACGAACACAGGCTGCCCTTCCAGAGGACCTGGGTTTAATACCCATCACCCAAATGGTCTAACACAACTTTCTGTAATTCTGATCTCACTGGATTTGATAACCTCTTCTGAACCATTCAGGTAAAACTGCTATATCCATAAAAATATCTTTTTAAAAACGAGACTATAAGCTGCAGGCATCACATTAGCTAAGATCTCGTTATCCAAAACAAGTCACATGCATAGGGTAAAAGCGCCGGTCAGAGAAACAAACCCTGACCCTAAAACCACAGACAAAGAAACACATTTTGGCTCTAGCGCTAGAGCCAGTGAAAGAAAGACACCCTGTCCGTGAAACTAGAACCAATGAAAGAAACATACCACGGCCCTGAAACCAGGACCAAATTAATGTACTCTGACCCTGAAACCAGATCCGAAGAAACACACTTTGGCCTTGGAACAAGAGCCAGTGGAAGAACAAAAAAACACACCCTTATCTTGAAACTAGGGGCAAATGGTTAAAGAAGAGCCAGTGAAAGAAACACACTTTGGTCCCGAAACCAGAGACAATGAAACACATTGTGCTCCTGTTCAATTCAGCACAAAACCAACCAGTCGCAGAGCAGGGAAACAAACCAACCTCCATGCAACCAAACCAATGAAATCCAGACAATTTCTGAGCTTGTTCAAGCTCAGGACTGAAATCTAATTTCCTACCCTGAAAATCTTTTCCCTGGAAAAAGCTGCACCCCTAAGAAGCCTTATGTAAAACCTGTACCTGTTCAGTTGGGCAGCTGCTGTTTTCCACTCTGGCATAGGGTCACTCTTCTGGATTCCTTTCTCCAAAATAAATCTCTTGAAATAGTTTTGGGTGAAGACCTTCTTTTGATAGAGTGGAGCAGAATCTCTGCTGGGAAATGTCCTAGTGGAGTGCAGCAGAGAAGCAAGGAACACCTCTGCTGGGAAACTCCCCAAGGGGAGCTGAGCAGAAGTAACAACTTTTGCTGGAACTGGCGCAGACTGCTACATTTCTGCAGGGCTTTCCCTTTTAGCAGAGTGTAGCAGAGAAGTAACAACTTGGGCTGAAGCTGAGAAGAAACAGACATATCTGCTGGGAAGCTCTCTTAGCGGAATGGCTAAACCGTAATGGCTCAGAGAGGAGCAGGATTGCCACATCCTGCAGGGAGATCATCCCCAGCTAGAACACAGCTTCAGGGACAGCCTGACTTCCTGGCAGCCAGGATCCCTTTCTCCTCACAGCTATAGGCCTCCAGGATACCTTCCCTTCACGTCTGAAGGTATAGCCTGACTTCTGACAGTCAGGATACCCTTCCTTCCAGAGCTGTAACATTTGTATTATGGCCAATACAAACTGAGAAGTGAATTAAATAACTTTTTATTTTTCCAGAAAAGTTAATTTTATTTGTGTGAGGGTGTGTGGGTGTGCACGCGCCCGAATTCGCGTGTCTGTGTCCCACATGTGTGTATATGCCCCCCCCCCCCAGAGGAGAAAAGGACATTAATCCTATGGAACTGGAGTCACGAGCCATTGTGAGCCGTCTGACTTGGGTGCTAAGGACTATACTTGAGTACTTGGGAAGAGTGAGAAGTGTTCTTAGTCACCGAGTCAACCCTCCAGAACCAGAGACTCTGCCTCTCAGTGAGAGGAACTGCTAAACTCCAAGGAGATTCTGCAGCCATTTACAATCTGCCATGCACACCAGTGAGACACTTTCATTTATTTACATAAATAAAATAATCATTGCACAAGTGTAAACGGATCTATCTATTCTCTATCCTAATGGGCTTCATATTTAGAGGTTAAGCAACCTTAAGATGAACATATATATTAGCAGACTTTCTCCTATTTCTCAAATTAAGATGTATAAAATAGGAAATGTGTAAAATTGCTGCTCTGAACTCTTCAAACACATACACTTTACCTTGATACAATGGCAACCGCTTTTCATTCTAATGGCCTTGATGGCCCCAGAATGATCCTACCGTTTTCCAGTGAACCATGAAAACAAAACCCCAAGAAGAGCTTTACATAGCTAGATCTAGGATCCTGGAATGAGTCAGGGTCTGCTATTAATGCAAACCCAAGTTAATTCCAGCCAAGGTGAAAATACTTTCCTTCTACATCATAGATATGGTCTCTTTGTTAGTTACTTCTCTTGTTGCTATGATGGAATACCTGAGAGAAAGAACTGAAGGGAGAAAATATTCACTCTCACTTATAGTTCAGAGGGCACAGCTCATCACGATAAGAAGAGTATGATGTGTGCGGTGGGTTTGCACATAACATTAGGAACTTGCAACTGCTTCTTCTCCCATCTTTAGAGATCAGGAAGCAGTCAGAAGTGGGCTTGGGTCATAATCCCCAAGGCTCACCTTGTGATCTCCTTCTAACTAGGTTCAAGGACCTCTTAAACTTTCACAGCTTCCCAAAATAGTGGCCAATATTAAAACACACACGAGTCTATGGAGGACAATGCATATTTAAACCATAAGATCATTCTTTATGATCCAGATTGTGTCAATTCAGCTGATCTTGCTGCCCCCTAGGTACACTCCGTCAAGAGTTCCCCAGCAAATCACATTCTGTTATCCTGGGACATTTTTTTTTCACTCTGCGGTGCCAGGACACTTTGATCGGGTCCATGTATACTAAAAGTGAAATTTCCTGCAATAAATTTTAAAATTGGAAGACAGAAAAACTAACAGAAGATACAGTTCAAGATTAACACAGACCAAAGAGAAATGCTGACTCCACACAGTGCAGTGTCCTAGGCTGTGATCTGGATTGAAAAGGGAAAATTCCTTTAACTTGTCTCACATCTAGAGGTCCTGGATGTGACCGTCAACACTGCAAAATGGGGGGGGGGTGTCAAAGAGGATAGTGTGACTATCTGAGTAATGGCCCTATAAATATTGCATCTTCTTCCAAGGACATGTGGAATTGCCATGTTAAAAGGCATGGGGTTTGGCAGATGTGATTAAGTGAATGCTCAGGAGATGAGATATTCTGTGTGGCTGCCTAGGAGAACTATAGTCGTAATGATGGGAATCCTTGTCAGAAGGGGGACTGGGGCTGAAGGTGAGAGAAGGGATGGGATCAGGAGACCAGAGGCTTCTGTGTTCTGAGGACTAGGACAGAAACTGGGATACATGGGAATGCCTGGAGCTGACAAGATTCTCTTGAGCCTGCATGAAGAATCCAGTTCTGACAGCCAGAGGAACCTGGGACTAGGCACCCCCATTACAAGCTAAGTTTATGCTGCTTTGAACAGTACAACTGACACCAGGAGACTATTGCAGCTGCTAATGGCAGCTGGCAAGATATACACAAGAGCTCTGGATGATGCACCAATATTAGATTTTACAGTTTTGATGACTGTACTGTACTTAAAGGGAAAACCTTCATTTGTAGAAGCTACATTCAGAAGTCGGCACAGGGAAATGGGCACTAAGTCTCTACCTCATGGTCCAAATGGTTCCTGGGGAAAACACATAAGTACAGATGTATTTTATATGCATGTAACATAAATGTGAATGTATATATATATATATATATGATAAAATGTGATAGGTACAGATATACAAGAGAGCATGTATTTGTCATGTTTATCTGCATCTTCCAGAGATATAAATACAAATTCAGGTCTCCTATGTGCATATGCATGAATATGTAAATATTTACATCTCATACATAAAAACAAATTCCTCTTCCACAAGATATGTAAATCTAAAATGTGTGTCTACTTGTCTTTTGAGAGAGGGGTGAAGTGAATGGAACAATGTAAACAGCTGGTGAGCCTTGGTGAAGCAGACAATAGAACTTCCTCTTATTGTTGTAATATTTTTGAAAGTTTGAATAAAAATGAGAAAAACTGTAAAGCAGAGAAACACGTTTAAGCTGTTGGGAAAATAGAAATAAAAGATCTCAGAAATTATAAAGCCTACAGTAAATCCTACATTAGAAACATCTGGCCTAACACAAAAATGAAAAATAAAAAACAAAACCAAAAAAAAAAAAAACAAAAAAACCAAGAGCCGATTTAACTGGTAGACTCTACCTGCCTGTTTCTGTGGATGTGAAGGGTGGTCACCATACGTGGGTGGACAGTTAGGAGGACTCATATGTGGATGTGAAGGGGCTCATCATTTCTGGATAATTCACAGGCAAGTGAATTCACCTCAGGGTCCACCTCAAATTTACAACAAGCCTCAGTCACATTAATGAGCCCCCCAGAACTTTCCAAGCCCATTGTCAGAGGGTACAATCTTTCTATTATATATGAAAGTATTTTACAATTACAGACAATTATTCTCAGTGATGTTTACCCATAGAACAGACAAAGCAAACACAAAAGGGAATTAAAACCTTATTAGAAATAAAGTAAATGATTTAAAAATGTTTGCCCTCGGCCATAAATGTCTTCTGTTTTGTCTATATGGGTTAAAAGCCTTGGTACACTGAAACTCTCTGTATAAGACAGGAAGCTGGCATGTCACTTTGTTGAGGAAATCCTTTGACCCTGCCTTCCTGAACACTCTGTGTTCTGTACGTTGTACAGTCCTGTTCTTCTCCAATTCTCCAATATGTAATCTCATTCTTTTCTGGCCCTTTAACAGCAGCGCACTTTGTAAGTCTACTTTTCTGCTGTCATTTAAATGATTTGTTTTCTGCTGATATCTATTACAAGTTCAAGTGATACCCTGACTGTAGCTCCATTCTCTTCTCCTGACTCCCACAGCTATGGCCAGGCTGTGGAGGTTTGAATAGGAATGGCCCCCATGGACTTATGTATTTGAATGATTAATCATTAGGGAATGATGCTATAGGAATTTGGAGGTGTGGCCTTGTTAGAGTAGGTGTGGCCTTGTTGGTGAAAGTGTGTCACTAGGGATAGGCTTTGGGGTTTCAAATACTCAAGCCAGGCCCAGTGCCTCTCTCTCTTCTTCCGACTGCCTGTGATCTGGATGTAGGACTTGAAAATATAAAGCAAAGCTGGTGATTGTGATCAGATCTGGAGCATCTGTTCTGAGAAGCTTATACTCCTCTGATATACACTGTTCTTGAAAACTGCACTAAAGTACAGAAAAACAACTTATTGAAGAAACCCCTTTGTTGGATGTGGTAGTTTGAATAAACTGGATGCCATAATTTCATAGGGAGTGGCACTATGGGGAGGTGTGGCCTTGTTAGAGTGGGTATCACATTGTTGGAGGAAGTGTGTCACTGTGGGTGGGCTTTCAGGATTCCTATGCTCAGGATACCACCTGGTCCTAGTGTCTCATTCCACTTCCTGTTGCCTGTAAGATGTAGGAATCTCAGCAACTCCAGCGCCTCATCTCTCTGCAGGCCACCTTGCCCCCTGTCATGATGACAACAGATTGAACTTCTGACACTGTAATCAAGCCACCCCAATTAAATGTTTTTCTTGTAGGAGTTGCCCTGCTCATGGTGTCTCTTCACAACAATAAAAACCCTAACTAAGACACTGGGAATAAAAGAATAAAGAAAAGAAATACACACATATACACACACATACACACATCCAAACCCTACTATCTACAGTAGAAAGAGGAACTCAACTTTTAATTAGTTTGTACACATATCTTAACTCTGCCATTAAATAAAAAATGAAATAAAATATTTCTTATTTTATTCAATAAGATTTATTTATTTCATGAGATTGATTTGCATTTGGGGGCAAATAAAGTAAAATAGATGTTTTATTTTAAAATGTGTGTCTCCCTTCAGTCACATCATCCCATCCCTGCAAGTCCCTTTCCTGGTTCAATCACTGTATATGTGTATCTTCAAGGCAATGACCTTTTATTCCATTAAAACAATTTACCTTTTGAATCACTTTTAAGAATACAGTTTAGTGCCACTAAGTACATTCACATTATTGTGCCATCATCACATCCATTCCTAGAGTTTTCTTTCTTCTGTGATGAGACTCTGTGCTTTAAAGCAGTATCCCCACCCATTCATCCACTCTTTTCCCCCACAAGTGGTTAGGGTCATAATTATTCCCACTTCTTCTCTCTGAATTTGTCCACCTTGTATAAGAACAGATATGTAATTTGTGTCTTCTTATGTGACTTATCTCATCTTAACTTCAAGATTCCTTCACACTGAAGCATGTAACAGAAAAATTCCATTCTTTTATAGCTCAAAGTAATGGATTCCCATTTTATCAATCCATTCATCCATTAGGGAACAACGGAGACAATTACATATGTTCTGAATGATGCTCGTAGGAGAACAGTACACAAATATCTACCTCTGCTCCCAAATCCTTTCTATACATACTAAAGAGTAATATTACTAGGCCACAAATAGTTCCATGCTTACTTTTCTAAGGACCCATGTCATGGAAGATCTCTGTATACCCAGAAATGGCCCTGAAAACAACCTCTTAATATCTTTTATGTATATATATCTCTTCTAGTAAGCAGTAGATGAAGAAACAGACCTTCTCATCTGATAACAATATATGTCTGTGGGGGCCAGCCCATGATAAGCTAAGTATGGGCAGGTCACCCGAAGGATGTTCTTTACTTCCAACCATTATCACCTGCCAAAACAGAACTCAGACATCTATAAATTTAGTAAGAGGCCTGAGTGTTTACCCTGAGGCAATACCTGGTTGCAGAAAGAACCACCAACTGAGATTGCCTAGCACCACCCAAAAATGGACCATCCAAAGGAAATGTCTAGCATTCCAACCATTGCAAAAAGGATCACCTGCCAGCACACTCAACAGGACACCCCTAGACAAACGTCAACCAATCGAGGGTCCTAAATCTCAGAAACCCCTCACCCCCACCTTTACTACTATAAAAGCCCAATTCTAACTGAACTTGGGGCTCTCTGTTTATTCCAATACATTGGACATGTGGAGAAACCGAGTTTGCAAACTTGATTAAAATAAAGGCTCTTTGCTTTTACATATGGGACTCGGTCTCCTTGTTGGCTTTTGTGGGGACTTTGCGGATTTGAGCATAACAATGACTATTACTAAGGAGACATCATCTGTATACATATCAGCCTATGCTTGCTGTGTAACCTTAGCCTTTCACAGCATAGGACATATCCCTTCTCTAGGCACCCAAGCCTTTGTTCACCCTATGTTAAACCATGCATACTGATCAGCTTTTCATCTGTTCAGGCCTCATGCTCTATGAGAGTCCCAGTCCCCAAGCTAACACACATCATAAAATCTGTATGTTTTTTTCTGTTATCTGTACATTGTCATGTTATCTTATGGATTATAATAATCAAACCTTCATAAATAAGAAAAAATTTAAAGTTTTCCTAAGTGGCTGTGGTAATGATTATATCTACATACAAGTGAATCTATAGAAACAGATTATGTCACAAATGCTAGCTTTATTAAAGCACAGGTTTTAGGGGACTCTTTTTTTCTACTGTTTAGCCTAGATTCCCTCACATTTCCTCTTTTCATTTCTCAGTCCCACATGGCTCTTGTTGATTTCTCCAAGGGTGTGAGAAATTTTATCCTACTTATAAAATGTCATAAATCCTCCACATATAGTTAGCTGCTAGGGAGTATGATCTTGGCTTGCCTCTGCCTAACCACAGTGAAGCCACCCCCATATAGACAGTTTCTTGATACTGTGTCTCCCATAGACAGCAATCTTTTGTGGCTTTTTTATAACTCTGTGCTTACCGTTTCATCTAAATGACTCTGGAGTTTTGTGGTATGGGCAATTCATGATTTATTTACAAACTTATCCTTGATATTGGTAGCAATGCTATAGTATTTGGTTTATAGGGTATATGTGTATTATGGGTGCTGGAGATTGTTCACAGCTTCCATACATTCAACCACTGAACTGCATCTCAAGTCTTTGATTTGGGGGAACAGGAACTCACTATCCAGCCCCAGCTGACCTCAAACTTGAGATCCTCCTACCTCTGCCTTTTAGTAGATCTTTCTTTGAACTGTTGGCTCCCAAATAATAATATGGAGTCTTCCTATTAAGTGTAAAACCTTGGTCTTAGCATGGACTTTTCCCCAAATGGATCTTAAAGCTTACATTAACCCATTATATTAATCTATATCCTGCCACATGGCTCATTACCTCTCCTTAGTACCCTACATGCGATGTGCTCTGAGTCTCATTGGTGAATACCCACCTCTCTGATTCCTTCCCAAAGTTCTTATCTCTGCCCAGAAGTTCTGACTATCCTCTCTCAAACCTAGGAAAGGTTTGAGCTCTAACATGTAATATTATGTACAATAAGAAAAATTATCAGGTAAGAATTATGTTCACAATGTCCTGTACATTTGTATTTGTCAAGTTTGGAAAAGTACTCTATTATTTATCCAATGCTGATGAGTCTAAAATTCTGTACCTGATCACTTTCTATCATATTTTGTATTATCAACCTAAAAATATCTTTTTAGACTTTAAAATCTTCTTAGATAAACAATTTAAGCTCTTATGTTTCTAGCTCTGTAATAGAGTTTAAAGTCAGGGATGGTAATACCTCCGGAAGTTCCTTTATTGTATAGGATTGTTTTGGCTATCCTGGGTTTTTTTTTTTTTGTTTGTTTTGTTTTTCCATATAAAGTTGATTATTGTTCTCTCAAGGTTTGTGAAGAATTTTGTTGGGATTTTGATAGGGATTGAGTTGAATTTATAGATTGCCTTTGACAGAACTGCCATTTTTACTATGTTGATCCTACCCATCCAAGAGCATGGGAGATTCTTCCATTTTCTGGTGTCCTCTTCAATTTCTTTCTTCAACACCTTAAAGCTCTTGTCACATAGATCTTTCACTTCCTTGGTTAGTGTAATCCCAAGATACTTTATGCTATTTCTGGCTATTGTGAAAGGTGAAGTTTCTCTGATTTCCCTCTCTGCTTCTCTATCCTTGTGTATAGGAGGGCTACTGATTTTTTTTTTAGTTAATCTTGTATCCTGCCACATCACTGAAGGTATTTATCAGCTGTAGGAGTTCTTTGGAAGAGTTTTTGGGGTCACTGATGTACATAATCATACTATCTGCAAATAACGAAAGTTTGACTTCTTCCTTTCTGATTCAAATCCCCTTGATCTCCTTATATTGTCTTATTGCTATTGCAAGAATTTCAAGCAGTATGTTGAAGAGATATGGTGAGAGTGGACAGCCTTGTCTTGTTCCTGATTTTAGTGGAATGTCTTCAAGTTTCTCTCCATTTAATTTGATATTAGCTGTTGGTTTGCTGTATATTGCTTTTATTGTATTTAGATATGATCCTTGTATCCCTAACCTCTCCAAGACCTTTATCATAAAGGTGTGTTGAATTTTGTCAAATGCTTTTTCAGCATCTAATGAAAGGATCATATGACTTTTTTCTTTTAGTTTATTTATATGATGGATTACATTGATAGATTTTCAGATGTTGAACCAGCCCTGCATCTCTGGGATGAAGCCTACTTGATCATAATGGATTATTTTTTTGATGTGTTCTTGGATTTGGTTTGCCAGTATTTTATTGAGAAGCTTTGCATCAATGTTCATGAGCAAGATTGGTCTGTAATTCTCTGTCTTGGTTGAGTCTTTGTGTGGTTTTGATATCAGGGTAACTTTAGCTTCATAAAAAGAGTTTGGCAATGACTCTTCTGTTTCTGTTATGTAAAACACCTTAAGAAGTATATGTATCAGCTCTTCTTGGAAGTTCAATTTTAGAGAAGGTTCCATGAGATACTGAGAAGAAGGTATATTATTTCCTGTTTGGGTGGAATGTTCTATAGATGTCTGTTAAGTCCATTTGATTCATTACCTCCATTAATTCTCTTATTTCTCTGTTAGGTTTCTGTCTGGTTGACCTGTCCACTGGTGAGAGAGGAGTGTTGAAGTCTCCTACTATTAGTGTGTGGGGTTTGATGTGTGCTTTGAGTTCTAGTAATGTTTCTTTTTCATATGTGGGTGCTTTTCTATTAGGGGCATAGATATTCAGGATTGAGACTTCATCCTAATGAATTGTTCCTGTTATGAGTATAAAGTGTCTTTCTGGTTCATTGGCTCAAGGTAATGCTTTTGCTGATAAATTTACTCAATTGATCACTTTATGTCAAGTTGAGCTTTCTCAGTGATCACATGCTTTATATCATCAAAATATTAAAAGTTTAAGAAATCAGTTTGGATTAACAATTAGATTAACAAGAGCAATTGCTCATTAAATTGTTATGCAATGTGATATATGCCCTCAATATTACCTGTACCTCATTAGAGAATAAATCCTTGAGGCCTGCTTCCTAATCATTCGTGGAAAATGCATGTCACGCATACTGCAGAATTTGGCAAATTAAGATATGTGGATGTGACAATGGATACATCTTCAGGCTTCTTAACGGCCTCTGCACAGACTGGAGAAGCCACTAAGCATACGATAGCTCAGTGCTTAAAATATATATATATATATATATATATATATATATATATATATATGAAATTATAAAGATGGCTGATAGGTCCAGATATGTTAATAAACTATTTCAGCAATTTTGTTCCTAATGGAATATTGAACATAAACCAGGTAATCTTTATAATCCTCAAGGACAGAGAACTGTGAAGCTTGTCTATGGCTCCTTGAAAACACAACTTCAAAAGATAAAAAATGGAGGAATTGCTCCCTCAGTCACCATATAGTGCCTTAAATCATGCCTTTTTTACTCTAAACTGATTGAATGTGGGTACCCGCAAGCAATCTGCTGCAGATAGATTATGGCATGATGGCACCAGAGTGACATTTGTTGAAGCAAAAACAAACATTTAGGAAGATTTATGAAATTTTACTTTTTTGAAGGTGTGTTAGGCTAAATTACTCTTTTTCTTGGGACTTATTCACTTGATGATTTGCCCTTCTTCTTTGGATGTCTCATGTGTAGAGTAGTCTCTGTATTCCTTTAGTTGGCTACTTTTATTCTCCAGAAAAGAAAAAAACAAAACACTGTCCCAATCCTAACTTTGGGGATTTCCTTTTATTTCCATATATGATCAAATAAAAGGCATTTGATAAGTTAGTTTGTGTTGGATGACAAAGATACTTTATGAACCATTGGTTTCCCTCATTAGGAGGTCTCTCCTGTTCAAATCTAATCTGTTTTCAATCTTGACAGTATCCAAAGCTTTTCTTCTCCTGTGGAAACAAAAACATGATCTCTCCTGTGGCAGAAATCCCTGCTGGTTTGGCACCAGAGAGATAGTAAGCAATGCCTGCCAGTCATAAACCCCCACTGGACCATACCTGGCTTAGCTCTGGAGTTAACATTCAACCACTAATCCATTCTTTGTGTTACAGATACCTTTTGTTGCCCTATGAGAATCTTGTCTGAGAGTTTCCCATGGATACAAAGTATATGAAACACCTGGTAAGAGGAAAGCCAGAAAATTGTGGTACCTCATGAATCAGGTATTTGCACTTGGCATTGTATTTTTGAAAGCTTCATTCACTTTGTTTCGAGATATGGAAATCTACTATCTAATGTGTAAACATGGGAGAAAATAAAAATACCAAGAGGCAAAGGAAAAGCACTGAGTCCCCAGAGGTTGAGCCCCTTTTGGCCAAAGGTTAAATTCATTTTCAAAGTGTCTGAGTCTTCACTTCATATAATTATGTGAACCCACACACCAGTGCTACAATACACATGATACCTCTTCCTCAATACAACACATTTCTTGAATTCCATTCTAAAACTAAGACATCCTTAAGAGATATAGGCTGTTTAATTTAGCAGTTTTTTCACAATCCAATGTCTTTCAGTTGTTATTTTTTGTTCACTTTTAGCATTTTAAAAGTTTAAAGTTAATAAAGTACTATATATGTTCCAAACACCTTGTTTTATAATATTTCTCATCCTCATATGGCTTATTCTTTTTATATTATTTAGTATCTTTAAAGATTTTATTATTTTTAAACCATTTTATATGACTGTGTACATCTATTTTCTTTTTATTCCCGCATCTAAGCACATTTTCAAGCATACTGTAACTAGTCAGAGATTTTCTCAGTCTGGACCTGACTTTTTGCATGACTCTCTGACAATACGACCCAAGCCTTAAAGAGCTGGGCTACCTACCATGACTGTTCTGATAGGAAGGGCTGGTTACATATGGTGAGCATTTACATGCTTGCCAGAAAAACTGTAGCAACTGCACAGAGAGGCTCCAAAAAAAGTTACAAAGTTTTTCTGTGCATCTGCAGGTTCCTTCAGCATCTCTGCTTAGCACGTGGTGCTGCTGCTGGCCCTGCCCACCCTCAGGTACATGAAAGGCAAGTCTCATGCCAGCCAAGTGTCAGGAGCCGTGTCCCCCCAAAATTTACAGGAAGCACCACCGTGAGGAGTTTTTACAGAGGGCTTCACTTTCTAATTGTATTGAGAATAGTCTTATTGACCAAGCCTATCTCACACCCAAATTAACTGTTAATTGAGAGCTATCTGTTAGCAGAACCTGCCTCACATTCCAAACTATCTAGAGAACTAGGTGGGTCACCTTGTGACTTCCTGACCAAGGAATTGTGACCTGGCCTAGGTGATGGGCGTGGACCACGTGGCAAGACCCCGTGCCCCAGCCCCCCAAGCTACTCATCCAGGGGCTATATAAGCTGTAACCATGACTCTAATAAACGGAGGCTTTGACAAATACGCTTAGCCTCCTTCCTGCTTATCAGCCTATGTCTTTCAGGTGGTGCCTCTCCGTGACCCTGGAATAACTGGCCAGCCAGGCGGGTTACAAACCCTAGACAGAGTAACCCGTCGAGGCGGCTACAGCCAAGCCTACTTGCCTCAGCTCTGGGAAATTGTTGGATCTGTGTTACAGCAGGTGTTTTTATCTAGAATCCCTCCAGGTAATATGCCAGTTGTTTAAAGGCCCTATGCTTAGGTATACACACACACACACACACACACCACCACATTAGATGCCAAAGATATGGGCCTTTCTTTGCCCTGCCAGTTCCCAAATAATGACACAGAAACTTCATTAAGTGTAAAATCTTGGCCTTCGCTTAGGCTTGCTCACAACTAGCTCTTAAAACTTAAATTAACACATTTAAATTAATTTATGTTCTGCCATATGGTTTTGTAGCTCTTTGCAGTACCGTACACTAAATTTCTTCATGTCTCACTGGCAAATTGCCACATCTCTGATTCCTTCCCAGAGTTCCTCTCTCTGGGAAGTCCTACCTATCCTCTGCTGTCTAGCTATTGACCATTCTGCTTTTTACTAAAGCAATCAGAATGTGCCTTAGCAGAGACACATCTTCACAGTGTACAAAAAGATTATCTCACAGGATTGCCTTCTGAGTGGCAGGATTATAGGTGTGTGCCACCATGCCTAGTTTCCAATGTGATTTTTACCACTGAGTAATAAAACCTGCAACAAAACCACATCCTTAAGACAAAATAGTTCTGTTATCTGATAGTGTCATTTCTAAGGTGAGGACTCATAGGAGTGGAATTTCTGAGTAAGGTTTCCTTTCCAGCTTTTAAAAACTGCAAGCCACCACCACCTTCATCACATTTCCACCAATGGTAGAGTAGATAACTGTTCCTCTCATTCCCATTCTCCCAGCAAGTACTACATAGACAAATACATTAATAGAAATGGTGCTGTAATGTTCTAGAAAAATATTAAGAAACTCTATGGAAACTTAGTTCCAGTACAGTTTTTCCTTAGTAACAGAGAGGGGCATATTTTAACACTTCCATGTTAGTGCTGTCACCTTGCAGAAAGTGATGTATTCCTCTGTATTTCTCCATAGACGCATGATTTGGTTTTATTGTCTAGCACTGCCTTTGGGGAAATTACACATGATATAGTATTGGCCTTGAAGAAGGGTTACTTGGAGCTTTAAACACCCATCCAGCTACTAGTGCAGACCAATCAAAGGCGACCCCTCTGGAGGAAGGAGGTGTACGACTGGAGGCTACACTTTAGTTCTATTAACTACAGCAAGTACAGTTCCCAGAACATATTCTGTTTATTCACGGCACATTCACTTGGTAAATAACTTCTTAAGTCCCAGGAGAATAGGTCCATTTTTAAGTTGGAGAACATGAGGAAGAGGTTATAGGGTAGACTTTCTTATTTTATGGCAGATGTTACAATATATCAGCCACCTTCTCACTGACCTGTACAGCCTGAGAATGTTTTCACACTCTCCATACTGGACCAATACTGTGGGCCATTTTCCCTGAGAGCCACATTCTATCCAAGGCCCCCGAGTGTCGGTGTAAGCTTGCCGTTGTCACAGTCCTCAAACAGCTAAACAGGGACATACTTGAACTCAAAATCAGGACTGTCACCTTCCACAGGCAGAAAGGCACTGGCTCTGAGAATCTTGGTGTTCCTAGTGGAGTGTAATGGCACCTGTGACGGTCTAGAATGGAGTTAAGTAGTCTTGGGGGAAGTCAAAGAAGCAGGTGTTTGTTCCAGATGCCATAAAAAGTGACTAAATTTGAGAAGTAATCTTGTCTTCCAGATCATAATTTGGATAGAGCTGGAAACACTGGACATGGGATGTTGCACAACTCTTTGCAGAGGCCAGGAGACACAGAGTTTATATTCAAACTGCACCAGCAGGCTTCCTTTTCACGTTTCCATGTTCCCAGAGCAACTGGCTGGGGCATTATGCAGTCCAAGATCATCTTGCTAAGATGCAAATGAGTTGTCTTTTATAGTACTACTTAAATTTGAAAAGTTAAAGAAAAATTATGTAAAATGCCAGGGCACCCAGCATATTCCTGCTCTGCCTCATTTTGAGCATTCTCTGACAGGTAGGGCTCATGTTTAGCATGCTATCTGTATTTATTTACCTCACATACATTCTTTTATCCAGAAGAACTCCATATATGATTTTTACAACCCCACACCTACAACCTTCTTGCTTCATATGCTAGGCTCCCAGGACTCAGTACTTCACATACTGACCTACCAAGCCTCACTCCACTCCCTTAGACATCAGGTTAAAGCAGACAGTTTCCTCAGGGAGGAAACATGTTTGGACATAGATTTCAAATGTTGACCGCTGCTGCACTTGATAACTATCCTGCAGAGGAAATGACCTCATCTAATGGGCAACTGTGCCAGGTTTGGTCCCTTTCCAAGTCATGGTGATTAGGCACAAATTGTGAATAAGCCTGAGAATTACAAGTGCCCAGGCAAGATGTTTCCAGAAAAATCTTTAGCTAAGAGCAGTCTTTGTGGTCATAGTCAGTGGGAGCTCTCCCCAAATTTATTTGACCAAAAAGTTTAGTGGCATAAAAGAGAGGTCTTATCATATATGCATGTGTGTATGTAATATTGTATATGTGGATAAAACATGCATCATATATATCATATACACTTATGATATATGCTATCTGATCTTTCAAAACTGAGACTCCTAGTAAATTCCATAATTGTGTATTTTCTTCGGTGGAAACCAGACAAATAAGTGTCTTTCCTGAAGTCTTAAGATTTATTGTCATAAAGGAGAGACAGAGTCTCAATTTGGAGCAACGGTCTGAGCTCTTAAGGTCCAAATGAGGAGCAGAAGGAGGGAGAACATGAGCAAAAAATCAGGACCACGAGGGATGCACCCACCCACTGTGACAGTGGAACTGATTTATTGGGAGCCCACCAAGGCCAGCTGGTCTGGTACTGAATAAGCATGGGTTGATTCCGGACTCTCTGAGCATGGCAGTCAATGAAGGCTGATGAGAAGCCAAGGACAATGGCACTAGGTTTCGATCCTAATACATGAACTGGCTTTATGGGAGCTTAGCCTGTTTGGACGCTCACCTTTCTGGACGTAGATAGAAGGACCTTGGTCTTCCCGCAGGGCAGGGAATTTGGACTGCTCTTCAGTATCGAGAGGGAGGGGGAATGGAGTGGGGGGAGGAGAAGAGGAGTGGGGGTAGGGGCAGGGAAGTGAGGGGAGGGGGCAATATTTGGGAGGAGGGGAGGGAAATGGGAAATGGGGAGCAGGTGGAAATTTTAATTAAAAAAGAATAAAAATAAATAAATAAATAAAGAGTGATATTAACCAGATTTTCATCTCTCTGTCTAATATTGCCAGAGAGAATGAGTTCAGATCAATCATGTTAAAGCTAAAATCAATGATTTTGAAATGTTGCATTTAAAATTTACTGTATAATCAATAATGCTAGAGAAAAACAATTTCTTTAGTTACTTTTGAATGTATTTTATAACAATCTCCTACTGACATCCCACCAGCCATAACCCCACATAAAACAAGACTGCTAGTAGTGTTTTCCATATTGGTTTGGGGAAGGTCTATAGGAGGGCTAGAACACATGCTTCAAACTATCCCAAGGTGAGAACTACTTCAGACATGCTCAAGGTCTTTGATTAATATCCGTATTTGTGCTTATTTTGAAGAAGATGCCAGATCTTAAAGGTAATAATTTCCAGCTTGACTAATGGAGATCTGGGCTCTACCTGTGTGTGTAACTCTGCTCAGGAGCTTAGGGTCTGCTTTCTACAAAACGAAGAGAGGTGCAGCTATGATGGGTTTCTAATCCACAAAAAGCCTGATGCTCGGAGTCCCACTTGGTGCTGCACATGTGGATGAAGAGCCAAGTGTGTGATGTGTAGGAGGCAGACCCATGCATAAATGGAACAAAGTAGCCCTGGGGAAGAGTAGACTATGTCAAGTAGAGCTTACATAGTCCATGTAGAGGCATGTGGCAGATTCTAAGAGCACCAATGATGGTGCCCTGCAGGTAAGATTCTGGCTGCTCAAAGATGGGATGTGGGTGGGGGTGGTAGCTCCATGCTGTCACTACTGTGGGTCAATTGTAGACACTCGTTGTAGCAGTGTGGACAGAGAGAAGACTGACTATTCCCACTTGATTTATACTTCAGGTAAGCACATTATACAGTATGTAACAGTCTGAGTAGAAACGTTGTCTCTGTATCTGCCAATCCACTGATTATAATGAGCTGAAACCATTTATAGTTACAGGTTCCATGACACTTAGATTTCCTAAGTCAGGGATTACTCATCTCAAGTCCCCATGAAGTAGGGTATTGTGAAGAGAGTCTGAGTTCTAAGTTTTAGTACAAAGTACAAGATCCAATGTTTGCCTGGGAAGTAAGAGAAACTCAGGCAGACTAGTGCATTTCTTCAACAACCCGCAGGAGATGTTGCTTCTGCAGGGTTTCTATCTGGGCTGCTGAATGAATTTACACGGCCTTATGCAGGAAGCATGATCCCAGAGATCCTTTATCCCTTCCCTTAATCAAAGGTGGGACCTGTAACTTTGCTCTGCTAAGGCACAATTCCCAGTAACTGAGTCCCTACAGATGGGCCGAAAGCCAGGGGCTTCTGAGGAGCTTCCTTCTTGTTCCTTATGTGTTAGCTTTGTAAGTGAAACTCTCAATCCTGCCATTTAGTAGAGCCAACGAAGCCAAACTTGCAATTCTTTCCTGCTCCACCTTCCAATGAAGATCCAAACAAAGTGCGAAGCCTTAGAGGAACATGTTAGATTGAAACTCCCTCACATGCGCAGATGCCTTCAGTACATCCATGTGATGTCATGGCAACGGAACAGGCATATGTGGGCTGATGTTGTTCAGAAACAAGAGTGAGTTCCTGGCTTTTGCTGTGTCTGTACCTACCTGTTTGGGCGTGACTATGAAGATACCAAGAGAGTGGTGGGCTTCTGGAAGTCCTAAACCTTGGGTACATGTGACAATCTTTAGTCAGGGTTAGCAGTGTGTTATTTCTTTGGAATTTTGAATGTCATTAAAAAAGAGAAGAAGAACTTTAAGTTTTTGTTGTTTTTGTGTTAAAGAAGCCCTGTTGAATGTGTGAAGAGTCAAATGCTCACAGGATTGAGCAGCTAAGAGGTCATCTCAACTTCCCCTGATTTATTCAGATCACACCCTAGTATTAAGATTTCATTCTTGATTTCTTTGACTTTTCTTTAGTGACGTTATAAATCATCATGCTTATAGTCTTGTTCTCTATGACTTAAGAGGGTGTAAGATCTCAAGATTATCCACCTGAGCATGTATGCCTTTTAATTCTTCCAATTCCCTGCAGTTGGATAGATGACTGAACTTAACTTATTTTGTGCATTAACCTTGAGGTTTGATTTATCTTAATTTTCATTTCTAATCTGCCAGCCTGATAACTTATTTTTTTTATTATATCAACATGAATATACTGTTGAAACCCACTTCATCTCAGATCACTAGCAACAGGGCACAAAAGCAAAAATGTGTTAGGTCCACACTGCTTTGCACTGGACTTTTGGAAAAATGAACAAGTTCGATAAAGTAAGGCTTCGACATGTGACCTTAAAGAAAAACTTACAAAATGGAAGCAGTTGTCACCATCAGCTCCTCATTGAACAAGGACATCATCCAGCAAGCAGTACACTAAGAACCTTCCTGGACCTCAGCTTGAGTTTTTCAATAAACGTGAGGAGACTGCCACCCAGTGGACCTGTGAATACAAGCATCTTCCAAGGCCAGAAATCTAGATTCCCATAACCTGAGATTTTAGGTGAATACTTTAAAATCTATAAAACATCCATATAAGTTACCAAGTGAACCTTCAATGTATTTTCCCTCAGACTTGTTTAGTGGCATTAACATACTTCTGCACGGGTATCGAAAATACTGTCGTTCCCTTCTGAGCTTGGGGCAAAATGTTTTAAGACAGACTGGAAAGGGTAGAGTCTATGGACTTGATCTTTTAAGACAAATATTATTGTAAATGGATTATTCTCTCATACAATATATCCCGACCACATTCCCCCTCCAGATCTTACTATTGATTTCAGTTCTTCAGAAATGGCTACTACCGTGTCATCTGCCGTCTTAATGTAGCATCTCTTTACAGATTGGTGAGGAGATGCTAACATAACCAAACCTTGCTTCCTTGTTGCCCAAGGCTTTATACACAGTCATTTGCCCATTTTCTTTTCACTTAGAGTGGTCCCTTCTTCAGAGGCACATTGAACTTCATGGCCACAAACTCACCTTAAGCTCATCTCCAAGTCAGAGAGCATCTAGCCTTCACTGGCAAATCCATTCCTTCACTCGCAGTAGAACTTACTGCTTTGGGACTCCAGTGTATACTGAAGACTGTCTGAGACATCCAGAATCATAGACTGAACAACTACTGGATTCTTGGACTTTCAGCTGGTAGATAGTTATTGTTAGACTAGTAAGACCACAGACTGTAAGTCACTCTAATAATATGGTGGTTATTATATATATATATAATATATATATATTATAGAAAGATAAATATATAGAGACATAGGTTAATTCTATCCTTTCTGTTTATCAAGAGAACTCTGACTAATACACACATGAAAGTAAATGGAGTATTGATTGGGAAGAAAGAGAAAGAATAGATTTCCACCATGGATGGGCTCCTACATAAGCTTCCTTATCCCAAATGGTCAGTCCTAGGCACATATACATATGAGAACAGCTAAGTCATTGAGTATGTTATGTCTTCCATGTGCATATATATGTATATTCTAAGAGTACCTGATAGTTTATCTCAAATAGTGTAAATATACATATATACACTCACATATACGTATATACCAATGCATATACATATAACAATAATGACTAAAGACCATGTGAATTTTGGAGGGGGATGTGGAGGAGTTGGAGGAAGAGATGGGGGAGGAAGGTGATATGTAAGATGTTCTCATGCATAAAGTTCTCAAAAATACAATTATCTTTTTAAAGATTGTATTTTTGTTTTTTATTGATTTTTATGGCACTCTACATTTTTCTATGATCCCCTCCCTGCCTCTCCCTTCCCCCTTCAATCCTCCCCTAAGGTCCCTATGCTCCAAATTTACTCAGGAGATCTTGTCTTTTGCTAATTCCCATGTAGATTGGATCTATGTAAGTCTCTCTTAGTGTCCTCATTGAGATCCACCTGCTTCTGCCTCCCAAGTGCTGGGATTAAAGGCATGTGCCACAACTGCCCAGCTAAAAGACTGCATATTTTAAGAGACCTGATGGTCTATTTCAAACAGAGTGGGAATCTCCTAAAAGATTAGCAACCCATAACTTCCTGTGCATCAGAGGGCATTCCAGAAAGAATTAACCAAGGCTGGGTAGGATGACCCACATAAGCCACAAATCTAGATATAATACAAAGCAAAAAGGAGAAAGTCAGTTAGTGAAAGTATCTCTGTTTTCTGTCTACCATCATGTTCTAAATTACCATGGCCCAGAATCAATGGAGCCAAGCATTTTAGATTGAAATATTTGAAAACCGGAATCAAAATAATTCCTCTTTGAATCTGTTTATATTATAAATTTTCTGTCAAAAAACAAGGAAAGTAGTATACAGTTTTCTTAGATAACAAAGTTTCATTTTGGGTAGGCTTGACAGAGTCTTTGCCTCTGTTAAATTACTGCAGCATGTTGTTGGCAGTCGAATCACCTTCTCCATATTCCTACCATGACACAAGTGTGGGGACATGATTTTCATTAGGTAGTAACTGACGTCCTACCTTCAGAAGGAAGCAATAAGAGTCCCATGTAACTGTCTGCTTGCCAAGGAAGATAAAGGACACTAACTTTACCTTTCTTAAATTCTTACTTTTTTTCTTGTCTTACTTGATTATTTATACTCGTTGGTCAGCGTGACTTCTCTATGTGTAGTATTGGTGGCTGTTAACATCATTTCTGATATTTACTTCTTGACAGACATGTTATCTTCTTTGTTCCTTGTAGATTAAGATAGCATTTCTTTGGTTTTCCCTGTCTTGTATATTCTAAGTTAGCTTGTAGGTCTATGATGTGATGTGGTTTATGGTGTTAAAAAATTTGGTTAACCTGTTAGACTGTTGACTTGATGTAAATAGAGTCCCCCCACCTCGGTTCTTTTACTGCCATTATTCTCATAATGTGTCCTTAAATTCAGCAGACTTTGCTCAGTATTCTGAGAAGGGTCACACGGCATTCTACACAGTATTGCTTAATCTCACTCCAACACTGCCCTCCCATCTTATTTCTTCCTTTTATAATGCACGGGAGAATGCAAAATTACTTCCTCTCTGTGTAGACAGATCTGCTTCCTTACTTTTCAATGTCTCTGTCTCTGCTACTTAAAACTCAGGTCATTAAAGTTGTGAACCTGTAAACACGAAGTAAGATTCGGTTTGAAAATTCATTAAAGCATATAATACTGAAATCTCTTACTATCCAATATCTTAGGTTTTCAAAACTTTTTTTGTATGAATCGTATTAGTAACAATGAAACTTTTTATTCGTGCCTGAAAGCAGCCTTAATTTACAATCCAACTGTTGATTTTCAAGTAAAGGATTGTAGACACATTTGTCTTAATTCGTTAATTTCATATGAGACAGGACCCCAGATCTATTTCTTATTCCAGGCATGACGTTGAATCATTTACATATACCCTCACTTTCCCTTGAGACTACCTAAACAATATTTTATTTAAATTTCATTTGTATTCTTCCATTAAATTAAAAATAACCCACAACAACTCCTCCTCTTCTCTTTGGACATTTTGTAGTTCAGCCATAACCATCCTATTTATGTGACATCATTTGTGTGTCTTCTTTCTTTATTCATAAAATCTTTTGAGTGCAAGATCCTTGTCTTATTTATACATGTACCTCTATAGAAAATATATTTATATGCCATGCACACACACTAGACACTCTAAATATCTGTAGTCAAAAAGTCTTCCTTATAAGAACTAGCAGTAATGTGCAGAGCTGGTCCTGATTGGAAAATGCATTGCTGGCAATGAATGTTACCTGTTTGTTATGTAGCATGAGCAGACTCTTTCTGAAGTAGTTTTAGAATCTATCAACTGAAGGACAGAGGCAGGGGCGGAGGGGATCTTTCCGGGGTGCTCTTCTGAGGGCATTTTAATGATCCTGGGACTGGGAGAGGGACGAAAGAAGTGGGTGTGGATCAACTTAGTCATTTAATCTTTCCACTTTTCAGATATTGTCATCTTAGACTAGCCTAGCAATTTGGAGCAGTGGGTGAATAATACATAGTTAATCTGAGACAGGAGCTCATTGTGCTGACCTGTACTGCCCTTTGGCTGTTCTAGAGACTGTATGAGGATTTGTGAACCCCTCTCTTGTAGTTCTTCTGGGGATTGAAATTAAAATCAGAGAAACCTAAACTCTCGCTATGGGTGGATTTAGTACTATGAGTGACTCTTCATTTGTTGGGGTACTCTTAACTACCTTTCATTTCCTAATACATTCATGCATGCACGTGTACACATGCATCATGCACACACACACACTAGCTCAGGACCCAGAAAGGGAACTAAAAACCAGGGATGGGAAGATGCTAAAGTTTCCCACAGAAATTCACACCTTTTGCTTCTTTCTGCAGATGTCAATGTTCCAGCAGCACTACCACTTTAGTACTTTTAGTATTCTCGGAGGAGAATATAATGGATGTTGACTAAGACTAAGCTGCTTTTGATTCTCTGGTATGTTCTCTAAAGTATAAACATCCCAGTTTATAATGCTTGCTTCTTTCCTCCCTCCCACATCCCCTCTCTCTTTTATTTCTGTAGATTCCAATATAGTCAAACCTCCAATTCATTCTTTCTTGTTTTTCTTATTGTCACCCTAGTAAATATAATTTGAGTTTTCTAACTATGTGTAGCAAAAATACACATTATTTAAAAATATGTTCTGAAACTTTGTAGCCAGGTGAAACAACTTGCTGGTGGTAATTTTTCATCCAATCACTACTTTTAGCCATGTGTGTCATCACAATCTAACTGGGAATTTTTTTTAATGGACTTTATTTTTTCAGAGAAGTTTTGATGACTTCACAGCAAAATTGAAAAGAACATCCTGAGATTGCTCTTACATTTTCTGCCACTGAACATGTACCAGTCTCCTCATTATCAATATTCCCCACCAGAAGAGAATGCTTGTTATAAATGATGGTCCTATATCATACCCAAAGCCCACAATTTACACTAGATTTCACTATTGTACAGTCTATGGATTTTGCTAGATGCATAATGGCATTATCCAACATCACCATACACATTTTATTGGCATTAAGATTCTTCTGAGCCCAGAGAAAAATGAACAGATAGTTATCAAAAGATTAATGACAA
This sequence comes from Chionomys nivalis, assembly GCF_950005125.1. Taxonomy (NCBI): domain Eukaryota; kingdom Metazoa; phylum Chordata; class Mammalia; order Rodentia; family Cricetidae; genus Chionomys; species Chionomys nivalis. The sequence continues at coordinate 27,534,567 of NC_080094.1, forward strand.
CTAGCTAATAAATACATGAATAACTTCAACAGTCATTGTAGACACACAAAGCAAAACTTCACTGTGATCCCATTCTTATTCCATTGAGAACTGCAGTCATTAAGAAAACAAATAAATGCTGTCAAGGATATGGAGAAATGGGAGCCTTTTATTTAATGCCACTTTGGTGGTCAGTATGGGCCCTGAAAATGTAACTAGATTGTCAGTATGACACAGAGATACCACTTCTGGGTATTTTTGCCCAAAGGACCCCAAGTTAACATATCACAGATACTTGCACATTAATAATTGCTACAGTGTTATTTATAATAGCTAGGTTACAGAACCAACATAGAGGTCCAAGAAAAGAAAAATGGATAAGGAAATTGAAGTTAGGCTGTTTGCAAGAAAATGCAGAGAAGCATCACCTTTCACGATAGCCACAAATAGTATAAAATACCTTGGGGTAACTCTGACCAAGGAAGTGAAAGATCTATTTGGCAAGAACTTTAAGTCTTTGAAGAAAGAAATTGAAGAGGACACCAGAAAATGGAAGGACCTCCCTTGCTCTTGGATTGGGAGGATCAACATAGTAAAAATGGCAATTCTACCAAAAGCAATCTATAGATTCAACGCAATCCCCATCAAAATCCCATCAAAATTCTTCACAGATCTGGAGAAGACAATAATCAACTTTATATGGAAAAACAAAAAACCCAGGATAGCCAAAACAATCTTATACAATAAAGGATTGTCTGGAGGCATTACCATCCCTGACTTCAAACTCTATTACAGAGCTACAGTACTGAAAACGGCTTGGTACTGGCATAAAAACAGAGAAGTCGACCAATGGAATAGAATAGAAGACCCTGACTTTAGCCCACAAACCTATGAACACCTGATTTTTGATAAAGGAGCTAAAAGTATACAATGGCAAAAAGAGAGCATCTTCAACAAATTGTGCTGGCAAAACTGGATGTCAATCTGTAGAAGAATGAAAATAGATCCATATCTATCACCATGCACAAAACTCAAGTCCAAATGGATTAAAGACCTCAATATCAGTCCAAACACACTGAACCTGATAGAAGAGAAAGTGGGAAGTACTCTACAACACATGGGCACAGGAGAACACTTCCTACGTATAACCCCAGCAGCACAAACACTAAGGACATCATTGAATAAATGGGACCTCCTGAGACTGAGAAGCTTCTGTAAAGCAAAGGACACTGTCACTAAGACAGAAAGGCAACCCACTGACTGGGAGAAGATCTTCACCAACCCCGCAACTGACAAAGGTCTGATATCCAAAATATATAAAGAACTCAAGAAATTAGACCGTAAAAGGTTAATCAATCCAATTATAAAATGGGGCACTGAGCTGAACAGAGACTTTTCAACAGAAGAAGTTCAAATGGCCAAAAGTCACTTAAGATCATGCTCAACTTCCTTAGCAATCAGGGAAATGCAAATCAAGACAACATTAAGATACCATCTTACACCGGTCAGAATGGCTAAAATCAAAAACACCAATGATAGCCTCTGCTGGAGAGGTTGTGGAGAAAGGGGCACTCTCATCCATTGCTGGTGGGAATGCAAACTTGTGCAACCACTTTGGAAAGCAGTGTGGCGGTTTCTCAGGAAAGTCGGGTTCAACCTACCTCTTGACCCAGCAATACCACTATTGGGAATATACCCAAGAGATGCCCAAACATACAACAAAAGTATATGCTCAACTATGTTCATAGCAGCATTGTTTGTAATTGCCAGAACCTGGAAACAACCTAGATGTCCTTCAATGGAAGAATGGATGAAGAAAGTATGGAATATATACATATTAGAGTACTACTCAGCAGTAAAAAACAATGACTTCTTGAATTTTGCATAGAAAAATGCTGGTGTTGAGTTGATATTGATAGAACCTGGCTGAGCTAATTTCTGTGTGCCTCAGCCTCTGGTAACCAACATTCAGCTCTTGGCTGCCATAAATTTGACTCTTCTAAATTCACATGTAAGTTATAGCATATGGCAGTTGTTCTTCTATAACTGGTCTAGCTCAGAATAACATTATTTCGGTGGGTATGTGTTGTCTCAAATAATGAATTTAGTTTCTTTTCCAGGTTGTATACTATCCCATTTTATATGTAGACCAAAATTTCTATTGCCATTTATCCACAGACAGGTAGTTAGATTGTTTGTAGATTTTCTTTGCTGGGAATAATACCACAATCAATATGGGAGTGCAAGATCTCTTCAGGATTCCAGTTTCCCCCAGCTGTATACTCAGAAGTATATTTTCTGGCTCATTTGGAAATCTCCAATTCTAAGTTTTGCGGTGAACTCTCTTTCTTTAATAATATCTTCCTCAACAATAGTGTATTAGACTTCCACTCCCTCTAGATTCTTGCCATTGTGCTTTAAATATGAAATATCTCTCACAGCTTCAGGAATTGAGGACGTGGTTCCCATTTTCTAGTGTTATTATAAAGGCTTTGTGGAAACTTTAGGAGGTGGGGTCTAAGTCTCGAGGGTCATGTCCTTGGGAGCTATACATTTTTCTGGAATCTTCTTTGACCTGAGCTTTTCTTTTTGGCCAGCATGAGGAAAGAAACTCTGCTCTTCTATGCTATCCCTGATCCAATGCTCTGCCCCACCGTGAGGCACAACAACGGACATAAGTCTCAGAAATTGTGAGTAGAAACAAATCTATCCTTCTTTTAAAGTGTTCCATCAGGTGGTTTGTCACAACAATGAAAAGTCTAGCATCACTCACAGCAATTGAAATGAAAAGGCTAGCATTCCCTGCCTTTGTTTTTGGCAGTGACCATCCTAACTGTTCATGCAACAACATCTCATTGTGGTTTTGACTTTTATTTCTTGAATAATTGGTGACACTGAACATTGTTTTGTACACTTATTGTCTATTTTTGTCTTTAGAAAAAATATCTGTGTATGTCCTTTGCTCACTAAAAACTCTTTTTTGTTGAGTGATAAAGGCTTCTTATCTATTTGGGGCAGTTGTGTGGTATAAATACTTACATCAAAGTCAATTTAAAGCTAACAGCTTGAAGCTACTGAATATAGTGCTGGGAAGAGATGGGCAAAAATGTTATCCTGTTTATCGTTTTGTGTTGGCAATAGCATCCTATTGTCTTGACCTTTGTTACTTTATAACTTTCGATTTGACCTCATTCCTTTTCCCTTCTATCACAATACACATTTAACAGGTAAAATATCAAAATTTAACTAGAAAGCTGATGCCTAATTCTAAAAATATCACAAAAGGTGAAATGATTTCTTATAGGTTTGATATTTACACACAGAGATCCCACAGACGGAGTTGTATCAAGCATGAGCAATAGTTGCTGTTTGTGTAGTAATTAAGGCAGCAGCATCAAGAAAGACTACGATTTTATGGTTCTGTCTTACTCTGAATTGGCAAGACCCTCTCTGAAAGAAGGTATTTGGTTATTATGATATTAGTAGATCCTCTGAGACAACTCTTTTAATAGACAAAGCCCTCTGTTCATTATTTGTGGTAAGGTCAATAAGGAACAGTGACATGTGGTGTGTTTGTGTCTCTCTGTATGTGTATCTCAATATATTATTCATCCTTGTATTTTTTATGGTCTTACATGCTGTTATAAAAGCTCCTTCCAGTTCAGATACTAATTTTTTTGCTTCTAACAGAAGTTTCTTCAAATTGAATGTAACTGCCCTACTTTAGATGACAGGGGTATATGAATAGAGCTCTGCTTGCCTACAATTGGTCCAGTTGGGGGAAGCAGAGACACAGCTAGAACTATTTGGCTAAAACCACTTAACATGCATGAGGATTTTGCCTTCATTCCTTCAGTTTTCCTAGATGTCTGATGCTCGCGCCTCAGCCCCTTCCCAGATGCTTCACACAGGCCCCTCCCTCTTTCTTATCTTTGTTTCTCAGGCTAGGGTTCAACAAACCTCACTTGCAGAAACTTAGAAAACCTAAGGAATCAACTAGGACTCTACTAAGCACTGTTATATTTGTGACATTCCTGAAACTATGGGGACAAATTCCTTGTGGTGTGCTTATAAAAGCTGAACAACTAATTCTCCAGAATAAAAAAGTGTATATGCCTATAAATATATTTCTATGTCATACTATTTAAAAATTGGTAGCATATAATTTTAAATTTTTTATACATTGTTCTTTTTATTAATTTCCAGGGTAGCAGAGCATTCTTGTAGAATGTTGTGTTGATTTTTGTCAACTTCGTAAATGTGTAACCAAACTAATGTCATGAGTGGTAAATGAACGCCATAGCAACACAAGTGTGGTAGACATTTCCAGGTATGTAAAATGAAATGACAAAGAACTTCATTTGTTTATTAGTGATGTGGGCATTTTTCTGAATCAAAAGATAGTTTTTAATAGTAAAATTATTTATGTTTTTTGCTAATCTTGATGTAATGACTATAGATGTAACAGTTTTAAATTTTCTCTGCATTATTTATACTTGACCCATCATCTTTCAATATCTAGACTATCAAAAAGGCAAAGACAAAGTCTTGAGATGTAGTGGTTTCTAATTCTCATGTTATAAATATTTCTCCCTACATCTGATGTCAATCTGTAGCTAGTGTCAGGAAAGGAGGGGTTTAAAGAGGTTTATAGCAGCACTCTGCTATGTGGGATCTCCACCATATAGATAATGTGCACCAGTGAGAGTGAAATACAGCACAAGAGTTAGAAAGAGATGCGTTTGCAGTATTACCCTTCATTTTAATATAATTCAATTACAAGTGTATAAAATTTAGTTTTTAAAAATGGCTATCCATATTTAACAAATGGCTTACAAAATTTCTGAAGATTTAAGAGCTGGCTCTTGTGAAATGGAACGCATTAACTTTCAGCACACTGGCAAGAAACCAAACTTTTAAAGGACCCATGGCAGGCTTCACACTGTATATGTAATTTTCAAATTTCTTAACTCTCAAGAAATAATACATAAGCCAGGGCCACCAGCTCTTTCTTCACTTGTCTTTTAGAGGATCCCAGTCTCCTAGTCTTTATCAAATGTTTTAAGAATTTAGTAGTAAGTGTCTGCTATATTGTTTTTTAAAATTTTTATTTGTTATTATCGTGTGTATGGGCTTTTATGGACAAAAGCGTATGTATGCAGGTCAGAGGAAAATGTTTACAAGTTGGCAAAACATACATATGCATAAAATACAATGTATAAACAAAAATTATGTCTAATGAACTACAATAATGTTAGAAACAACAGAAGAAACTGAGTATGAGGTTTATATAAAGAAAATCTCAACTACTCTGTAAGTCTAAAAAGATTACTAATATGAGGTCAAAGAAACAGTAAAATGCTAAAAATGTATCAGGTGTCTCCAATGTAACACAAATGAAAGAGGAACAGTTTCCTACTTTGAGACAAATTACCAACTGTTCTGGTGCCATGGAAACACCTGTGCTTTGTTGTCGCTTGTCAGAAAAGTGGGAAGGAGACATTAGAGAGTGGTGGAAGCATCCAAGGAACATCAATGTGTAAAGACAGCAACCACAGGTGAACATATAGTCAAAGGTCAACAAAAAATCAAATACATATGGTAAGCAAAACTTTTCATGATGATATAGTAAAAATCCAGGCTAGTGAGATGTCTCAACAGGTAAAAGAGCTTGCAGCAAAAGCCTGAAGACCTGAATTTGATCCCCAGGACCCACAACCCACAGTGGAAGGAGATAACCAAACTAGAACATATTTTATATGCTAATAAAACTATACGCTAGTCATTTACTCGATTGTTTATTCTTTATATATATACATCCTCCTGTGGCAAACAGCATTCTCAGATTGGTTTTGGTCCCTTGATATAGCTCCTTTCAGCTTTCATCTTACTGTCTTCAGTCACATCTAAGCTTACTTAATTCCGCACTTACATCCTTCACCAATATCTTTAGTGTCTTTGACTATTCTACTTCCTATTCAAGCATAAATTCTAGAAGACTGGCCTAGGAATCAAATTTAAGTGACAAACACCCAACTGTGCTCAGTAGTAGCCCTGAGATGACGCTATCCCCTTCTTTAAAGTCCTCTAGCAAGGTCAACAAACCTTTTATCCTTCTTTACCATGATTATCTTACAGTAATCTCAGAACACACAAATTGGCAAGTTTTCATTCTTTCAAAGATTCTACCAGATGTAGCCATATATGTATAAATCCTAATTAGATATTAGCTGTGGTCCCTGATCTATATGCTGGACCTCATTTAATTTTACTTAAATCCTACAGAAGCAATTCCTAAAATTTATTAAGCACTTAATAATGACAGATGTTTCTACAAATCTAAGTGTTAACTTGATTAGATGTCAAAATCTTATGATAGTCGGGCGGTGGTGGCGCACGCCTTTAATCCCAGCACTCGGGAGGCAGAGGCAGGCAGATCTCTGTGAGTTCTAGGCCAGCCTGGCCTACAAGAACTAGTGCCAGGACAGGCTCCAAAGCTACAGAGAAACTCTGTCTCAAAAAACTAAAAAAAAAAAAAAAAAACCTATGATATTGGTCTATTAACATTTTCCGTTTTTCAAATGGCAAACAGAGGTTCAGAGTGGTTCTTCTCTGGTCCTTGGCCATTTTGGTGATGAAATTCAATCAACGTGTATTTAATACTTATTCTTTTGTAGGCACTGTGTTTGGCACTAGTGGGAAATAGAGAAAATAAGTAAAGAGCTTTCACTTATTGACAGAAAGCAGTATTCCTAAAACACACATTTAAATAATATGGAAATGAATTAAAATTATTTATTCCAAGCACTACCTGTTCACTTTGAGGGCCTTTTCTGCTGTACTATATTTGGTGAATCGTCATGTTAAGATGACTCTTTGTGATATACTTTGGGTTTCTAAGGATCGTTCTGAAACGCATAGGATAGGCTGTTCTAGGGTTACAAATTAGCTGTGGAGAGCCCACATTATAGAACATTACAAATTGGCTCTGGCTCTGTGCAGGGGACTGTGTAGTGCTTTGTTCTTCCTGGATCATGCCTAACAGTCACTGAAACCTCGGCAGCTTAAGCTTCATCATATTTCCTTTTACCTCCAAGACCTCTCATCCCAATTTCAGACAGGCTTCCTCACCATCCACTTTTTCCTTCCCAGTCTAATTAGTAGATTGGTGCAGAGGTAGCCTTAGAAAGGACAGGCTTTCCCTGTGCACGCATTCTCTGCTACAGGCCAGCCATTTGGGCTTTCACTGACTTCAGAGAGCCCCTGAGTGCTTTGTCCTTTGTGCACCAGGAGCTTAATTACTTAATAAACTAAACAGGAGTCTCTCAAAAGTGCAAAGTTAGCTCTTCTCCTTAATAGGATAACTTAGGGCAGTCTGGAGGCATTGCAGGCATTGTAAGAAGCAGCCAAAGGCAAATCTGTGAGGCTAGAGAAATTTGTTTGGAATGCTTCAAATGTAAAGTGTCCTTACATTGTATAGCTTGTGGTAAACCACTATGGATCCTCCAGATACCTCCTCTCCCTGTCTTTCCCCTTCCTGTGCGTCTGTGTTTGATCCTTTGCTAGGGATTCCTTTTTAGCAGAGAATATGCTCCATTTCCATTTCTGGGAGGTGGTGTTCAGGTGGTCTGGTAAAACGAGTTTCTACTATTACCAGCAATCACCCTAGAAATGTATAAGTCAATGCATGGCATTCTTCCAAATTATTTATTTATTGATTCTTAGTAATTTTATGAAATTGGTAATTTTTGTATTCATGATATAGGTGAAGAATCCAAAGGTTGGAGAGGTTAAGTGTCTTGGGCTATAGCTCCAGTGATCAGCATATATGAAATAATTGTTGTACTGCATCTATTTTTTTATTTGCATTTGTGCGTGTGTATGTGCTCGTACACGCACGCACATGTGCGTATGTGTGTGGGCATGTGCTTGAAAAACTTGTATATGGAGCTCAGAAGACAACTTTAATAGTCACTTTTCTCTTTCTACCATGTGGGTGTGCAAGATGAGACTGAACAGAGATTTGAATCCAGGATCACTCACCCTGGAACCCATGTTCTACAGATAACTCAAATGCAACGACAGCTCTATCTTTCAATGGCTCATTGTAGGCTGGTGACTGTGACATGCTTACATAATTTTCTAACCTTTATTTCAGAATATCAAGTCTTATATCTATTGAGCACCTCCTGCAAACTAGATGGTATTTTCATCTTAGCACTAACATTTAATGTTCTAAGTTTTAGGAGTGAGTAACATAGATATCACGAAACGATTAAGAAACAATTAAGTGTAAAATTGCATGATATCAACTGCAAGTACCCTAGTAACTTGGAAGATACGGTTTTGTTGTGGCTGGATAGTTGTAGATGAAGGAGAGAAGGAATTTCATGTTTGGGGTGCAGTATTGCAAAGGATGGAATTACGAAGATGAGGAGGAAACACTTGCTGGTGTTTTTCAAGTGATTTTCAAGTCTTTCTGTAATTAAAGTTCCAAATCTTATGAACATAGCCCTTCTTGCTCTATTGACCAAAGAAAATTTCTAGCAAGCCAGACATATTGTTCTGTAATATGAGCTAGCATTTGCAATGACATAGTTCTACAACATCTATGAGAATCTTTTCATTTCCTATCCAAAACAGACTTGACACTTGAGCCACTCTTTTCCTCTGCTTATCGATGGAGAAATAGAGGCTCAGACAGACTAAGCAACTTGCCAAAGGCCACATACCTTTGAACAAACATAGCTGTTTGGTAAGCAGAGGTAGTCTGGTTCCAAAGAATGTGATGTTAAACATGAGGTTATTCCTCTCTATTGGACTAATTCCCACTATTTGGTTCCTGTGATTTTTCTTTAGATCCTTCTCTAATTTGTTAAGCCAAACCACATTGTTTTTGAGGACCGCTTTGGCTGTGTCTATGGCCTACACCAAAAGTTGATCAAATTGTTTGTTTGGGCTTGAAAGCCTTCACTAACCTTGAAAAATTCAACACAAAAGGTCAAAACTCGTTGAAAACACATCTTTCCTCATACAGTCTAGAAGAGGGTTTCATAGTTCAGCCTGTGGTCACACAGGACCTTTAGCTTTTCTTTCAGTCAAAGATCTTGGTAGAAAGTCTAAAATTTCCTACCTCTGTATCGATCTAAGACCATTTTTCCAATACGTAGGGAGATGGATACTTAGGCTCTTAAAACTTTTATAAATATTTCTTTCATGTATTTCCCTCCCATAAACTTCTAAAATCATCCCATAGTTGAAGTTAATTATATGAGCCAAAGTAGACTAGAAAGCTACTGCATATTTCTTAATGATACACACAACCATATTAGTGTAGTCAGTCTTTATAGGAAAAATTTACAACATGTGACAATTCACATATTGACTCATACCTAGCAAAACTCCTCTTGCTTTCAAGTGTACCTTTGTTCTCAGAAATTCCAATTCTAAGAAACACCAGCACCCCACCCATTTAAACAAAACAATCTCACTTTGCTTTTTTTTTCTAGAAATAGGGTTTACTTAGTAGGACGGAGGTGACTCTTGTAGTTCCTGTGCTACAGAACAACATGATGAGAGTGATGCCACAGTAGGTCGATGTGACCATAGTTTACCGAGTCTTAACACAGCATTTCTTGCTGCCATCTACCATTCCCTTGTTACTTTTCTTCCTCAAAAATTGTGCACTCTTTGTAGCATGCTTACTTATCTCTACTTGCAGTGCTAGTGAAGAGCTTTCTGAGCTCCTGGAAGCAGGGAGAGCAAATCATGATATTAGAAGCTAGGCATGTTATCATGGTGGGAAGTTCAACATGTAAATTTGAAGCCAGGGAAACATTATCCTTATAATAGATGCTGCAGGAAGAGCAAAGGTAATTTAAGAGAGAGGATTTGTGGAGATATGAAAGTTAATTACACAAATCTTTTCAACTTCATGTTTATTGACATCACATCGGTACCTTGAAATTTGCCATAGTAGGAATGTTAAGATCATGGAAAGTGACAGAATTTAGAAATCATTGTCCTCCTGTATTCTTCCTCAATGCATCTATTAATAAGCACTTAGCAGCCTATCAATGAATGTAGAATACATGAGTATGGATTTCAAATATGATGGAGGTAGAACATAGTAGGGTAGTTATGTGCTTGGAGGAGAGGTAAAAGGTTGATAGTAGAGGAATGTATTGAGCAAAGACTGAGAAAGAGAAAAATTTATGGCATAGTCACAACCTGTGTTCTCTCTAATTGACAATAGAAGCTGGAATGAGAGGTAATAAGTAGAAGAACAAGGAAGCGCCAGCGTAATAGTAACTTGTATCACTTACGCCTTATGCTGTTTGCTTCCCTGGCAAGTGTATCAAAATAGGAAAAATTAGGTTTGAGTGGATGAGTCAGAGAGACTCCAGGGAGCCTACAGATTCAAGATTTGTGTCCTTCTAAAGCTTCTGCTGTGCCTTACATGCTGAGTTTGTTAGGGTCTAGGAAGATGATATTCAGAGCAAATAATCTGATGCCACCTAAAACTAATTGTTTAAAGACCCTAAATTTCACATTATTGCTCTTTAACTCATAAGGAGTCCAGCTGCTACAGTGGTTTAAAGCAGTCTTAGCTGAGAAATAGAACTGAATTCTCCCTAAACCAAGAAGAACAGTCTGTTAGCTAACCTTATTTATTAGAAATACTTTCTCTTGCCACAGTTGTCTACTTGTGTTGAGGAGAGGCATATTAGGCCTCTAATGAGGACCCTGACCCTCTCCTGTGGGATTCTGAAGCTCATGAAAAGCCTGCTAACACTGTAGTTTGAGTCTTTCCAGTCCATCTCCTGGCTCAGGAGTTCCCTTTGATTTCTGCCCTACACTAAGCTCCATGCAAGGTGCATATGACCCAAATTTATTGATCTTTCAATTGCCAGACATGTTCTATACACAAACATAAGAATTTCAGGTAAAGCCACATTAAGGGTCATCAAGGCCTTTGAGCTTTTAGGGAAGTGCTCTTGCTAGTGAGGCTTATCAAAAACTTTGGTGTCTTCTTATAGTGTTCTGTTCTTCAAACGCCACTCTGTGTCCAGTTCCTGAATTTACTGGGCTATCTTGGAGATTGGTGAGGCTAATCTGTCTACCACATCTGTCCTTCTTGGCTCTAGCCAATTGAGATATGTGATGTTCATTGCTGCGGAGGACTGATTAGATCTTCCGTGGCTTAGAATCTTTCTTCCTGTGCTGTCACTCCCTGCCCTACCCCAGTCTCACCTTTCCTTGTCCTGGTTCTGAGTAAGAGGAATTCCTTGTTTTTAGCAGAGAGGAAAGTCTGGAATTCAAGAAATATGTGAGAAAAAAGCTACCTCCAAATGAAAGGCACCATAGAATCTTCTTGGTATGGCTAACTACAATTTCCTATAGTAGCCCCCTAAGACGCATTCTTGAAAGCACACAGCCAAAGTGCACGAATGCCCTGTCTTAGTCTACCTGGTGATGCTCTAACAAGATACTACAGATACAGCAACTGATAAAGAAGAGACATTTTCTTCTTCACAGTTCTAAGGGTTTAGAAGTTCAACATCACTGATGAGTGCTTCCCTGCCTTGCATGGAAGGGGGTAAAGGGACAAGTTAGCATATATGCATGAGAAGAAGCATAGGAAACACTTTAAATGAAACAATTCTTGTAATAACTTATGGGAACCGAGTTAACTCACTCCTTATCTAGGAATGTTGTTGGATTGAGGACTGACTTTGGAGGGTCACTTTCAAACTATAGCATGCCCCTAACAAGGCAGCCATCTTGGAGGGAATCATGGGAATTAACATGTGATTTGTGAGATGTCAAGATGATGGAAGCTTTTGGTGTCTGTTAAAAATCTAAAAGAAGCTTAGTTGGAGATCTGGGATTGTTCCACTTCTCTAGTGGCTTTCGGTCTTTAGAAAGATGGTCTCTAGTGCAGCATGGAATTTCCCAGATTACACAAGAGTGAATAAAATTCTTTACACATCTCTCTAATTTCACTTTCTCAGATTCTGTCTGCATAAAACTGCCTTTTAATTCTTCGAAGTGTCCACTTCCATTTTTACTGTGGTTTCTCTTTCATGCCATATTTTTAAATATGAAAACAATGCTTAGTGGTAAGTATAATTATTCTGATTGGTGATAGGTCCACCTCACCAGCATATATTAATAACTTCTGTTCTTTTGTGAGTTTAGGCTATTGTGAATCAATCTCTAAAAGTTGGAGAAATTGACAGAACCAAGGTTCCTAAAGTTGAGTTTCAGACCTTGGATTGTGAGGACCACACTGAGGTGCAGACACATTGAGAGAGCCTAGCTGCAAAATAATCTTCTGGCCTCCTCTAAGCTGCAAGATCACTCAAGTGTTTCCACTTTGTTTTCAAGCTGTTTAATAAATAGCAAACAACTCCAATATCTTAGCTAGTTAGCCAGCTGGAGATGCAGAATGGCATGGGGTGTTGATTAAAATGAGGTGGTACTTTAAAAACCCGGAGCCAATTGACCTTAACTGTGTTTCTTCCTGTTTTTATATGTCATTTTGGAATCTGCAGGTAAGTGATTTGCTGGCCTTGGCTCTGGAGAGGTTTTATATATTGTTCCTGTGGTCATAATTCTTACCCATTTTCCTTTCATGCTTCTCAGGTAGGGGAATAATTACTGCTTAGGGCTCTTGCTTTTGGAGGTATGATTATGTGATTCACTGAAAAGCCTGGTTTGTCTGTCCTTTCTACTTCCTTCCTCCCTTTCTCCTTTTAATGTCTCTTTGTTTAGAATAAAAATCAATTTTTGAATTGATTTCAAATTGCATTTGAATTTGGAAAATTAAAACAGATGAACAGCAAAATACCATTATTTTTAGTGCTCATAAGACAAAGCTTGGCTAAGTTGGGGTTTTGACTATTGGTTCTTATAACAAATGGCTCCTTTAAGATGGCACCAAAGTCAATACTAATGGTTATTATGATTAAGTACAGCTCCCTTGGCGTCCGTTTCCTGCTCTTTGGCTTCCCTCCCCTCACCAGTGCATACACATGGTTTCTGTAAAGTCAAGTGTCCCGGAGATACAAACAGGCCAAGGAGAGAAAGGTTTTTTTTTTTTTTTTAAATCTATAATTCCACCTCCATTTCCCTCTTTATTTTTTCTGCATTTAACAAATCAATCAATATTCTGGCTTCACTGTGGCCCCACTGAACATGGCTCATGTTCCCCCTGAAAACGTCTTCTTTAACTTAACAATACTGCTTCTCTTATTTCTTTCCCAACCACCACCTCACCTGGGTCTGCTGCTGTACAAGGCTGGAGCTAAATCTGGTCATTGATAAAATTAAATGCCCACACTAAAGGGTTACATTTGGTCTGATGCATTATGTATCCTGAAAATGATCATCTCTGAGTAGACTAAAGATAAGTCCTTATGGTATTCATTTTAGAGAGAAAGCAGTGGTGCTATTAAGAGAGTCTCAAGTAATTGAAATATATTTCTTATTTGTACAAGATTCTTCCATTATTTACTTTACTCATCGCTTTGATAAAACACTTGACAGAAGCAACCTCAGGAAGGAAAGGTTTGTTTGGGCTCATGATTTGAGAGGGGATACAGTTCATCATGGTAGGAAGGCTAGTGGTGGGAGCATGAAACGGATGGTAATATTTCATCTTCAATCAGAATGCAAAAAGAGATGGATGCTGCTGCTCTGTCTTTTTCCCCATGTTTTCCTTTTTTATTCAGTCTGGGGACTCCCCCCCCCCCCCCCAGTTCACGGAGTGGTCCCACCCACACTCAGGGTGAGCCTTCCCTCCTCAGTTAAGGCTCTTTGTAAATACTCTCACAGACACAGCTGGAGGCTTAAATCCTACATGATTCCAAATGAAGTCAAGTTGACAGTGGGGATTACCATTGTGACCGGTTACATTACCATGTAGTTTTGCATCTCTCATTTTACATTTTTCTCCAAACAGCATTGCATATTAGGGAATACAAAGTAATATGAACAAACGAGGTAACTTCATGCTCAAAGAGGTTAACAATTTGTCTAGCATCATGCAGCTAGTTAATGACCTTGCTGAAACTGCACCCAGATTACCTGACTGACTTGAAACTCTCTGTGTTTTCCGTTCTGGTATGATAACATTATTATTTGTCAGTCAAATTATTGGAGTAGCAACTGTGTCTGGCCCTGTGGTGAATATGTCAGTGTGCGAAATGAATGTCTCTCTGTCTATACTAAATGTGGTATGATGAGTGAACATATATGTTAGGAATTGCAAATCCTCGGGAATTCTCTGAAAACAAGATGAGGTGAGGAATTCACAGGGATTCTCTGACAATGTTTCTTGAGGAGCTGATGTTTTTAGATTGAGGTCCATAAACTAGGGAAGAGACTAAGTAGCAGGGTTGTGATGAGGAGACAGGATCATATAGAGCATTTGCACAAGGCTTTTGAGATATGTCCTCAGAATGCCGATTATTGCTTGGCCCTTTCTAAATTTTGTCTCTCAAAGTCAGATTCTGTTTGTACAGATAATGTTAGTGCCTGAGGGGAGCCTCAGCAGGAATTGTTAATATATTGTGTCAGCCATATACACACACTCTGTTCCATGGTGAGGTAGTCTTGTGGTTATAATAAGGCCCTTAAAAAGTTAGACTCATTTTTCCAGGTATCTTTATAAAGTTCATGGTTGAAGGAGAGTTTGTCACCAAGTTCGCTTTCAGCTTCACTGGACACTTTCACAAATATGGTATCTCAAGTATAAGTCTAGTAGACTGAAACAAACATATCCCCACTTCTGGACACACAGTTTATAGGGGACACACTGATAAGGAGCCATTAGGTTGTTACCAAAGGGAATGTTTATGTGAAGAATGTGATAATAAATATCAAACTGTGTGTTACAGGTTTGTTCAAAAAGGGGATTTGGGCCTCTTTGGTCAACTGGGTTCTATCACAAGAAGATGAGGAGGTTTTGCACCTAATAAATGCTTAAACAATGTCATGAGAATGAAAAAAAAACATTAGGATAAACTTTTCACCTCACTAATTATTAATCTTCCTTTTTAGATCTTTCTAGACCACATATTTATTTAACCCCTTAGCAATGTGCTTCTTTGTATACCAGGTCTGTGGTAAAGAAGAGGGATTGTATCATAATTCTGTCCTCTGTGGAGGTTGTAATCTACATGCACAGACAAGAATAGAAATTTGTCTCAGAACTGGAAAGGAAATAACACCTGGGATTTCTTCAAACATTTCATGCTGATGTGGAGAAGGATCATTAGCGGGAAGCATCCAGGAAAAGAGATGGCATTTTCTCAATGGTCAGAATGTGCAAAGGGATAGAAAGAGAATCGGAGTTGTTCCTTCAGAGAATGCACGTAAGGGAACCCTTCATGAGGGTAGCATTGCTATAGCCTGGATAGAGCTCTCTGAGCTTTCATGTGCAGGCTCTGTGTTGCTGCATCTGCAGACTGACGCACAGCTTCCAGTGGTTCAGGGAGACTGGTGCACAGCTGCAGCAGCTTTTGTGCTGATAATGCCCCGAGGCAAGGAATGGGAAATGCTCTTGTTTTCTTTTTCACTGAGCCTCCTAAGGCTGTCTGGTGCATTTTTAGATCTGTATTTTCCCTTTCAAGGATGCCCTTAGAATTCAGTTTCAATCATGTTCACTTACATACAAAGCCTGGTGGTGGTAGTGGAAAGACAGACAGACAGACAGACAGTCACACACACAGAAAGAGAGAGACAGAGACAGAAACAGAGAGACAGAGACAGAGAGAGAATAAAGTGGAAGAATGATACGGTTGGGTTTTACCAAATTATTATTGTGAACATTTCTTAAGAATGGCACAAATGTTCCCGTCAATAATAGATTTTGTATGAGCTTAAGAGTGGAGTTGGAATGAACATACATTTGGGTATGAAGAGGGGAGCTTGAGACAACATGGTGACTACAAGTGAAGAAACTTAGAGTACAGCTACCAATACTACACAACAGGTTTAGAGCTGTCCACCGAAGCTATGGACTTAAGCAGAAGACATGTGTATGCTCCAATAAACTATCTGGCACACTTACAAAGGTGCAGTACACAATGAAAATGTTGTCAGAGGAAATCTCCGAATGTCCTGTGATGCACTGTCTGTTCTTTATGTCTTGAACATATGTTATAGTGAAATCAGGGTTCCTATTGCAGGTCCTTAGTCTTATTGATGAAAGAATTTTAAAACAGATTCAAAAGGAAACTCAATAACCATTTTATTAGCATTTGAGAAAAAGTACACTGGAAAGGCAAACTATAAATCCTGGCGGTTTCTGGGAGAGGGAGACAGAGAAGAAGGAAGTCTTGCATTTTGAATGAGGTTAGCAATGGATGTCTGCAAAGAGGTATAGAAAGAGATGTAGGCTTTCAGAAAAAACAGGAAGAAAGTAAGAATGTCCAACAAGCATGCTTAGAATGCTGACCTGAAAAAGAGATAGGAAGTACCAAAGGAAAGGTTACGCTTCTAAATTAGAACTAAGAAAAGCTGACATGCTTAATGGTGAATATCTGTAAGCAATTGCCTAGAGGAACAGTGGGATGTATAAATGCAGTATCCCATTAATGGAATGAATAATCATTCCTCCCATATCCTTACCAACCTTTCAGGCGGATCAACTTTCCTGAGGGGTGGTCTCTTGAATAAGTGATTAAGTCTTTGTTTTTTTTTTAAGAAAACAAACTATTGGATTCATAAAGTCTTCCTAGTAGCTCTGGAACATGCTAGCTCATTAGCACATGGAACATTAATCACAACAAATACTTTAGGTCATTACACATGAAATTTATGTGTATAAATCTGTACAATGTATCAGTAAAGGAATGAGACCGGCGTGCGGATGCGGCGAAGTGATTAACTCTCAAGGAAGGAGACAATTCTATATATATAAAATGTTCTAATATTTGGGGCAGATTAACATGCCATGTCTCCAGTTGGGGCCAGATACAGAACACACATCCTATTCTTCTGACCAAGAGGAACTATCCCTTAATGAATTTCAACAGAGCCTTGATATAGCCAGCTTTTATGTGGCTAATGGTAAGAGGGATTCAAAGCTCCATCTTCAATGGTCTTCAAGGATGTTAATGTCTACATAGGTGCCTAACAGCAGGTAGCAGGATTAGGGCATCTGCAGGGAGACTAGGAAGACTTCTAGGGATGAGGTCAAAGGGTAGGCTTTTCATCTTTAGAGCTGTTACGGAGCAGAAAGGGCTGTCTCATGAGGTGCTGAGCTTCTTCTTAATGGGAATGTTTCAAGGCAGAATACCTTCCTGTTTGAGTGCAACCATCGACGCATTTCGTTTCCTGTTCTCCTAGTTAGGATTTGGGAGTTTGTGGCTTCAGACATTTCAACTGATTTTACATTTTAACGGGCATGAAAGCCACCCATGGTCCTTGCTCAGGCCTGAACAACACCTTGGAAGCACTCACTAGACTAAGGCCCCATGCTTGGGCATGTGGCAGGATCTGTGCCTGGCTAAGAAGAGAGGCTGCTAAAGACTTCACAGACTTGGATGCTTGAGGGCTGCTCTCAGAAAGTGGTTTCAGACATCTCTCTTCATAGACAGGTGTCAGCCAAATGTGTGGCAAGTCGCTGCACCCTGGGAGGCGCTTTTATGCATGAAGCTCAGGGAAGTGGTAGAACTAAAAACGTTGCCTGAGGGAATGTTCCAGAGGTTTGTTTCTGCAAACCTTCCCATTCAGCTAATGAGAAAGGTATGATTGAAAGTGGCAGAGGAAAATTAAAAATAAAATTAAAAAGGAGGAAGCAGCCTTAACCATAGAAACCTTCCACCCACTCCATTTAGACTACAGCCCAGCCCCAACCCTCCAGTGGAGAGTACGAAGCTCAGGGAACTACTTTGACACTTGCCTAAAGGCTTCTAAACTGAATGTGGGGAGCCTTCCCTGGTACCAGCATTGAGTTCGCCAGGCTTGGAAAGATTCTTCTTAATGGTCTCAGAGGACGAGGGCTCTACTGAAAGCAAAGATCACTTCCAAGCCCTTCACAAATCAGGAATGAAATTCATGGAGCTGGACTGAGTTCCATTAGCAGATGATAAGCTATTACTTAAAGTTCACATAGGTCTCAGGGGGCGTGGTGAAGAGTGCAGAGAAGCCAAAGAGCTCTGCTTCTTGATGATATAGTTCATGGCCCAGGTCTAGCTCCCTAGCAGATAGAAAGGAATTATCACAATGATTCATATTCATGGCAGATCCAATTTAGCTTTCCAATTCAAAATTGCCAACAGGAGCCCCAGGGGACTCACTTGGGAGCGAAGATGGGGAATTAGACTCTGAAATCAAGGTCCAAGCTAGGCATGTGACATTTATCAAGAGCCTGGTATCCATCTAACTTAAGATGAGGTGTGACCTGACTCATCTCATCAATTTCTACATTCATGGCTCTACTTGTAGTTGTACATTTGGTTTTCTTCATGTCCCACCTCTTTGGGAGACCAAGTTTAGTATGTGGGTTACTATATGAGATAGGGTAGTTTCTTGTTTGCCTTCAGAAATTTATTTCCAACAACAATGTCCTTTGTGGCCGTCAGCTCAGGGCTTGAACTAGATAAGGGCTGGTTTGACTCCAATGCCCCTGACAGGCAATCTTAAAGGACATCAGGATGCCCGTGCCCATCATGGGGTTGTTCTACACCAATGAGACCTTTTCTGGTTAGCTGAGTGCAACTTTTTTCAAAATAAAGGCACTTGACATGGTAACCACCTAGGACTAGGCATGGCTTGCATAGCTCTCTGAACAGAGAATTTTAAGATTTCCAGTGCCTGGAAGACAAACCTGAGTGCAGATGTGATTTTGCTCTCTTTTCCTAGGAATTCAAAACCGGAGGCTTCTATGTCCCCGATACTCACTCCCACTCCCAGCACCTTCATCATTCTGGGCTCTCCTTTCTTTCTTCTCTTTTCTCCTTGTTGAAATATGTTTCTAATCTTCCAGGCCTCTCAAATGCATCAGTGTTTCCTGCTTCAGTGGTCCCGGTGGAGTCACTCATTCTGTATTTAATGTATTCCGCACTTTAAATGGGCCTGTTAATTACTCCCTCCTCACACTGAATTTACTAATTTATTGATCAAATTTCTTTTTGTGCATGTGGATTTTATTTTGTATGTGCAAAGAATTTATTTGGATCAATTTTATTGACCCCCCCACTCCCACCCCCGCCTCCTGGGATACTTTTCCAAACTTTAATTAAGTCTCTGGGAAGTCTCTTTGCCTAAAGAGGAGCAAGCCTTTAGCTTCCTCCTTTTGTGTGCATTGATAGCATATGCGTACTCCCGTCTAAGGGGAAGCGAGCTACTTTCTCCTGGCAGGAGTATATTTTGCAGGGCTATTTGAGTGGAGACCTGGAGCAGGGCCTGTCGAAAGTGTGCTTCTGAGCTGATGCTGTAGCTCACTTAGTAGAATGTTTAGGGAGAGCCTAGAATGATGAAAATGCTGGGGATAGAGGGATATATCAGAACCATGAGAGCTGTCTATTCCTT
The DNA here is from genome assembly GCF_950005125.1 of Chionomys nivalis. NCBI lineage: Eukaryota > Metazoa > Chordata > Mammalia > Rodentia > Cricetidae > Chionomys > Chionomys nivalis. The sequence goes on from NC_080094.1 coordinate 27,554,091, forward strand.
TACTGTACCAAGACTGCCCATCATCTACATACTGGATTGTGCATCTCCACCTCGAAGAAAGTGCCACTATGTAAATAAAGCCATATGGCAATGCCACCATCCACTCTAGGACCTGATCCACTGAGCATGCAGGATGCTCTAAGATGATCCTATCCCCACATAGGCACATAAGAGCATCCTTGTGACCTTTGGGTAGAGAGGGTAAGACTTCATAACACCCACCAGTGAGTAGCTAGTAGACATGTCAGCAAACCCCTTAAAGGCTATTTAAAAGAGGTGCTGGTATTTTCCATTTGAAATGGAGGTCATTTTGTTTTTCGTGAAACATTAGGGTTTCTTTCATTTTAATGGTAATGCTTCCTTTTTAATTATTGACATATGATATATATATGGATTGTCCAGCATCACTGTAAGAGACTCCTTTGAAGGAGGTGGGCATGGTGAGAGGCAGGAAGGAAGGGCCTCCCTAATGGGTGATGTAAATTACAATGACAAGCAAGGTGAGAATGGCTAATAAGGCTTGGCTAGGATCAGCTCAGTCGTTTCATAGCTCAAATAGTCTTGCAATTAACTGCCCATGTGTTTCATTATATTTATTTCTCTGAGTTAGAGATGCCAAGCATGAGCTTGCTTTCTCTTCTACCCCAAAGATAACACAAAGCTTTGGCCTTCCATACTGTACAGGCTGGACTCAAACTTACAGCAATCCTCCTGCCTCAGTCTCATCATATTTTCCAGCATAGACTTTAAGATCTTAAGATGTATCTGTTTTGGTGTGGGAGGCAGGGAAGGAGTGCAGGTAGCATACATACTGAAAGGAATAACAGATATTCACCCTTGATGCTCAGGCCGCAGTGTGCTCTTCGCATTTTAGAGTAAGTGCTGTGGTATAGCTGGAGGACACTTTCGTGGAGGCGGAGTAACAGACGCCAGGGCATTGGAACTCACAGGTTCATTCATAATCTGAAGGGCAGTAGGCCATCTAAGGATTGTTTCATGGCAGAATGCTCTTACTTAGTCCTTGCTTCATGTTGTGTATTTTACTTTTGTTCCCATTTTGGCACATCATTGAGGGTGGTAAAGAATATGCATTCAAAATTTGCTTTTTACAGCTTTGGGTGCATGTTGAAAAATTTTTCCCGTAAGGTGAAAGCATGGTCTGGTTTCGTGGTAAGAGGAATCCCCGCCCCCCCCCCCCCCCCCCCCGAAGAATGCGCTCCAGCAGCATTTGTTAAAAAGCAACAGTAACAGCCTTGCCCTGACAGTAGAGGAATGCCTTGGGCCATCCTGAAAAAGGCACATTCCCAGAAGACAGGCGTTTCCCAATACCAGGAAACAGTTAATAAAATCAATTTGCAGGTGGGTGAAGGCCCATCAATTCCAGTCATGTCCAATATCACATTGGGAGTAGCTTCCCTGCGTTATAAGCAGGACAAAGTAAGTAGCTTACATACACTGACAAAACACTGTCATGAAAATTTCCAGTGTAAATTAAGCCTTTTTGACTTTTTCCAGCATCTCTCTCAGTTCCCTATGCTTACTTTAAATTCAGTACATTGGCTAAAACTGGGTATAAGGCCTTCCAGTCGGTAGGACTCCTTTTATTTTCTGGGGACCAGAATAGAAGAAGCATACTCTTCCCACTGAGGCTCCAGAGTGTGCATCTAGCAGGTGGGGTCTAGTGACAGAATGGAGGACTAGCATCTTTAAGGCAATGATCTGTATGTCTGTATGAGAAACAGTATGAGCAGCACTGTCACTTTGAGCATGTCCCTCTGAAGAGATTTGGTTGTCTGACAGAGATGTATGTTCAGGAGTAAAATACTTTTTAAAAATCAAATAAATGTATAAAAATGGCAGTTCTAAAGGTCTTACTTTGTCTGCACTGAAAATAACTTCATAAAATTTCGCGTTGAATTTATAGCTCTAAATTGATTACACATACCCAATTATATTTATAAGGTTGCCACTAAGAAGATGAATTCTGTCACAAATCACATAAATTTATAGATGCCAAATACAGTTTCCTTCTTTTCTTCCTTTTTATTTTATTTTTGAGACTATAATATACATTTCTCCCTGCTCTTTCCTCCTTCCAAACTTTTCCTTGTACTCCTCCCCACTCTTTTTCTAATTCATAGCCTCTTTTTAACTAATTTTTATTACATACATATAATGCATATATATTTTGTGTATATGTATATATTCAATATAAACTGTTCAGTCCATATAATTTTCTTGTATGCATGTTTTCAGGGTTGGCTGTTTGGCACTGGAAAACCATTTGGTGTGCTCTTCCTTCTTAATACAAAAGTCTAAATACAGTGGCTTGCTTGTTTTAAGCTTCTCTGTATCTAATTGAAATTCTTCCACCCAAGAAAAAAATTATCTTGCTGACTTAAGAATGACATTTACCACCAAGATATTTAGGCTTGGAAGCTTGGAAAGCAACTGGATTCATGTCAAAATTCTGAAAGGGTGTCTTGGATCCTGTTTATGATTCTTTTATGTGTGAGTCCTTTACTTCAAGAGGTAAGAGATCACTGAGACATTACACTCCCTGGGTTAAAGGTATATACATTATGGATTAACTCTGCAGCTTCTGTCCCTCTTGATAAGATCTTATAATATATTGATGCATTGTTCCTTGCCCTAAAGAAGTTGAAAGCAGACGGGATCCAGAGGTATGCTGGTACCTTTGTATATTCATATTCTTGAGACTGTTCATATCTTAAGGATACTTAATTTTGTGTTTGGGAGGCTTTATCTTATTTAAAAACTCAGTTTGGGGAGACAGTTATGAGTGGCTGTTCTCCAAGCCAAACAGCCACCGTCTTGTGGAGTTCAGCTGTGTTCTCCTGATAAAGGATCATCTCAACTGGACTGTTTACATGGATGGAGGGGTAGAGAAGGTCACAAAAAGGTTACTTGAGTGTCCAGCTACTTACTACCATCTGTTGTAGAGATCTCTGCCTCAATCTCACGTGGCCTCAGGGAGGAACAAAAGTACATAAGCCAGGGAAGACTAGGAAAGGGAGGGCTCCTCTGTCTTATGGGGGGGGGGAGCCCTCATGTTTGCTAGGGAAAGGCTTTGCAGGTGTAGCCTGTTGCAGGCGAGGAGCATCCACACTCTCATAACTACCCTACCCATGCTCTGGAAGGAAGTCCAATAAACTCATTTGTGCCCTGGTGTGTTGCTGGGGCCTTAGGAGAAGCAGCAGATACTGTTTATTTCTCCCTCCAGGAAGGAATTTAGCAACAGGGGTGTTTTCATAATTTCCCCTGGTTTCCTAAATGGCTTTCAACTGCTGTATTGAGCATTTTAGTCCCAGTAATCTCCACTGATAGAAAAGATTAATCAATAATGCCTCATGAGTGAGATAAGGTACAAAGCTCCATAAAAATACATTCTATTCTTTTCACTTGCTTTTAGAGTCATAAGTTACTATTTCTTTTTGTACAGTGTAATGGAAGCATGGCGTCTTGAATAGTTACTGTACCTCCCTCAATTTTAGGCATTGTTGTTTCTTTGATGTGCAAATTAACCTAACTTTGGCCATTGGAAGTGGTTTCTAATTTTATTTCCACACCCTTCTAATATGATCTGTTAATAACAGAAAGTTTTGTTGTTGTTTGGCATAACAAGACTTTCTAGGTTCACCTTGTACCTTTCTGCTCCAGGCATAGAATCTCTCATTTTTCCAATGAGCCTTGACTTTTTTATAGTGGAAAAATATTATCAGAGACCAGAAATTGGACACTAGAGGGCACTGTGGGGAGGAATATCACTCCTGCATCATTTCAGTGAACAGAGGTAGAAATATCTATGATTTTTCTTGTATCTATTGTTATTTCCATTTTACTTCTAATGGAACAGAATTCTTTTCTAAATTTTGCATTTATAGCATGGTAAATATGAAAGTCCTTGCTTATTTGGTTTAAAAAGTTATGGGATAAAGCTCAAGATTTTCTATAAGGTTCTTTTTATTCTTAGCTATACTCCATTAACAATGTACAGTCATTTATTCTGAAATCATTCAAAACTTCTCCTCCTGCATGGCTAAATAAGTATTTGTCTGAGGGATAGCTTCATTCTGCTACTTGCTTTCTATTTGGAAGACTTGTCTGTTAGAACATAGTCTTTTATAATTTTTCAATCCTGGAGACGTTACTGTAGCTCTCTGTTTTTTTGTTTTTTTTTTTCTTGTAGAGACAGGATTGAAAGGAGACAAGAGCATCTATTTACCTGAACATTCAGATGCTTACTTGCCAATGCTCTGTTTCAATAGAATATCATTTGAATTCAGTCAATTATTTTTAAGTCTACTAATTACTACTTTTAAAATTTTAGTTTATTGCTCATATCCTTTTCTTTACATTGCAGCATTCATATGCCACATACCATTGACTAAGGTTTATAGTTTTGAAGAACTAAAGTTTAGAGTTAATAGAATTGTTTTCTAACTTGTATTATTTGAATGGAATGACATGGACAGTCTTTAATATTTTCTTGGGATATATAGAATATTAGAATTGTGTGTGTTTCAGAGAAACAATGACTACATAATTTGGAAGGATTTGCTACAAACTTTTTGATTTGTAGCTCGTGAGTTAGGTTTTCCTTGTATGTATTCACTAACGACTTTATTGGAATCACATAGATTTCTATTGTAGAATTTTACCTTCTCGGGGCCTTTTGGATGAATGCATTGTTGCTATATGAACTCAGATTTCTAAAAGCCAATTAAAAACATTAGGAAATATAATCAAATTATTTAAATAATAAAACATAGCAATTACTGGAAGCATATATCTTTAAAAAATTGCCCAGAGACTTCATGTTGATTTTTTTCCTGTAAATTTGAAATGTTTCCAGATGATTTTTCTTCCAGAATTTATAGGGAAATGCTTTTAGAATTATAACAATTTCCACTGAGATCCCATCATTTAGGTTTCATTTACAAAAAGCTCTAAGTATTTTCACTTCAGTGTAGAAATTAAAACCCTCGTGCAGGTATAAACATGCCAGGCTCTGCTTCTAACTTTGCTACCTATAGGTACTGTACACAATTGTGTTCTTTAATATTAAACACAATGGAAACACTTCCTATTTTCCTATTGAATGTACTTTTCAAATACTTATTAAATTTAAAGTACTAAATTCCAACACAACACATTTTGAAACACGTTACCCGAAATTAGTATTTTCTACAAAATAGGAGCTTTAAAGTGGACAGAATCATGACTATGAACAGATTTTACCTGTATGCTGCAGTTCATGGCTGCCGTTTCTGACACTTCCTGTCTCAGGAAAGAGGGTCACTATTTCTCGGCCCTCAAACAGAGGAAAAACTCTAGGAAGCGCAACTTATCTTGACACAAAAAAATTACTTGCAAATCTTAAAGTTATAGCAGGAAATATCCCCAACAAAATCATACTGGCAGGCTGTATTCCTACCAGAATTTACAAAACCATTCAAAACAGAAACAAAGCAAGCGAACTAGTAAGTATCCACAGTCAGCCCATATTTTCTTGTGCTTCGCTGTCCTTCATTGTACTCAGTGCTGCCTTTTGTTCTGAGGAGGGTTGCTGTTTCCTTGACTTCGAAAGTAGGGAGCTCAGGGTGCTTCTTTTGTGAAGACTCAAGGGCTCTTTCATCTTGTAGCTACCTTGTTGATAAGATTATAAAGTGTCAAAGGCATTGCTTCTTTTATTTCCATAAGTAATTGGAAAAAGGTTCTTTCGCTTTATAATTTGAGCTAAGTCCTAAGTCACTTTGTCTTTACAGGAGACTACTGTACTTCTAAGGGCTTCTGTAAGCTTTGGGGGCTTAAGGGCTGGAATGATTTGCTAGCTAAATCTGTTTACATACCACTCCTGAGTCAATAAGCAAAGAGTTGCTTAATTGAATGAAGGAAATGGAGAACCCCAAAAAAAAAAAATCTTCTCTCAACCCATAGAGGATTTTTTTTTTTTTTTGAGACAAAGTTTCTCTGTAGCTTTGGGGCCTGTTATGGAACTAGCTCTTGTAGAGCAGGCTGACCTCAAACTCACAGAGATACATCTGCCTTTGCCTCAGGAGTGCTGGGATTAAAGGCATGTGCCACCACCCACCGATGTATAGAGGATTTTCCTTAAACAAAAAAATTAAAAAAAAAAAAGCTATGATAGACAAAGCCCAAAGGGAGTGAAAGCTGTAGGCGGGAATCACATCTGCAGGTAGTGGAACACTAACTAAGGTGCTTAGTGGCTCCAGAGATTTCTGTATGAGCAGTTTTAGGATGACTCCTATGGGGTGTGTGTGTGTGTGTGTGTGTGTGATGTATGATGTGTATATACATACATACATACATACATACATACATACATACATAGTGGAATGCTATTAAGCTTTGAAAAGTAAGAAACCCTGTTACTTACAAAAGTATGCTTTGAAACTGGAAGTCATGTATTATTTGTGAAATAATTTAGCAATACAGGCACAGAAACACAAGCACCTCATGAGATTTTTTACTCATGGATAGAATCTGAAAAAGTACTGATCACATAGATATTTAGAGTAGGGAGAAGATGGGTTAGGAAAAACATGACCAGTCAGTACTAAATAAAGTAGAGTGATATATGTAATGATATTTCATTTGTATTTTAATAAATAAAGCTTGCCTGAAGATCAGAGAGTAAAACAGTCCCACTGGTCAGCTTTACAGACCAGGCAGTGGTAACACACACCTTTAATTCCAGTAGCCACATTAGTTTGCCATAGAAACCGGGCAGTAGTGGTGCATACCTTTAATCCCAGTGCTAGAGAGGAATACAAAACAGAGGAGACAACTCTAAGTACCAGTCTCATTCTGAGATTCCTGGAGGCAGTATCACCATTTTGGACTGAGGTAGATGTAAGAACCAGTGGCTAGGTATTTTGCTTTTATGACATTCAGGTTGAACCTAATTTTTGTCTCTGGGTTTTTGTTAAACGTTCTACAGATATAGTTAATGGTAATGCATTTTATATTTCAAAATAGCTAGATAAGAGGATTTTAAATGCTTCACCATAAAGAACTGATGAATGAGTGAGGTGATGGAAATGTTTAACTTCACTGATCTCATCATGCCATGATATATAAAAGGTATGTATTAAAACATCGTATTTTACTTCATATATACACATGAGTGTATATATAATATTTTATATCAGTTAAACTATTTTTAAAAGAAGAAAATATAACTTTTTATCCAATTAGTTATTTTAGGGGAGGACTCAGGAAGATTCTTGTGTGTAGCTTTAGAAACTGCCTTTAGAATTTGATTGCTTCAAAAGAAGCCCAATTATGGCCTTCATTGGCTATTTAGAATAATTTGTGTTTTAGTTGTGTGTGTGCATACATATGTACATGCCACCTCAGACATGTAGAGATCACAAGACAATTTATGGGAATTGATTCTCTTCTTGTACCATGTGGGAAGAATTGAACTTGAACTGTCAGGCTTGGAGGCAAAAGGCTTTACTGGCTAGCTTAGTCATTTTTCAGACCCTAACTGGCATTTTCTTAAAAGAGGTGACAGAAAAGAAAAGAGATTTTTCTGGCCATTTGTAATTTTTAAAGAAAATATATTAGGGTTTCTACTTCACTTACCAAGTGAAGTGGCATGAGGGAGGATGGGCATTGAGACATTTCTGACTTATAGGGGCTAACTCTTTTCCTCTTACCTTTCTCCACTCTCCTCTCTCTTATCCCCTCCCCTTCCTCTTCCCTCTGCTTATTGCCAGACCATAACTATAGAGATAAAACAGAAAGATGTCAATGCATAAGATGACAACAGGCACAAAAGATAAACAGAAAAAAAAGGAGAGAAGACTTTGTTTTTACTTCATGTTTTAAAAAAATAGTACTAGGGATGAAGTACAGAGTCTTGTCTGTTGGAGGAAGGCCGCTTGTTGGTTCCCAACGCTCAGTCCTGAAATAATCATACAGAAAGTATATTATTTAAATCACTGCTTGGGCCATTAGATCTAGCTTCTTATTGGCTAATTCTTACATATTAATTTAACCAATTTCTATTGTTCTGTGTATTGCCATGTGGTTGTGGCTTACCAGCTTAAGTATCAGCGTCTGTCTCCAGTGGGACTACATGGCTTCTCCTTAACTCTGCCCTTTTCTCTCCCTGCATTCAGTTTAGTTTTCCCCACCTACCTCCACTCCCTGTACAAGCCTAAGACAGTTTCTTTATTAGCCAAAGATATTCACAGCATACAGAGGGGACTCCCACATCACCTGTTTATATCACTATGCTATAACCATAGCACCTATATTTTGTGGACATACTTTGGGAAAATGGTACATTTTAGATTCATAGCAGAGGGAGGGGAACAGGCACCTGAAGACAAATCATGTGAAGCAAGAGAAGCGCATGCAGTCTGAGTGATGGACAGGAAGTAAGTCCCAGGAGAAGTTTGTGGGAATATAGATGCCTACTTGGCAATGGACCTCAGAAGTTCATGGTAAATCACTTATCACTTAAAAGATATTTTAATACCAGATAGTACTATATCCTAGAATACCAATAATAAGCTGAAAGTTAATGGCATGAAAAAAAAAACAACCTATCCAACCTCAAGGCAGTGACACTGTACTTGCACATCCAAAATAGGTGATCAAAGATTCAAGGGCATTTAGACAAGTGAATTTGTTGGCTGGCTAATGTACATTTTATAACTGTCTTAATTAAGGTTTCTATTGCTGTGATAAAATGCCGTGACCAAAGGAAACTTGGAGAGGAATAGGTTTGTTTCATCTTACACTTCCAAGTAACAGTCCACCACTAATGCTCTCTCCTGGCTTGTTCAGCCTACTTTCTTAAAGTACCCTGGACCACCAGACCAAGGGTGGCACCACCCACAATGAACTGGGCCCTCTTACATCGTACATTCTAGTTAAGAAAACACTCTAGAGGCTTGCCTACAGGCCAATTTTATGGAGGCATTTTCTCAACTGAGAGTCCTAGCTTGTGGTCAAGTTGACATAAGACATAAGACATAAGACTGGGCAGCACAATAATTTTCTCAAAACCCTCAGAAGACCATTCCTATCAGTAAGTCTATTTTATTCTTTATTCTAAAATATGAACATATACACTATTTTACTAGAAACATTTCAAAATTTGAGAAAGTCTTTTGGAAGTCTGCAGTAACATTTGTGAACATATTACTTGTTCTCAAAAATAAAAGGAAAGAAAGAATAAAGGCATAAAGCCAGTATCACAGGGCTGGTGTAGCAGAACAAAACTGAGAAAGCTGCTTTAGAAACTCCTGGCCCACCATGTGGAGAGTGGCATTCAGACAGGCTTAATAGTCCAAAATTCTATTAAAGTCACAAGCATGCACCCTGTGTTTAGTAATTATGGAGTACACTTATGCTAATGAGCCCAGATTTACAGATTAGCAATGCATTTTAACGATTTAATTATAACCCTAAACTGATATATATGGTGCAGAATCGTACACTGGAATGCTGTTACTGAAAAGAGCTGCTTTGTTTTCTTATAATTTCTAAAGGTGTGCATTCGCGGATGAGGGAAAGGGAGATTTATATGAGTTCCAGGAATGCTTATGTAATAGATCCCTGGTTTGTAATAAACTAAGTAGAGCAGAAAAACTGCAGCACTGTACAGTCAGCAGAAGGGATTTCCAAGAAGTGTTCAATCTCTGAACAGATAAACTGAGCAAGGGGCCACCTACCTGCAAATGTCAATCCCCCACCCACTAAGAAAGCATCAATGAAGGATTTCACTGAAATTAGTATTTAAACAGTTAACACATAGTAAGCCACTAGGAGTCAAAGAAATTCACTTACATCACTTGCTTATTTAGCACCCACTGTCATATAGTTGAGGTAGTCTGAACCGGCTTGAACCGGTTTGAACTGGTCTGAACCGGATTGAGCTGGTCTGAACCGGCTTGAACCGGTCTGAACCGGTTTGAACTGGTCCAAACCGGTCTGAACCGGATTGAACCGGCTTGAGCTAGTATGAACCGGTCTGAACCGGTTTGAGCTGGTCCGAACCGGTCTGAACCGGTCTGAACTGGTCCGGACCGGTCTGAACCGGTTTGAACCGGTTCGAGCTGGTTTGAACCGGCCTGAACTGGTTTGAGCTGGTCTGAACCGGTTTGAACTGGTCCGAACCGGTCTGAACCGGATTGAACCGGCCTGAACTGGTCTGAACAGGTCTGAACCGGCTTGAACCGGTCTGAACCGGGTTGAACTGGTCCAAACCGCTCTGAACCGGTCTGAACCGGTTTGAACTGGTCCGAACCGGTTTGAGCTAGTCTGAACCGGTCTGAACCGGTTTGAACCGGTTTGAGCTAGTCTGAACCGGTTTGAGCTGGTCTGAACCGGCTTAAACCGGTCTGAACCGGTTTGAGCTGGTCCGAACTGGTCCGAACCGGTCTGAACCGGATTGAACCAGCCTGAACTGGTTTGAACTGGTCCGAGCCGGTTTGAACTGGGCCGAACCAGTCTGAACGGGTCTGAACCGGATTGAGCTGGTCTGAACCGGCTTGAACCGGTCTGAACCGGTTGAACTGGTCCGAACTGGCCTGAACCGGATTGAACTGGCCTGAACCGGTTTGAACCGGTCTGAACCGGTCTGAACCGGTTTGAGCTGGTCTGAACCGGTTTGAACTGGTCCGAGCCGGAATGAACCAGTCTGAACCGGTTTGAACTGGTCCGAACCGGTCTGAACCGGATAGAACCGGTCTGAACCGGTTAGAGCTGGTCTGGACCGGTTTGAACCGGTCTGAACCGGTTTGAGCTGGTCTGGACCGGTTTGAACCGGTCTGAACCGGTTTGAACTGGTCCGAACCGGTCTGAACCGGATAGAACCGGTCTGAGCTGGTCTGAACCGGCTTGAACCGGTTTGAACCGGTCTGAACCGGATCGAACCGGTCTGAACCGGTTTGAGCTGGTCTGAACCGGTCTGAACCGGATCTAGCCGGTCTGAGCCGGTTTGAGCTGGTCCGAACCGGTCTGAACCAGATTGAACCGGTCTGATCCGGTTTGAACTGGTCCGCACCGGTTTGAACCGGTTTGAGCTGGTCTGTGCCGGTCTGAACCGGTTTGAACTGGTTTGAACCGGTTTGAGGTGGTCTGAACCGGTTTGAGCTGGTCTGTACCGGTCTGAACCGGTTTGAACTGGTCTGAACCGGCTTGAACCGGTCTGAACCGGTTTTAACTGGTCTGAACCGGCTTGAACCGGTCTGAACCGGATTGAGCTGGTCTGAACCGGTTTGAACCGGTCCGAACCGGTCCGAACCGGTCTGAGAAGGTCTGAACCGGTTTGAACCGGTCCAAACCTGTCTGAAACAGCTTGAACCGGTCTGAACCGGTTTGAACTGGTCCGAACCGGTCTGAACCGGATTGAGCCGGTCTGAACCGGTACGAACCGGATTGAACCGGTTTGAACCGGTCCGAACCGGTTTGAACCGGTCTGAACCGGTTTGAACTGGTCTGCACCGGTCTGAACTGGCTTGAGCCGGTTCGAGCTGGTCTGAACCGGTTTGAACCGGTCTGAACCGGTTTGCACCGGTTTGAACCGGTCTGAACCGGATAGAGCCGGTCTGAAGCGGTTTGAGCTGGTCTGAACCGGTTTGAACCGGCTTGAACCGGTCTGAACTGGGCCGAACCGGTCTGAACCGGTCTGAACCGGCTTGAACCGGTTCGAGCTGGTCTGAACCGGTTTGAACCGGTCTGAACCGGTTTGAACCGGTCTGAACCGGATAGAACCGGTCTGAAACGGTTTGAGCTGGTCTGAACCGGTTTGAACCGGCTTGAACCGGTCTGAACCGGGCCGAACCGGTCTGAGCCTGTCTGAACCGGCTTGAACCGGTCTGAACCGGTTTGACTGGTCCGCACCGGTCTGAACCGGTTTGAGCTGGTCTGTACCGGTCTGAACCGGTTTGAACCAGTCTGAACCGGTTTGAGGTGGTCTGAACCGGTTTGAGCCGGTCTGTGCCGGTCTGAACCGGTTTGAGCTGGTCTGTACCGGTCCGAACCGGATTGAACCGGTCTGAACCGGTATGAACTGGTCTGAACCGGTCTGAGCCGGATTGAGCCGGTCTGAACCGGCTTGAACCAGTATGAACCGGTTTGAACTGGTCCGAACCGGATTGAACCGGTCTGAACCGGTCTGAACCGGCTTGAACCGCTCTGAACCGGCTCGAACCGGTCTGATCCGGTTTGAACTGGTCCGCACCGGTCTGAACCGGTTTGAACCGGTTTGAGCTGGTCTGTACCGGTCTGAACCTGTTTGAACCAGTCTGAACCGGCTTGAGCCGGTCTGAACCTGTTTGAACCGGTCTGAACCGGATTGAGCCGGTCTGAACCGGCTTGAACCGGTATGAACCGGTTTGAACCGGTCCGAACCGGATTGAACCGGTCTGAACCGGTTTGAACTGGTCTGAACCGGTTTGAACCGGTCTGAACCGGTTTGAACCGGTTTGAACTGGTCCGAACCGGTTTGAACTGGTCCGAACCGGTCTGAACCGGTTTGAACCGGTCTGAGCTGGTCTGAACCGGTTTGAGCCGGTCTGAACCGGATTGAGCTGGTCTGAACCGGTCTGAACCGGTCCGAACCGGTCCGAACCGGTCTGAGCTGGTCCGAGCCGGTCTGAACCGGATTGAACCGGTCTGATCTGGTTTGAACTGGTCCGCACCAGTCTGAACCGGTTTGAGCTGGTCTGTGCCGGTCTGAACCGGTTTGAGCCGGTTTGAGCTGGTCTGTACCGGTCTGAACGGGTTTGAGCCGGTTTGAGCTGGTCTGTGCCGGTCTGAACCGGTTTGAGCCGGTTTGAGCTGGTCTGTACCAGCTTGAACCTGTCTGAACGGGTTTGAACCGGTCTGAACCGGATTGAACTGGTCTGAACCGGTCCAAACCGGATTGAACCGGTCTGAACCGGTTTGAACTGGTTTGAACCGGTCTGAACCGGATTGAGCTGGTCTGAACCGGTCTGAACCGGTCTGAACCGGCCTGAACCGGATTGAGCTGGTCTTGCCCGGTCTGAACCGGTTTGAGCCGGTCCGAACCGGTTTGAACCAGTCCGAACCGGTCTGAGCTGGTCTGAACCTGTTTGAATCGGTCCGAACCTGTCTGAAACAGCTTGAACCGGTCTGAACCGGTTTGAACTGGTCCGAACCGGTCTGAACCGGATTGAGCCGGTCTGAACCGGTCTGAACCGGTCTGAACCGGTCTGAACCGGATTGAACCGGTCTGAACCGGTTTGAGCCGGTCCGAACCGGTTTGAACTGGTCCGAGCCGGTTTGAACCGGTCTGAACCGGTTTGAACTGGTCTGCACCGGTCTGAACCGGCTTGAACCGGTTCAAGCTGGTCTGAACCGGTTTGAACCGGTCTGAACCGGTCTGAACCGGTTTGAGCCGGTCTGAACCGGTTTGAACCGGTATGAACCGGTCTGAACCGGTTTGAGCTGGTCCGTACCAGCTCGAACCGGTCTGAACCGGTCTGAACCGGCTTGAACCGGTCTGAACCGGGCCGAACCGGTCTGAACCGGTTTGAACCTGTCTGAACTGGGCCGAACCGGTCTGAACCGGTCTGAACTGGTTTGAACCGGTTTGAGCTGGTCTGAACCGGCTTGAACCGGTTTGAACCGGTCTGAACCGGATCGAACCGGTCTGAACCGGCTTGAACCGGTTTGAGCTGGTCCGAACCGGTCTTTACCGGATCTAGCCGGTCTGAGCAGGTTTCAGCTGGTCCGAGCCGGTCTGAGCCGGATTGAACCGGTCTGATCCGGTTTGAACTGGTCCGCACCGGTCTGAACCGGTTTGAACCGGATTGAACCGGTTTGAACTGGTCTGAACCGGATTGAACCGGTCTGAATCAGATTGAGCCGGTCTGAACCGGCTTGAACTGGTCTGAACCGGTTTGAACTGGTCCGAACCGGATTGAACCGGTTTGAACTGGTCTGAACCGGTTTGAACCGGTCTGAACCGGATTGAGCTGGTCTGAACCGGCTTGAACCGGTCTGAACCGGATTGAACCGGTCCGAACCGGTTTGAACTGGTCCGAACCGGCTTGAACCGGTCTGAACCGGTTTGAACCGGTCTGAACCGGCTTGACCCGGTCTGAACTGGTTTGAACCGGTCTGAACCGGCTTGACCCGGTCTGAACTGGTTTGAACCGGTTTGAGCTGGTCTGAACCGGCTTGAACCGGTCTGAACCGGTTCGAACCGGTCTGAACCGGCTTGAACCGGTTTGAGCTTGTCTGAACCGGATCTAGCCGGTCTGAGCCGGTTTGAGCTGGTCCGAACCGGTCTGAACCGGATTGAACCGGTCTGATCCGGTTTGAACTGGTCCGCACCGGTCTGAACCGGTTTGAGCCGGTTTGAGCTGGTCTGTACCGGTTTGAACCGGTCTGAACCGGTTTGAGGTGGTCTGAACCGGTTTGAGGTGGTCTGAACAGGTTTGAGCTGGTCTGAACCGGTTTGAACCGGTCTGAACCGGTTTGAGGTGGTCTGAACCGGTTTGAGGTGGTCTGAACAGGTTTGAGCTGGTCTGAACCGGTTTGAGCTGGTCTGAAACGGTTTGAGCTGGTCCGAACCAGTCTGAGCCGGCTTGAACCGGTCTGAACCGGTTTGAGCTGGTCCGAACCGGATTTAACCGGTTTGAACTGGTCTGAACCGGTTTGAACCGGTCTGAACCGGATTGAGCCGGTCTGAACCGGTTTGAACTGGTCCGAACCGGTTTGAGCCGGTCTGAACCGGTTTGAACTGGTCTGAACCGGTCTGGACCGGATTGAGCTGGTATGAACCGGTTTGAACCGGTTTGAACCGGTCCGAACCGGTCTGAACCGGTTTGAGCTGGTCCGAACCGGTTTGAACTGGTCCGAACTGGTCTGAACCGGTTTGAACCGGTCTGAGCTGGTCTGAACCGGTTTGAACTGGTCCGAACCGGTCTGAACCGGTTTGAGCTGGTCCGAACCGGTCTGAACCGGTCTGAACCGGATTGAGCCGGTCTGAACCGGTTCGAGCTGGCCCGAACCGGTTTGAACTGGTCCGAGCCAGTCCGAACCGGTTTGAGCCGGTTTGAACCGCTCTGAACCAGTTTGAACTGGTTTGAACCGGCTTGAACCGGTCTGAACCGGATTGAACCGGTCTGAACCGGTTTGAACCGGTCCGAACCGGATTGAACCGGTTTGAACCGGATTGAGCTGGTCTGAACTGGTTTGAACCGGTCTGAACCGGTCCGAACCGGTCTGAACCGGTCTGAACCCTGTGAACTGGCACCCTGGTAA